>NW_020897690.1:25420314-25560789 GCF_003984885.1 Neopelma chrysocephalum
AAAAAAAAAAAAAAAGAACCGAAAACGAGAGAGAGAAAAAGCAATATATATATATAAATATATTTACAATATATATTACAGTTATGTACAGTTGAAATATATATACAATTTCACAGGGAAAAGGGAAAGGGGAAGGGAAGAACAAAAACCAAAATTATATATATATATATATATATATATATATCCCAATCAGTAGCCCAAGGTCTATCAACTAAAAGAATTAGCAAAGAATATCTTACTACTCTCCTTGGGACAACGGAGAGTCACGCTGGGGTGACTGCCGGCAGCCTCCGTCTCCCAAGGTCAACAAGGCCTTACCAGGCCTCACTCTCCGAGCCGACAGACTCAACACAGGGAGATCTGCACCTCCAAAGCCGCCGGAAGGAAAGAGTGCGAAGGGGTCTCCTCCTTTCTTCTTATATCCCAGCTTACGTAAAAATCGTAGGGAATACAGGGTAAATCTGGCCACTTCCTTGGTTACAAGCTGGTCACCAAGGAAGGCCTAGGCCAAACTACCACAATTGGAAAAAGGGTCTTCACCCAGAGGGTGGCTGGGCTCTGGAACAGGCTCTCCAGGGAGCACCAAGCCCGACAGAGTTCAAGAAGTGTTTTGGATGATACTCTCAGGGACATTGTGTGACTCTTGGGGCTGGTCCTGAGCAGGGCTAAGAGTTACACTTGATGATCCTTGTGGGTTGCTTCCAACTCAGCATATTCTGTGTGATCTGTAATTGTGCTCAGAGAAGAGCAGAGTGAGAGAAATCTGTGACCCCATGGGAAGCCCATGCTGACTCCTGGTAGGGTCCCATGGACCCGTGGAGAGAAAAACCCACACTAGAGCAGGTTTCCTGGTAGGACTTGTGATCCTGTGTGGGGAAAAAGTGTTTTTAAGATTTGTTTTACTTCTGATTATCCTGCTCTGATTTTGTTTGGTAATAAATTCAATTAAATTCCTCAGGTCAAGCCTGTTTTGTCCGTTACAGTAATCAATGAGTGATCTCTCTTTGTCCTTACCTAAACTCACGGCCTTTTGTTAAATTTTCTCTCCCATGTTCACTTACAGAGGCAAGTGATAGAATGGCTTTGGTGGGCACCTGGCATCCAGCCAGGTTCAACCCACCACTAATCTATCGTTTCATTCTGAAGATGTATTCCCTCAAGTCAGCTGATATTTTTAATCCGAATAATATTTGTGTGAATAGCTTTACTATGTGTATACTTTTGAACAGTAGCCCACATAAATCAGCTCTGTGATGGATCTTACACTCTTTTGAATGAACACAGATTATTGACAAAACTTAAACTTCACATACCTCTGAGAGAACTTTCAGGCTTTTCAGATATGAGGAACAAACATTACTGCTGCCGGTAATGCACTTTAAGCTCTGGTGGAATACTCTTGGCTCACAGATGGAAATTCTACATTGTCTGATAGTGTACCTTGACGTGACCTACTATCCAGAGTGACAAGTATTCATAGGGATAATGTTTCCCTGATTCCCACACCAACTGACAAGCATAATTAATCTTCTGATGCTGAAGAGGAAACAAGTATTGATTCAGATACTAAGCAAGGAGATCAAGTAATGTCAAAAAGCTTAATTTTGCCATGCTGTTATTGAGGAAAGGAGGAAATACACGTTTTTTACATTTTCTCTTCCAAACTGCTACCATAGGCTTGAGTTGCTTCATTTGGAACCAGTATCAAGAACTGAAGCCCAACAACTGTCAGAAATTCTGTGGCAATATAAATGGCAAACATTTCTGGGAATGGTCAGTCATCAGCAAGGAAAAACAAGTGGGATAGTGTGGTAGATTGACCTTAGCTGGAAGTAAGGTGCCCACCAAGCTGTTCTTTCACTCCCCTCCTCAACACAACAGTGAGGGGAGAAAATAAGGTGGAAAAGAACTCATGGTTCAAGATAAAGTCATTTTAATAAGGCAAAGGCAAAAGCTTTGTGCAAGGAAGCTGTGAATTTTCCTTTGCTGTGAAGTCAAGAAAAACAAAGGATTAATCTCTATATTCCATCAGCAGGCAATGTCAAGCCACTTCCTGGGAAGTAGAGCTTCAGTATGCATTGTGGTGGTTTCAGAAGACAAATGTTATAACAACAAATGCTCCCCCCCTTCTTTCTTTCAGCTTTTAGAGTTAAGCAAGCATGATATGGTATGGAATATGGTCAGTTTGGGTCAACTGTCCTGGCTAGGTATCCCCCTAAGATCTTGTCTATCTCCAGCCTTCTGGAGATACTATTTGCATAGTGTCTTTAAAAAAAGAAACAAAAGAATAATAGTTAATTTTCCCTTTGACATTAATGGTATCATATCAATACCTTAGGGGAGTCTTAGAGGATAATACATCTCTTTTCTTCTCAATGTTTATATGTAGGTTTGGAATTGTATGGTTCATGACAGCTTTCTGAAGAAACCTTTTTGCAAGTTTTGTGAAGAAACCTTCATAGGAAGCAGGCCACATATGAAGACCAGTGTTTTCTTGAGTGGGAGGAATATGTGAATATGTGTAGGTATTTTAGGATTTTTTCCTGGTTTTTTTCACTATCTAGTACTTGAAAGGATTCAGAGTAACTGATCTTTTTAATAGCTTGGCCAACTCTTAAAAAAAAAAGCTACTAACCTAAATATTTCATTTTTCAAAGTCTAGATTTAGGCCTTTGAAATTGGGAATTTTTTTTTCTATTTCTATTTATTCTGTTAAATTATATTCTCAGTGACAAGGATATAGCAAAGGTAATATTTTCCTCTGACGTAAAAGAACAGGATCTATACATGTCTTAATATGTTTTGAGACAAACTATAGGAGAACAAATTGATTTTCCAGTGCATTTGTTATTCTCAAGACTCCTGAAATGATATCAAGTGAGGAAAGCTAATAGTCCTGTTTATTAAGTCAGGCTTTGTTACATTAGATTTTCTCAGGTAATTAGTGCAATTTTACAACTAAAATGAGGGAAATAGTTTCCACAAAGAATCCAAAGGGTATACTTCCCGCTAATGTAAAATAACTCTAGTGAACCTATTACTATGTGGACTCATTTTTTTTTAATCTAATTTGATGCCTGATTTTTTGTTCACTTCTCTTATGCTGATTTAGGTCATTTTCCTGAGAAAGTATGTTTCAGTCAATTTAACTATGAATTGATTTGTAAATACCCGGTAAAATAGTTTACAATTAGGTTTTTCATTTAAACTTTTTAAAAAGGTACTGTTACTTTTTGCTTTTTCTTGCTGTTGGGAAGTATGGTATCTTTCAGATGTATTTACTACAGCCCAATTGTGGTAGGCTTTGGAACTATGATACTTCCTGTTCATAATTTTTTTTTCCCACATGAGCACTCTTCCGAACCTGCGTTCTTTCTTTATGCAGTACACTGTCATCATCTTAGAAACAGATGTGTATACATTTGCAGTATAAATAAGAAATTAATAGAAACAGCAAAGGAAAACAAATTACAATGTTCTCAATAATTCTGGTTTCTCAAATCCCGTTGAAGATTGGAGGAATCCACTCTCTTCCTGTATATTAAAAAAAAAATACTTTTTAATAAGGCTGGGAATAACTGCAGTTATCTTTCAATATTTCCATCCTGTAAACAGAAAAAATGGAGCACAATGTCATACAATGAGCAAAGAGAAAGTGTCTGAAACCTATGCAGCTCCTTATAAAGATTATTACAGACCATCACAAATATTTTGTTACTTTTTTTCCTATAAGGAAAAAAATTGCTAGAAAGGTCATGAACTATATTGAAAATGTTAGGTTGGGTGAAACAGTAATAAGAAGAAATACAGTAGAACAAAAAGAAAAATATTTCAAACTTTCCACTCAAAGCCTATATGAAGTTTGAACTTCCTACAAATAGAGGTAACAATTCTTTTCTAAATGTAAATAAAGATTAGACTCTTTTTAAAATTTCTTTAATCAGAAGGTAGTTGTTTAATTTTAATGAAGATTTATTTGATCTACATTGTTCTGAGGAAGTAGGAGAGAATTTATTTTAATAATTTTTGAAGACATGGGATAAGAAATGGCAAAAGAAGATTGGTATTCATTGAGCTGTAATTTATGAAGAAGTAAAAAAAAAAAAGGGATGAGAACAGAGAGTCTAGTTGATGATTGCTGGTTTTTCCTATGGGATTAAGCAGCCTTATCTCACAGTGCCTTCAGAGGGTGTTAAGAATATTCTGAATTTTTTTTATGTACCCAGTTCATTCACTTGAAAGCATGAAAATATTCTTGCTCTATCTTTTTTCCTACTCAAATTTTAAAAATCAAACTCAATCAGTTCAGTATTGTTATTAAAATGTATTTTCACTAGTGCGTAAATTCCTGGCAGATAAGAAAGTATATAATACCAAATCCATTTCAAACCTTCAAGCATTTTTAAAAGACTTATTAAAGAATATGGAACACAGCTTTTTGAACCACAATGATATTTTATCAGCCATGGAAACAAGTGGAAAAAAATTAATGTTGGTACACTTTCAAGCTTCACAGAACAAACTCTCCAGATAACACAGGATAATCAGTAACGAAGAAGTCTAAACTGCATTTCCATCTTCTTGTCTAAAAATGGAACGTTTCCTAGTTACAGTTTTCAACCTAATTGAAGTGTTATTGAAGATTTCTTTTTACAAAGACAACTGTTATCCCTATGAAATTAAAACATTTATGAGGAACAGCTTGATGACTGAATAGTTTCTTCCTTTGTTATGTTAATTATTCTTATAAAGAAGACACAAACAAAAAATGGTCTGTATCCAGTTTCAGGCACAAAACATGTAAAAGAGGACATTTTTCATCAAATATGCTAAGACTGCATATTTTCATTACAGTATGACCTATCTGAGGTCAGACTCCCAAAGGTGCTAAAAGATGTTAAAAAGTAGCCATTTTGGAACATAACTTTGCCTATACAGATTTGTACAGTTCAACCACATGGCTATCCAAATACATGCATAGTTTTGATACATTTTAACTGAATGTTTCATTGTTAATAAACATCTTGAAACAGAGGACTTTCAGACGTTAGTTTTGATGGAAAAAAACCCACCAAATGTACTGTACGTGTGTGTACTTTTCTCTGTTTGAACAGTTCTCACTATAATTGCACCATTGCACAGGGAACTTCTTTAAGCACATACTTAGTTATATGACGATTTAAGCATGATTTTAGCCAAAAGTCCTGAAGTCTAGCACATACTTAAATGCTTTAATTTCAAGATTATTTTATATTTACAACACTACTGCTGACCTAAATCCAAAAATGAAGAATAAGACTGGAACTAATCTTGTCTTCTTGTACATTTCTATAAAATCTGCACAGTCTTCACAGTTTTTATAAAATCAATATTTCTTTTTCAGTAATGTAAGAAGCAAAACTCCTAGCATCTAGATCTAGAAACTTTTCTTGTAGTCTCATGCTATCTATCTGATTCTAGAGATTAATAATAATAGTTATTAATTTCATAGAATCATAGAATGGATCTGATTGGAATGGACCTTACACATCATTTAGTTCCAGCCTCTCTGCCATAGACAGGGACACCTTTCACTAGACCAGGTTTCTACTAAGAACCCCATCCAACATGGCCTTATGTCATCAACCACAAAGGAAGTGGAAAAAGTAAGAGAATGATCTGTCTATGCTATCTTTATCAAAATACGAGCTAAAAAGAACCCAAACAAAAACCTAACAAAACCTGAATCAACTCAAAAAATAAAGCAGTTTGTAGATGATGGTCCCATGATCTTATACAAGTGTTAAAAAAGTGTTCTGCTTTTCCATTGTAATGCTGTAAATCAACTACCATCACTCAGAGAAGTCAGGGAAACTTCCATGTCCTAGATTAAAATAATATTTAATATTTTTTTATTTCTTGTGTTTCTGAAGGTTTGGTAAACAAGAATTTCGTAGATCTCTTGGGAATACCTGGAACAGATCTAACTTCCACTATTGGCCCATCACAGACCACCATGACACCCTCTTCCTTAATAACTACTTCTCACATGACTCTTGCAGTCTTCCAGAGGACTGTTGCTCCTAGGAGAGTAAATGAATCAACATTGCATTTATAAAAGCAAAAACAGAGTATGATAAAATAGAACTGTTGTAATGGAACACATGGATTAGTTTGCATGCTTAAAATATTAACTTGCTATAGAAAATATTGAGGGAAGGGAGGGGAGGGGAGGTAAATCTGGTAATTTTTCAAAGTATTTTTCTCAATAATAATGATGAAAAATATTGTAGGCAACTTAAGGAGTTGTCCAATTTAGTATGTAAGTATAAAAAATGACACAATATAGACATATTTTTCTATGTCTAAAGGAAATTGTTGACTGACTAGCAATTTCTGTAACTGTAGTTAGTTTTAAGTACAGCTAAAGCAAAAAACTTTGGTTTGCTAAAGCAACCTACATCTTGAGTGCTTAATACTACTTTTCAAAAAATCAAGAAAAAATTTTTATCCTGCCATTTTGTTAGATCAAGTACAACTGAGAAAATAGATTTTGTTATTAAAAAAAGATCCTTTAATTGATACAGTTATTATCAAAGCTTTTGATAGGATTTTGATATTTGTTCATATATTTGATAGGAATTTATAAATCATGATTTTTATGTAAAATAAAATAATTACAAATTAGACTGAATTCCTGCCCATATATTTAACACATTTGCTTGTATTTAGAAATATTTAAATTCAAGGGACTAAGGTTTTTGTCAGATAAGTAATACTTAGAGGACTCTACAGCTCACAATTTAACAGAAATATTAACACTAGAAAATAATTCCACTTAAGCTCTTTTTAAAAACACAGGCCTGGGTTTCCATTTTGACCTCTTTTACTCATGTAATCTTCAGTATATCACTACTGGAGACATGTGACCTACTGAATTTCATATTTTTATGACCCTTAAAGAGATTATAAAACCTCTAAAGCATAATGTATAAAAGTATTAATTTTACAAATCAATGACTACAGTGTATTTGTTTATAATAGATAGTACATTAAAAGTACATAGTACTTGATCTTCATGCCAAGAAGTGTTCAATAGTATTCTATATTATTTCCAACTGAATCATCAGTAGGAGGCCCTGATTTTTCCACTGAACTGTAAAAGGACACATTTCAGATTGTTTAGCTTCTCATGTCTTCCTTTTCCTCTTTGAAAGAGAATTTCCAAAGACCAGACAAGATCAAGTTGTTATTAATCCATTTAACTTTCTTGAAGTTATTTGTCTGTGGTTTTATTTTTTTTCAATATTAAGACTGAATTGTTCTTCCTCTTGACTTCAAATGCATATATATATATATATACTCAATATAACTTTGTGAAATTGCCTTCCTTCAGCTCACGTGTCTTCTGTTTCTTAGCGAAATGAGGGTCAGGCCTAAAAGAGTTAAGTGAGATATCTGGGCCTGGTGAGAAACCCCCCCCCTAACATCTACTCTGCCTGTGCTGCTAAGACTCGTTCTGTTGTGTTCACTGGACCAAAAACGTAGAAGAATACTAGAAGCAGTATACAATAAGCCTAGGGGCAATAAATTAAGATAAGGTAGGATAAGGTAGGATAAGGTAGGATAAGGTAGACATTTGAATAGAAGAAACAGCCCTAGGCTGAAAGCCAAGGCTTTCTCCCAGCTTCAGTAATCGGGGCAAGAACAATAGAAATGTAGAGAGGTCAGAGCAAGAAAGATGAGAAAAAGATCCTCAACTTGAGGCCAAAGGCCAGATGTACCCCCGAAACTGAGTGTCAAAAGAAGCACCTCCCTAAACTCTGCTTAGACTCTGCCTATCATCAATATGTATAGATGTTGCAATCATATGAATATGTATAAAAATCATGTATGAAAACTGTATAAAAACTCTGATTTTTTGTGATACCTTCAAACAAGTTTATCCAGCGCGAGCTAGCTTGTTCCCAACGTTGAATAAACAAATACCTTACAGCTTAAAGATACAAAAGTCTCTGAGCAGTTAATCATTCTGAGGTTTTTCGGCATCACTAGTTCTGACGTAATCCCTAAATAGCAACCAAAGTCATCAGAAAGCCAAAAGATGGAATTCTCTGAATTACTGAAAACATATTCCTCTTGTAATTATTTATCTCTAGGGTACTGGAAGTAAGATATCATCCTTCCACTTTTTTTGTTCTCTAATATAGGACTTTGTGGAGTCTTTGGATGCTTTGAATGATTCACATCTGAAACAAACTTGTTGCTGTAATTCCAGAATAAAATTTGGTTAAACTAATAGGGTATTTGTATGATTCATCTAATTATTTTTAGCACATGCATTTTTTTTCTCCATTTCATGGTTAGATTATTGCTTTGCACTCCTTTATATGTTTTTTATGAGTTTTGGCAAGGGTGTATAGTAACTATGAGCATAAGTGAACGATTTTTTTCTTGACTTTTAAACTATTTAAGCTTCTTCACACTACTGGAAAATATTACATGACAGTCTTTGCTTATCACTGTTTCTGCTACATAATTTTCTCTTATGCTTTTGTGGATCATTTTAAAAGTTCTACAGAATCTTTACCTTTTGATCAATGGTAAATGAAAGTTTATCTACAATGCAATACAACTGTATCTGCAAACGCACAGACAAAAATAATATAAAAGTACTTCCTTTGCCAACACTTCGCTATCTGTATTTCAATTAATTTTTGCCCTCTGCGCTAGGTATTAAACAAGCAAATAAACAAAACTCCAGACCTGTCAGATAATCTTGAAAAATCATCTAGCACAAACTAAAGATAAAATTGAATACATTTCAATCATTCCTGAAAGAAAGAAAGATGTTTAACCTGCCTTTCCAAACCCCCAAGAGAGGGGATTCCATAAATTCCATTGCAAAATATTCCAAAGTTCCATTGCATTATCACAAGAAAGATATTTCTAACCACAATTTATCCACTTTCACAGAATTTTCTGAACTTCAGTTCAGTGTGAAGACTGGTTCCTATAACTTCTTCAAATCTATTTTTCCTAAATGTGAAAAGACTCAAGAATAATTTCATATTATAAAAGAAATATGAAAGAAGGAAAGAAGAGGAGAAGTAAGGTAGATTAGAATAATCTTACAGACATAGTCAGGGTTCTTGTCACTTGGTACCTCCTGAAAAGGAACTTTTGCCTCATCTCCATTTAAAAAATATCCCTTCACTTTTATTCCATAAGAATGCCTTCTTTCTCTTACAGGATTGAATACACTACATAAAAATTTCACAGTCATCATAGCATCTATCATTATATTATCCTGGAACCATATACTTATTCTTCCCTTCATATTCCTCAGGCAAAGAACATTGGCAGACCCAGAGGGAGGATGAGGTACTTAGAAATTGGCCATGGATCTTCTATTTCCCATCTGAAAGCTTTGCTCACAAGCTTGCTCTCAGTCCCCCTCAGCTTCTTTCATCTTGAGAATCCTCATTAGTAGTAACAAAATGCCCATAATTAAAGCCCAATGAAGTATCAACTACATCCTTAAGCTTTTCTTTATACTTAGAATGACTTGAAAGTTTCTTCCTAGCAAGCATTGCACTTGGAAATTGTGTTCTTCAAGCATGACAATGTTG
Organism: Neopelma chrysocephalum; assembly: GCF_003984885.1. Taxonomy (NCBI): domain Eukaryota; kingdom Metazoa; phylum Chordata; class Aves; order Passeriformes; family Pipridae; genus Neopelma; species Neopelma chrysocephalum. Next base: position 25,429,926 of record NW_020897690.1, read on the forward strand.
TCATTGCAAAGATAGTTACTGATTTTCTTTCATGTTACAGCTAAGAGGTTGCAGACCAGCCTTCTGTTTTCATTGTACCATTCCCTCTTCCCTTTCAAAAATGTAGTTTCAGTTGTCTGTTTGAAAACACTTTTGTTTATTCTACTTCTTTGGGAGTTCTTCCTTCAATCTGGATTTTTGTGTTGATTTGTTGGGTTTTTTTCCCCTCCTTGTTTATGTTTTTGGTTTGTTTTGTTTTTTAAATCTCAGTTTTGAGTCTTTCCTCTTCTCTATTCAACCAAATGTCTTCAATATTTCTGAATAGTCTAAGCCATAGTTCACTGAATTCACTGAAATACTGAAATCTTTTCAGTATATTTATATTCTATTTCTCTTACTCTGTGTTTTACATTGTAAAGTTGTTTCCTTGAGGATGACTGTTTCCTCGATGCGAAACTCCCATCTACTTTATCTGGTAGCTCTTGACTTGAAGAATGTATTTGCAAACAAAGGATATGCTGTATTGACAAATGCAAAGAGATTTGTGTCTTGGTCACAGGTTTTTCTCTGCAAGCAAAGAGATTTTCTTATTTCCTCTGTATCCCATCCAGAGACCAGAATAAAATAGGTATCAAGGCAGTAAGTCTGCTATATGCTTCACTCAAAACAGGTCTCATCCTCTATACTATGAATTCTTCTTTCCAAGAGTTTATTTGCAATAACTTTTACAAAAGCTTTTGTCAGACTTCTCTAACGCTTATTATCCATCTTGTTATTCATCGACACAGGGATAGGAGAGACAGTCTTTTAAAATCATATGTGTTCTATTTCTTTTCAGATTTTTCCCAAGCACAGCAAGAGTAGCTTTTACTGGAAAAGGTTTCCAGTAAAGACAAAAAGTAGGAAAGTCACTAGCTTTTCTAGTTTAACAGGATTTTTTGTGTTGGCTTTTTTTTCTCTTCCCAGTGTATTCTTTCCTTTTGTTTTCTGTTGTCTAAAAACCTGATAAATAAGGAGTGTTTTGGAATATTCCTGGTCCATACAGAAAGCAAGCATGCAAGCATTTATGTGAAATGGATGGTAAATTTCTTTGGATATGAAGAACTGGATAAATAATGCATATTGCTGTATCATCATCCCCAGTTGTTATAATCAATAATTATAAAAGCTATTGCTATGTGAATTTAATATAATTAAATACTTACAGATATAGTAATTTAATATAACCAACATGTTTAATGAAATGTGATTAATATATTATAATATGTTGCTCACAAAAAAGTAAATCAGTTTACATAGACCTTTAAACAGCAATCAACAGTGAAAAGTTAAGACTGTCAATTCAAGACTAATCAGAATAATTTTCATTGCATATAACCTTAATAATTTTTGAGAACATTTTATTTCTTTCATGAATTTCCCTTAGATTTTATTATACGCAGATAACACATAGATTACACACAGATAATAGTTATTTTTTTTAGACATATGGTAAGGCCAGGATGAAGATGAAGGAGAAAATTACTTCATCATCAAAAAAATTTTTAAAGCTAAAAATTGCTAATAACACTGATACATTAACTATGGACAAAAATTGACCTCTTTGACATCCACTTTGATCTGAGAGGGCTGTGTAATGTTCTCACAGTATGAAATTTATTTATGATTTTAAGAATGTAGAAAGAAGCTCTCATTAAAGACCTTATTTCACTAATTTTTACTTTACATGTAATTTTTTACAAGAAAAAAATTACATGAATAAATGCAACTGCTAAAGTAATCAAAATATTCTATGTTGCGATTGTTCTGTTATTTTATTATTTTAAATTACCTTTTTATATGTAAAGTAAAAACAAAGGGATTTTATAACATGCAAATGTCTTCAATTTTCCAAATAAATTTCTGTTAAACAGAAATGAAAAAACATTTCTAATCTTCCAAGTTGCTCTCAAGATCTTGTTAAACCTTTTAAGTCCTTTGACATTTTATTTCACAATGACAACTCCTCCTAAATCCCATGCACTTATGGCTAAAAATGGTCACCCACTGTTTAACATACCATAATCCAGAATCCAACTTTAAATCCTTAGTCTCTTTAGCCTACAGATTCAATAAGGTATTAAAATGCTTTCCTACCTTAAAACAAATAAGCTGATTATGGACTTTCCTTTAAGACTCTTCCCTATAAGAAAGTGCTATTTCATGTAAACATTTTTTTTAACTTAGTACTAATTAATATAAGAAGATTGAGAATAATATAGGTTTCCAGACTTTCTAACTCTTGAGAGCATTCCTACTGATATCCAGGATTTGGTGGCTCCAGGCTTCCAGGCTGTTTGCAAAGAATGGAAAAGTCATAAGTATTCTGTACTAAGAAAGAGCTTTCAGGACTCCAAGGCTCCCTTATTCTATAAGAGGACATATTCTTGCCTAAGAAAGAACATATGCACCTGCCTTTAACTACTGATGGGTTTCTGAAGAATGTAACAATCAGTTGTTACATTTGACTTACCAAAACTTAAAAAACCAAACCAAACCAAAAAAACCTGGAAAATTTGCACAGATATGTTCTCAGTTGTTCTGGGATATATAGCAGTCTATAGCTTCCTCCTGAGAGGAAGAGGAGGGGCAGGCACTGATCTCTTCTCTATGGTTACCAGGGACAGAACCCAAGGGAATGGCCTGAAGTTGTGTCACGGGAGGTTTAGGTTGGATATTAGTAAAAGGTTCTTCACCCAGAGGGTGAATGGGCACTGGAACAGGCTCCTCAGGGAAGTGGTCACAGCACCAAGCCTGGCAGAGTTCAAGAAGTGTTTGGACAATGCTCTCAGGCACATGATGTGATTCTTGGGGCTCTCTTGTGAAGGACCAGGAGCTGGACTTCGATGGTCCTTGTGGGACCCTTTCAACTCAGGACATTCTATGATTCTATGCTTGATAAGTAACTTTCCTTTAAATTTTCTAGCTTTTGATAGGAATCAAAGTGAAAAGTTTCCTGAAACCTCACACAAATGAAATATCAGGCTGCTCAGAATAATTCTGCTGAAGTTCACCAGTATGAATTTACATGTTTTAAATATGTTTGGCTAATAAAAAGTCCTATTTTCAGTTTTTATAAGAATCATACATGCATCTTTGCATGACACAAAAATACAAATCTTTTTTTTTGCTGATACTTTTACAGTACTATATACTTTTACTGTACAAAGAAATAGATGAGTAGATTATCTTTCTCATTGCCAGGCGAATCTAATTTTTGGTGACTACTGTAAACCACATTAGCAATATTGATTGATAACTATTTACGAAAACAAACTCCAGAATAACATGTACTGTAGGCATCTAAAATAGCTAAGTAAACTGATTAACTAAACATTAGCAATTTTATTGCTTGATCCTTACACTGCAGGAACTATTTAATCAGTAACTTATTCGTCAATGCCTTTAAAATATAAGTGTTATTAGAATATGCCTCTGAGATAAATAGCAGAAGGTTTATTTTTATATTTGTTAAGCAACTAACTCTATAATGGCATGTTTGCAAGTTGTTGGTAATTAAAATTCATTTTTTCTTCTAAAAGGAAAGAGTTGTGTGGCATTGATCCAAATTGTTTCAGAGTAAATGGAAAAATACTTTTAACTTCAGTACGTTGAATCAGGTCCTTGTAGAACAAAGACAAAAAGAAAGGAAACAGGATAACATATTTGAGACTATTATTTGAGTATCAGTAAAAACATGTACAGCATGAATACATTTTCATATACATATGAATGCATTAGCAGTATAATATCTGAAACCATGCACTGACCAGCAACACCACTGTGCTAGGCTTTGCAGTAGGAAATGTAGTTAAACATTTCTGAGACAATGTGTTTGAATATTTGCTTTCAAAAAATGATCCTAAAAATAATTAGTCTGTTTTTTAAATTACATGTACAGTCTGTACAAATTTTTATTCCATTACTTATTATGTATATTGGAGTATCATCAAATTGCAGATCTTTGTTTTCTTCCTTTTACTTTCCTTTGAAAAATCTTATTTAATTTCTTTTTCATTTGAGTAGGTTTTATGTCACATAACTTGGCAGAGTTGTTAGCTTCCTCTGAGGTTATCTTTATTGACCTCTGAGGTCATCTTTACTGACCTCTGAGGTCATTAAAGAGATGGGTTTCCACAGGAGAGTATAAACCCATGATAGAATGCAATGGGTTGTTATCCTTTCTCCACTGATTTGAGTGAGAATATGAAAAACTGGATTAAAGAAGAGTATTAGCTTTTAGATGCTTGAAGTCAGAGAACATGAGACAACTGTAGATATCTTGGTGAATAGATATTGTCTTATGTAGCTTAATAATATAAGCATTCCTGTTAATTACTGTCACAACTCCTTTACAGGTGCATATATCAACCAACTGCTGCTTAGTAATGTCTTTAAAATTTCATGTAATTTTTCACTCCATCATTCCTCCACATCCATATTCTTATTTCCCCTATACACAAAAGCTTATTAGTTGTGAACTCATCTTTCTGATTTATCATTTTTCTTTATTGCTAAACATAGGAAAAATTTATTAACTCTGTGTAATATTCTGATTATTTCATCCATTTTGAACTATGTATAAGAAGACATATATCCTTGAAGTTAAGTATATTGTATCAGCCAAATTTCATTGTATATGACTCTATTTAAAAGTGCATGATCTTAAAGATATTCTTAATGCCTTAAGCTCTTTTAGTGTTCATTCTTTAGCAATGATCACTTTTAATTTTTAGGGTTTTGAGACTCAGTAAAGACAATACCTACAATTCCACTTTGAAAAATCATTTAAGGCATTAGAACTGTAAAGATTTTGTGATGAATTTTAGAACTGAATTGTTATGACTGTTATAATGAGACACTGGCTGACATAAATTATGAGAGCAGAATAACAAAAAATCTGTCCATATCACATTCTAGAATATAATTTCTTACAATAGTGTATTTATTTTATTGCATAACACTATGATCAGAAGGTTATTTAAATGGAAACTAACAGCAAACTTACATGCTAAGAAACCTACTTCCCACTTTTAAAAGGGAACAAATTAAAGTTATGCTTCCCAACAGATTATGGTTTCACAATAAACAGAGTAAAATACCTGAGAACCATACTGTCTAGAGAGGCACAATCTCTTTGTGTGCTAAGAGGTTAACGCAAAATGAAAATCCAGTTTGTCTATTATACCTCTTGCATCACAATGAGGCACAGTCAATGCTGGCATTCACACAGATAGTCATGAGTTAGCCAGTATTTTCCTGATCCGAGTAGCTAACCACCAGTATGTTGGAGGGGGTGGGTAGAATATGACACTACATGACACACTGTAAATATTTCAGAAGGTTTTGTTTACTTCAACATGATTCACTTTGAATTTGGTACTAGTGACGGCTACAAGTCTAAGTGCCATTTTCTGTCTCCATTCCATCACAGATTCTTGCTTGCTTTAGTTTGATATCTCTGAATGAATTAGGTAAGGCAGAGAAATTACCTCAAAATAACTTTGTTGATATGATGAAAAAGCATGATGTAATCAATCATGATAAAGACATATGTACAGGCTATATAACAAAGCACTAAAACTTAATGAATGGCAACAGTCTTGCTTTGCTGTGTTTTGCCAAAGTGAACAATTTGATGAATTCTATTTTCATTAGCTAGCACTTTTTTAATTGTAGGTAGTTCGGCTCAGTACAGTACAATTACCAGCTTTCCTTTCTTTTTGACGTAACCATGAATTCTCAATTCTTGTATGCTAGTTAGTTGTTCAGAGCCAAGGGAAAGCATTTTCTCTTGATTAAACTAGTTTAAAAAGAATTTTGACTTGCTTAATTAGCTTCTCTAGAACTGGTAATAACCACACATCCTCCACTGTGAACCATGTAATTATTGTGACATTCATTCTCTCCCTGGGATACTTTATTCCTGATGTGATCATTTCTCTTTTTTTGGATTGCTGGCTGGTGGTTTAACTTCTGCTTATTAATGAGCACCATAAGACATGTTTGACTATTACTCAGGATCTTCAGTGTCCTTCCATATGATGCAGAGACTGCATCCCTAAATAGAACCAGCATGCTGGTTACTAGTGATAAAGCACTCAAATAAAACAGAAAAAAAATTCAGCAAAGCTTTTGAAATTATTGTAATATTTTGTAACTGCTTTCAAACACCCCTGTATCAGCTTGTCAATTAACCAAATCCTCACCTCAAGTTTGCAAAGGGAGGACAGAGTGATGGAAAAAAATATTATTTCCTCTCCTTTAACAGCCAGAAATCATACAAATTTCTTAAAGAACACACCGCCCTTATAATTCCCTCTACTTTTAACTATGCTATGCCTCTAAGGAGATCAGTGTAGTTTAGTTCTTCTGGTGCAAATTAGGATGGCTACAAGCCTCAATAAACTCTTTCTTCATAGCTGGGTACTATATAGACCACTCTTCTTTCTTTTAGTCAGAAACACTACTGTTACACTGGGACTGTGGTTGTTGAAAGAAAAACTACAATGCTTCTAAATTGATAACTATCCTATAAAGATATTTGCAATGATGAGAAAGAACTCATTTTTAGACCTACAGTATTGAATGTCATGGTTTAACACCAGCCAGCAGCCAAGCCCCACGCACCCACTCACTCACTCCCCCACCAGCAGGGTCAGGGAGAGAATCTGAAGGGTAAAAGATAGAAAACTCCTGGGTTGAGATAAAGACAGTTTAATATGGAAAGCTGTGCACACCAGCAAAGGAAAACAAAATGTTAATCACTGCTTCCCATGGACAGGCACGTGTTCAGCCATCCCCAGGAGAGCAGGGTCCCATCACACATAACGCTGACTTGGGAAGACAAACATCATGACCCCAAATCTCCCTTCCTCCTTCTTTTCCCCAGTTTTATATACTGAAAATGATGTCATATGGTATGGAATACCCCTCTGGCCACTTTGGGTCACCTGTCCCATCTGTGTCTCCTCCTAACCTCCCATGTACCCTCAACTTCCTTGCCAGCATGGCTGTATGAAAAGTAGAAAAGGCTTTGTTTTTTTGTAATCCCTGCTCAGCAATAATAAAAACATCTCTATATTATCAACCCTGTGTTCAGCACAAATCCAAAACATAGCCCCATACCAGACACTATGAAGAAAATTAACTCTACGCCAGCTGCAATCAGCACACTGAAAAATGGATGTTAATAGATTGAAAAGACTGAATCAGTTTGTATATACAGAAGGGTTTTGGAGAACATCAATTTGAAAATTCCCTAAATGTAACTGTAAAAGGTAGCAAACAGTAAAATCAGCAGGAACACTGGCATTTTGTGCTTTCTAGGTTTGAGGAATAGCTTCTTTCTGGCTGTTGGAAAGAAAGCCCGTTTCCTAATTCTCTTACTTTTCCTAAACAGTCAATCTACTTATGTGCCATACTGACTTATCTATCTGCATGACACCTGTGTAGCTACCTTCTGTTACTTCATGATCCTGGGCATGAGTTTTTGTTTTCTTCTGAGTTGTTCTGAGTATTGTGGCTTGCTTGATTTACTTCTTAGTCCCTTTTATATTTTAGCAGACAACCTAAGAGACAAGTTTCAAGAAACCTAGAATGAGTAAGATAGTTCTGGGGAGTTTAACCAGTGCCGGCCATTTGCCTTAATTAATTAATTTATTTACGAATTATTTCAGTTCATAAGTAATGATTCCTTAAATATTATTGTCATTAGCTGTTTTACATATGAAAACAGTTACATATTGTCAGGGCTCTGAGGGCATTACCAGATCTTGGTGGTCCTTCCCAGCCTCCCCTGGGAACTACTTTCACTCCCACATATGGATCCAGGAGCCAAATTTCAGCTGATACGGAGACTCTCAGTTCCTTGCCCCATAGAAGTGCTGGTCTCCAGCCCTATCCCCAAAATTGACCTCAGGCTCTTTCTCCAACCCCATCCCTGTTACCTTCTCCTGTTACCAGATGGATTCTGACACCAGTTTGTCACTTGCCTTCTCAGGACTGTTGATACAGCCCGCTACAACACCCGGTTCTGCTCACCATAGTCAGATCCTAAGGGATGGTGCCTGTCAGTGAGAGCTCTGCCAGGCCTAGGGTCACCCTTGGCTCACAGTTCTCAGTCCCTTAGGGAGCAGCTGGCCCTTGCTGCACACTGACAGATATCTGAACATGTACTCTGAGTGACATCCAGTGTGAGTGGCTCCAGGGCACATATTTTATTCGCAAATGGTTTTTGAAAATTCACCATACTCATCTCAGTGTGATAGACAGCTCTTTTCTTTACCGAAGACTTCATGTAAGACTGTGGTTCTTAATCTCCAGAGAGCATTATTTCAATAATCATTATTACTCATTTATTATTTAATAATCTCAAATTTGTAGATACAGTACAAGTCATGCAACAGTGTTTTTCCATGAATGACCACAACAAATCTGAATTTACTTCAGTATTAACTTCCACTACTTCCATACTACAAATTATCAGATTTTTTCTTCTTTTTTTTTTCTTAATATTGCTAAGGTTTGTTATACAAATTTATATTGCCTGAATCTGGCTTGTTAAAATCTAATTTACAGTTTCTGCCTCAAGAGGATAAGAAGTGGTGTCCATGTGCTCCATTGTATATCCCTGAGAAACAATTCACTTTCGAACTCTGCATTTTTTCATGGTAAATTGGTTCTGTGATAGAAAAATAAACACATTTGTTTCCATGAAACGCTGTAGAGAAAAAAACCCCACCATTTCTTTCTAGACAAATAAGCAATAATGGACCTAGCATCTGTATTAGAAGTTGCCATTTTGTATTTACACAATAATACATAGTTGGTTTCTTTTACCTTTAACCTCTCATTTGTTATCAAATCCATGTCATTAACATCTATTTCTTTGAATATCATTTGACAATTAGAATCATACAAAATAACAGTTATTTTGATATAACCACACAAGGGGGATGGGGTGGGGGATGGAGAGAGGATACCCAGCAATGTATAAAATTTCTGCTTCAAATGGAAGTTTTAGATACTTTGCTTTAATCTTTACACTCTCTATTCTAAGCACATTTTCTTTACCCAAATTGCTGTAAGAGTATTTTTTCTGTTTTGTTTTTTTTTGTATATAATGACTTTTCTAAATATAGTCACTACTCCTGAATACACTTCTGTCAAGATTCAGTTTAGAAAAACACAAAACACATTTTATCAGCTTCCCACTTGCCTTATGACATTTGGGAAAAGTTGTCTTGACCCTTCCCTGCCACTAGTTTATCACTAGCTTTTTTTAATTTAAAGAAGGGAACACTTTCATATTTATATTTACATAGATGTAAAATATTCACATCTTTGTCCATTTGTAAGGTTGTCAGTCCAAAATATCCAAATAGATTAAAATCCAGGTAGCACAGTGCTACTGACCATAATGGAATGGATTGCCTAGGGCTCTGAGGAAGAAACATAAAATTTGGGCTTTATGAGAGCCCTGAAATAGTAAACCTGAAAGATGAGTGAGATAGTTATTTTGTTGCTTGAATTATTATTTTATGTTTAAAATTATTTTCTTAAATTATAACGTAAATAATTTTCTTAAGCAGCACTTTCCTTGGAGAAGCTTTGGTGTCTAAGACTGCCTTCACTTTAGATAGGTACAGTTGAAAATCTAAGACAAGAACAAAAGAATGACATCATCCCAGAGCAAGAAACAAGTCAAGGCTAGATACCTGAGGCCCAGAGCAAAAAACATGTGGAAGACATGGAGTTCAGAGATGCAAGTTGTCCCTAAATACAGAATAGAGTTATAGTCAGCTTAAGTCTGTCATTATACCATTAAGCCAATTACTTCTTATCACTGGCATGGACAATTGCTACTATGTTGTAGCACAGGAATATATACCTGGGCTTCACAATTACTGGACACCTGCTTTTGTTTTATTCCTTTATATTGTTCTTAAATGTAAAACAGATTTTATTCCTTCAGAATAAACTAAGAAACGGCCTGTTTAGCAAAAAAAGAGCAGTAAAAAGTCTAGTTGGAGACCAGTGACTAGTGGTGTATCTGGGACCAATATCAGGTCCAGTCCTGTTTAACATCTTAATTAATGATCTCAGTGACAGGGTAGAGTATACCCTGTAAAGGAATAAAGGAAATTAGTTGCTTAATGTAGACATGGTGAAGCCTCAGGCCACATACTGTGAACTTTTTGCTGGATACACTGGGCTCTATAGCTGCTTAAGTAAGAGGGATCCCTAGAGCCAGTTCACACTGAGAGATAAGGGAATATGGAAGGTCACTATCCCAACAGCAGAAGCTGCAAGCCTAGAGGTAAAAAGAGAAATGGTCTGCCTAGAGACAGTGAAGAGAATCAGTGAAGAACAAGAAGACCCCCATCCCTATTATTATTATTGGACTAAATTGCCACATGAGGGGTGAAAAATTTAGATTGTAAGGGTATTATTGCCCAAGGATGTCTTTGGTCAGGGTCCTTTTCTGAAAACATTCAGCTCAAGCTGTCCTTATTGCATTACCTTTCAATTTTTAAATTCTTTTTTTCCTGGAAGTGGACATCTGAGATGTTGATGTGGGAAACCTAGGGTGAAGAAATTTCTTTAACATACCCTCAGCAAGTTTACAGCTGACACCACATCAGGAGGAGTGGTATACTGTAGGTAGTAAGGACATCCAGAGGGAACTCAAGAGGCTGAAGAAATGGACTGACAGGAACCTAAAAAGGAGAAGTGTAAAGTCCTGCACGTGGTGAGGAACAACACCATGCAGTGACTTGGGGGCTACCCAATTCAGCAGAAAAAGTCTCGGAGGTCCTGGGGAACACCAGGTTGAACATGAGCCAGAATGTTCCTTTGCTGCAAAGAAGATGACTGGTATCCTGGGCTATGTGAGGTAAAGTATTGCCAACATCTTGAGGGAGGTGACTCTTCACCTTTATCCAGCTCTGGTGAGACATCTGCATTACTGCATTCAGTTTTGGGGCCCTGAGGCACACCAATTTGAGTTCAGCAGAGTGCCACAAGGATAACAAAAGGACTTGAGCAGGTCACAGATGACGGAAAGCTGAGAGACCTGGGACTGTTTAGCCTGGAGAAGGCTCAGGGAGAATCTTATTAATGTATATAAATACCTGAAAGGAGGATGCAAAGAGGACAGAGCCAGGCTCTTTCTAGTGGTGACCAGTGACAGGACAAGAGTACAAAGGTGAAAACACCTTTATCTTTTCTTTTTTTTAATAATGTAACTTGTTCTATTAAGTCTTGGGAAGATAAAAATCTCTCAATCTGTACAACTGTAGCTAGGGCACCACTGTTTGGCTGCAGCATGAATGTTGCTTTTTTCATGCCAAGTTTTATATAGGTTTGTAGTCAGGAGGTGAGGTCAACCTCACTATCTCTACAAACACATTTATAGATTTGGAGTGGAATGCATAAGTCAAATCAAATTAAATGGCCACATAGAAAGCTTTGGCAACACTTGGAAAAGTGATTTATAAGGCAGGTTTGGTAAGGTATGCCAGCTCTACATAATTCAGGGAAGGTTGGTAAAACAGTTGAACAGTTTTCTTACTATTAACTAAATAAATTTGCATTCTGAAAAACTGATCTCATATACTTGTTATTATTCAGTATCACTTGTTATTCAGTTTATCAGCTGATAATATAGGATTACGAATTTAATCTATTTTCTGATGGACCTAAATCCAAGTGAAAAAAATGGGCTTTCCTGAAACATAAAAAATCATTTAATTAAATGAATTTAAATACTATTTCCTTAGCTAAAAGCTATTCATAAATCTTGAACTAGTGTAGAATCAGCTACAGTTGGTGGCAATTCTAAGGCTTTTTGTTTGTGGTTTATTATAATTATTATTATCATAATTAATATTTTAATGATTATTATTCCAAGTCTTTTGGCCAAAATGCTATATACATATACAAAAACTGATTTTTTACAGCAGATTGTTCCTTACACAGTGCTGACTTACTACTTCCTTTTACATCTCTTAAATAAATGTACCAACTGCAATTACGTAATTTAAATTGCAATGATTGAATCAGAAAAAAAATTCAAATTATTAGTTAGAAATTAGTTAGAAACTACCACAAAAGTCACCCAACACAATTAAACACGACACTTTAGTTTCAGACAATACTATAAAGAAGATTTCCTTAAGAAGATTGGGCGAGATAAATCTGTTTAACTCTTCAGAGGAGTTTTAACTTAAAATGCTACAAGTATAGGAATTTAGATGTCGCATATCTAATTCTTTCTTAAGGCTTTTAAATGGATGCTTCATATGCCCCTCAGTTTAGGAAGGAGACTGAGGCGCTGGGGAGTGTCCAAAGAAGGGCAATGAGGCTGGTGAAGGGACTCGAGCACAGGCCCTATGAGGAGTGGCTGAGGGAGGTGAGGTTGTTTAGGCTGGAGGAGACTCAGGGGAGACCTCATCACTCTCTACAACTACCTGAAAGGAGGTTGGAGAGAGGTGGGGGGCGGTCTCTTCTCCCAGGCAACCAGCAGTAGGACAAGAGGGCACAGTCTTAAACTGTGCCGGGGAGATTTAGATTAGACATCAGAAAGAAATTCTTTACAGAGGGAGTGATCAAGACATTGGAATGGGCTGCCCAGGGAGGTGGTGGATTCACTGTCCCTGGAGGTATTTAAGAAGAGACTGGATGTGGCACTTAGTGCCATGGTCTAATTGACAGGGAAGTGTTAAGTCATGGGTTGGACTTGATGATCTCAGAGGTCTTTTCCAACCTGATGGATTCTGTGGTTCTGTGATTCTGTTACCCATTTTTTGAGGCTTTTAAATGGATGATCTTTATTTAGTCACACAATTTTTAAGATTAAATTATTTTAAGAAAGATGACATTGCACATTAAAGTAGAAACAGAGCAGAACCTTTGTAACAATTAAAAAAGTATCCATCAGAGAGGGATTTGTCCCTCCTGTTTCTTAATAATGAAGAAAATGCACAAAAGCTAAATAAAATTTGCTTTTTAGACTGCCTTTTTATTGGGTGGAATTATGGGGTTTTATTTAGTGATTCCTCCTATCAGCCTATTATTTTTTTTGTGCTTCAATACTCTCCATGATACTGTCCAACAGTATTACTGTCTGGACACTACTTCCATGGCTTGCAGCAGATCAGGAGGTGAAAGGCATCTCTGAATAAAAAAACCTCAGTCTCCCGGCAGGTAGAAGGGGAGCAGGTGAAAAAGCAGTGCCAAAAGTGCTCATTTTTAGCTGTCTGGCTAAATGCGTGTAAAGGATTCATGTAACGGTGCCACCTCCTCGGTAGGCGAGGAACAGGTTTCCTAACGGAGCCTGGCAATCTCCCACATGGCTGTCCCTGGCACCTCGCCGCCATCCCCGCTAGAGCTGAATCGCCCCCGTCCCTCCTGCCCGGTGGCCTCCGCTGCTTCTCCGCAGCCGCCCTCCGCCTTCCTTCGGGATTTGACTCCCAGGGCCGCAGCTTCCCAGGGCCATTCCCAGCGCCAGCGGCCGCCAGGGGCCTGTTGCCAGACAACGCCTCCCCAAGCCCCCGGAATGCGGGGCCGGCCCTGCAGAGGGATCACAGCGCACCTCGGTTAAAGCTGTGTCGGTTTTCTGAATTTTTTGTTTTCTTATATTTTATTTTATTTTTATTTTTACATCATGTGTATAATGTACAAGTTAGAGAGCTATTACTATCTAAAATCAGAATAAATCATAAACAAACAGCTGATACAGAGTTATTATCACAGTAGTGTGCGCATAGAAGTAGGAATACTTTTAGGTATGGTATGGTTTTCTTGTTTAGCAAAATTAGAAAAAATGTTTCAGCTAAATTTCTTTCTTGAATTTTTAGATTTTTTTCCATTAGTTGTTTTCATTTCTGTAATGGGTTAATTCAAGAGTAAAACGAGTGCTTGAAGTGAAAAGTCAGTGTTTTAGCTTTGACATTGAGAGCAGGAAATACTTCTTTCTTTATAGCCTTTCTTTTTGCAGATGAATTTGCTGTATTTAACCCAAATGAACAATTTTTTTTTGGATGTCAGAAACTAATGTTTTGTCAAATACACTTTTTGTTAGGGAAAAAACCCAAACCCTCAGATTAGCATGGGTAGACATTTGTCACTGTGACAGACTAGGTTGAAAGACTATCAAAGTCCAAGTGCTTTGATCACTGAAAAGCCATAACCCAAACCAATTTGATACCAGAACACACTGCTCCCAAGGATGGACCCAAATACAAAAATATTACTCTCCCTCAGCAAGGTGGAAGAAGCATAAAAAGTCCATAACCATGAAAATATGGCTTTATTGAAGTGTATATTAATAAATTTATGTATAATCAGTTTATAAGTAAAATCCTAGTTTCTTATAATCAGGCATCAGACTGTAAAACAGATATCTAAAGCTCTGTTTGCAAGGTGGTTTGGAGGGACCATTTTTTTTTCTCACCGATATTACCAGGGGAAAAGGGGGAAAGAACTACCCAGTTATTATATTTAAGAGTTTGAAAATTGAACAGATAATGGGGGCTTAATAAAAGCACATTATCTATACACATCTGTATTATCTTTTTTTTTTTTTTCCTTTAGTCTCCTTTGGGATATAAGGAAAAAAGCTAATAAAAATAATGACTTTTTTTGCATGTTTCTGTTTGAAATGCTTACTCATAGTCAGGACTGGCTGAAATGGCAGTAAAATATCCACAGTGAGTAGCAGTTAAGGTTTGAGATTTGTATTGAATCAGAATTCATATTCGCATTTTTCAATGTCAGACTTTTATTAGCAGTTCTCATAATGGTTAGTGATGACAAAGTTGCACCTAGAAATTCAGAGTGATATTTGGAACCCGTTTTATTAGGATATGTACAAACATATAATAAAAGAGAGTCCCTGCCCCCAGCTATTTGTAGTATAAATACACAAGACAGAAAATGTAGAAAATGAAGTGCGATAAAACAAAAGGTAAAAAATTTAAATAATTCCCAAAGGCTACACAACACAAGTATTACAAAGCAGAAAAGAGTCCTGGAATTCTGATCCACTGTATACCTAGACCACTTGTGGCACAGATTTCACTAGGTTATTATCCTATATAATATTCCTTTTCAGAGCCTGAATGCATTTGACTGAGACTCGAAACTCAGAAGCTATATTTACTTGGTCTATGCCTACAGAGTGTGCAAAGACTTATGCAGGACAAAAGCTGTTTATTGCACCTCAGGCAATTTTTTTCCATTGTTGAGTACATTTTTTCCAATGTACTCGAGTGAACTCCACTTGCTAAATAGAGGTGTTAAAGTCAGATGAGTCTCAACTTCTCATCCTGAAATGACCACCTATTGATTTTTCATCAGTCTAGTGTAGATATTTCTTACAGGACATGTTATGCTTCAGAGATGTCTTTTTGCACTGTCTTTGATTTTCTGTACTATCCACTCCAGTCTGAAACAAATTGATCAATGACATTGACCCTAAAAGTATTGATAATTATCTATTTGTTTTTAAAGCTAAGTGTCTGTCCTCCACAGGCACTCTTGATCTTTCTTTATCTTTTGCAATCACTTTGTCTGGAGAGCTTCTCTGCTTTGAATTCTTCTATGTCATTTATGTCCTCTTTTGATGATTATTCCTTTCATTGCATCTTCTGGGGATTCTCTTCCCATTCACTTTCTCTCATGGTGTTGACTGAAGTTTTTTGTCAATGCTGGAGTTTTCTGGGCCAGCAAGTCACTGTTACATTTCCTTAACTCTCACCATTTAGTCTGCCCAGTATCCTGTTTCTCTCTGCCTATGATACATCCCCAGGAAATTCTGTTGCTGGTCTGTTCTTTTATCTTAAAACTTTTTTCCAAAATCATCTTCTTTGACACTTTTCTATCATCTTACACAACTAACCAATCATCTTGTCATTCACCTCACAATCTTGTGGTTATTTTTTACTTTCTGCTTTTCTTTCCCTAACCCTTCCTGGATTTCATTATTTCATTCTTAGTAATGTTTTGAAATCCCATTTTTTTACATCACTTTCACACTGTAAAATCCTAGAAAATGCACTGGTCTTTCTCACATGCTGTGACCATTTTCTCTGTTCTGACTCTGTACCACTCCTTCAGGCCATATTGCAACAGGCCATGTGCAACAGAGATGAATTTGTTTCTAACCAGTTTCTTAGTCATTCAAGCCTTTAATCTGATTCTGGAGGTTTTTCATTTACTCCTACTTTTTAGCATAAAATTCAAACTTACTGAGCTCTATATACTTTATTTTTCTAATTTGCATAATTAAGCATGTATGACAAGTACAACAGAAATCTGTATATTCCAGTAGAATTAGTGTTTTACTGGGAAGTTCTAGTGGGGAGTGCAGGAGATATATGCCAGAGTATTCCTGAAGATTTTGTTGCTCATGTCAGGATGGACCTGTGACCACAGTCATGTTCGTAGACACAACAATCTGAGCATTGTCAGAACTCTGCACAGATTTCCAATCAAATTTTAACAGATTATTTTTCTTTCTGTTTCTTAAGAACATATCTTTATCTGATACTGTATTTAATGCTGGCTCCATATACTTAGATTAGAGGTCTCAATTTGATTCAACTACTCTATGTTGAAAATTATGGTCCTGACATAATTTTAGCAAATTTTAATGTTCTGTAGAATATTATTCTGAAGTATGAGACTGTCTATCTGATATGTTGCTGCTTTCTTACAGAAGATTACAGCCTCCCTCATTTCCTATAGGTTTGAGGAACACAAATATGTAGGTAGATGCATACACATACTTTAAATCACTACATGTGGGTAATCTTATTATACTGTATATGGATCAGGGGAAAAAAGAGGCACTTATCAGGTGAAAGAATACATATGATGGATGCAGTAGCTAAAGTACATTCACACACAAAAAAAAGAAATCAGAGAACATATAGACAGATCTAAAAGAAACACCCAACGAGGGGAAAAATATCGTAGAACAATAACCCCACATATTCTACCAGGATTGAGAAATGTTCTTATTACAGAATAGATTTGGTATTCTACCTGTAGCAGAATTTATGATAACTTACACAGAGAAAGACAGCTATAGAACCATTGTTCTATATGCATATGCTGTGGTGCTGAGTTTTCTGAGAGTGGGTTTGGGGTTTTTCTTGTTTGTTTGGCTGGGTTTTGATTTTTGGGTGTTTGTTTCTTTGTTTTTGTTTTTTTTTTTTAAATAAAATTAAAGCACCAAGATTTAATTAGTAATAAATAAATCATAATAATTGAAAATAATAAAATGGTATTACACAACCCCCAAATATGGACAGTATAGTTAAGAAACAGGTGCTTGATTTTTTTTCCTGGTTTTAGCGTTACACTTTTTTTTTTCCAATAGAACAACCAGATCATGGTTTGGCTTTGAGTTTTTTTAATAATAGTAAAGCTATTAAATCTGGGATAAACAATAGCTATATTGTAACATTTCTTACTTTGAAGGATTCTGAAATATGTTGCAAGCATAATCCAATAAAATGTAAAGTGAAGACCTCAATCATCATGAAGACATATATAGTTTAAAACTGAAAAAAGATGCAGTATCCAAATGAAATTTCAGACGGAGTTAGTAAGGAGAAAGAAAATAACAGAACTGACTCGAATTTGTCCAAAACACTCATGTTGACAGTACTGCTCCTTTCGAGATGGTCAATGTGTTTTAGTCATGAACAGTGTAACTGATTGGTCCAAGGGGACTAAAAAGATGATTTGTTTCTGGTTGTCAGCATAGTATTATTGTGACAAGATTTTTCTTACTAGCTATAATCAACTCAAGCAGCAACAGTGTCTCTGCTTCACAACTCCAATGCCATGGTGCTGCTGTCTTCTTTCCTATTATGTTGCCATGGCTGTCAATGATTCAGTAGAACTCCAGAATCAGAACTGTCATAGAAACAGAAATATAAAATCATATTGTCAAACTGCCAAAGATTTCACTGCAATGATATTTTCTTGTTAGAATCAGTCTGGGTTTAAATGTCCTAATCAATGGAACATTTTCTACTTCCTATAAGGAAGCTACAGAAAAATGTTAGAGATATTCCCCATATACAATTTTTTTTTTAGTACAGTCCTCCTGTACTGCCTCAGAGGGAACTGTACTGACTTCTGAATCTGCAACTGGTCTTATAACTAGCTAATTCTGTAGAGCTGCTGTGAGTTAACCCTCAGCTAAGCACCACATAGTTGGTCACCCACTCTCTACCACAATCCAGTGGGTTGCAGGAGAGAATAAGAAGACCAAAGCAAGAAAACTCATGGGTTGAGATACAGATGGTTTGACAAACAAAGGAAAGACAAAACAAACAAACAAACAAAACCAACACCAAAAACCAAAACCAACCAACCAACCAAAAAACAAACAAGAGGGGAAAAAAGCCCCCCAGAAAACAACCAAAAAACCCCAATCAGCTCAACGCCTCCCAGCCAGTCTCTGGGCAATGGCTACTTTCCTGCCCACCCACCTAGAAAAAAAACAGCAAAAACTTCTGCTTCTTCTTATTGCCTAGCATAATCTTATATGGTATGGGATATCCCTTTGTGATCTTGAATAAGCTTTGATGGTTGTGTCCCAGCTTCTTTCATGCCCCCAGCATATTCACTTGTGAGGCAGAGTTGGAAAAAGAGAAAGGCCTCCATCCTATTCAAACACTGCTCAGCAATACCTAAAATGTATTATCAACACTGGTTTAATCACAAATGCAAGGCGCAGCACCGCACTGGCCGCTGGGAAAAAAATTATCTCCATCCCTGCCAGACCCAATACAAGAGGTCATCCAAACACCTAGCCCTTCATCCCACCTTGAGCTAAAGAATAATGCTAGAAATTTTGTCGCATGGGATGACAGGATAATCACCAAATGCGGTCTCATTCAATAAGATTTCAGGTGCACTGGTGATGAACTTTAGCAAATGTTGGGAAAACATGGAACTTGCTGGATATATGTTTATTCTAGGTGTTTATTGCTCTGTGGGACTCCCAGGAAATCCTGGGACCATCAGAGTGCAGGGGAGAATGGAATCCCTATACAACTGGGTGACAAAAATTATTCGTCCCTATCTCACTGGAGAGTTCTCTAACAACTTTAGAGCTGCTTTAAAACACAATAGTAACACTAAGGAGATCTAATGCAGCTACTAATAATGACTGAAATCTCCAAAGAATTTCAAGTTTTCTACATTTTGAAAAAGAAAGAACTTTAGGTTCGAAGAAGATATTTTAACGGTACTTGCAGATGACTGTAGTCATACTGTAAGGACACTAAGAAGCCTTAGCTGTGACATCACAAATAAATGTAATGAGTATTACAATCAATAGTTCAATGTGTAGGGCACAACCATTTTAATTTTATAAGTGTACACTACAAGTATCTTTAAATCAGTTCAACAGTTGACAAGAAGCAGTACTCCAGTTTTAGTACCAATTCAATGTTTATACAAGTTTCATCTACAGGGTACCCTAGCCATTGAATTCTGTACAAACTGAAGTTTATGTACTGAAGCAAACATCTGGGAGAACTTCAGGGTGTAAGTCTTAAGAATGTATATCTACATTCTACAAATAGATAGAGAAAGAACTGTGTCTGGCTGAGGTTAGGATATCTCAGGAAGAATACTGTGACATAATTTGCTTATCATTAAAGAATTGGAAGTCAAAATTAATATCAAGATGTTTGGCATCAAACAATAGATCCACCCAGAATTACGGCAGTTGTGATATTCATCATCGCAGTGCTTAACTTTTGTACTCCCGAAACAAACAGTCTAAACTGCATGCATAATTTTTCTATTGAATGGAAAATGCTAAGGCAGTAATAACATAATTAAGTCTCTAAGTTAGGCTTCTTATACGTTGTCAACTGCAAGAGACAGGCTTCTCTGAAACACATTAAAGAAAACAAGAAAAATACTTCAGAGCTCCTAATAATTCTGTGACTGAGCTATCTCTCTGCATTGAGTGTGTCTGATTTACACTGACTAACTTAAATTCCACAGTTAGGTGATATAAACACTTCCCCTTGATCAGTTCAGATCAGGATTCACAAGTAGACTAGACTACCTAATAGGATGTCTATAAAAGGTTGTATCTTAAATACTGCTGCTTTTGAAATATGATACGCAGAATTTTGAGCACATCTCTCAGAGAAGGACTCTGTGTTGACACCCTCAGCTGAAGTTAAGTGCCTAATGTTTCTTCTTGCTAAAATGGGCAACAGTTTTTTCAAGGCAACAGCCTAGCTATTAAAGCACTCCCTCAAACCACAAGAGAGTTCAGTTTAGAACAATTGTCAATATGAGAGAAAATTACATGTCTCGCCTGTCAGAGAAGTGCCAACTATCTATTGGCTGCTCTGGGGTACTTTTCTTGGTGAAACTGTACTGCTTTGCAAAAAGTATTAAAAGGATTTATGGGCACGTTTCTCCTACTTAAAGATAACTAATAAGAAAGAAATAGCATCTATGTGTATCACTTTGTTCTGCCCATTAGCATCATACTGGGTCTAGCTTTATAAAAATAACATGAATAGTGTCTAAAAGAGAGCGTGGATTCTCTTTTTGCATGTGTTTCACTGTGGACAGCCTTTCACGTGAGTGTTTTAGAAATGATTCCACATGCAAGCTTTGGCATTCCTTTTCCTATGGTTGTATCAGCAGAACCAAGTCCAACTCCCAGGCTTTGTGATATGTGGATTAACTCATTTCACCATTGCCCTTTTCTACGGTGCCAATGAATAGTTTTGCCTACTCACACCAGTCAAGGCTGAGACAGTCCACTTAGCTGGCAGTGACAACCCTTAGACAACAGTTCTGCACCTGCTCTGATTCTTAACTTAAAGGATGGCTCTGTCTCAGTACATTTTTTTTTCATAGTGTTGCCTTAGAGAGCTGTAGCTTGAATGAAGTCGTTGTTTCCATCATTAACTGCTTGAATAATTCATTACTTAGCAGAAAACATCCCTCTTTACTCTCTGTTTATTCCATTGTTTGTACATTTCAAAATAATTCAATGAGTAATAAAGTGACTATTTTGAAAAAAGAATTTGCTTACCCGAGAAAAAAATTTCTTGGCATAACGAGTAAGGAACAAATAAGTGTTTTACACACACTCTGAAGTATGCACTTCAAAGTAACTGCTATGCCAACAAATAAATGTAGTGACCAATAAAAGTGAGCAGGTTATTTAGTGCATAATTATATCTGTAATTAGTGTGTAATTAATTTATTAATAATGGGGTTTCAATTTCCTTATAAAAATAGATACAGAAATCTTCTAAGATTGGGAAGCTGAAGACATAGATTGGTATCAAGACTAGAATTGTCACAAAGATAAACTGTTCCAGCTTGCACCAGTAAACAGCCAAGAAGTAATAGAGGACATAATTCAGTGCAGCATCTGCTTCATCTGCTTCCTGTGAGTTATGAATCATACGTTATGGGAATCATTCTGCATCTAACCAAATATGTATGGGGTATTTCGTAAGTCTATCCTTAAAGCATGCCAAGGTTTCCACATACTAGTCTGAAGTGACCTTCACTGCTTCATGTACCTTGATTCCTTTTTGTTTTAAACATTTTTTGGTAATAGATTTAAATGATGGGAACTCAAACAGCTTAGTAATGCACTTGAAATTATGGGTAATTGGCAAGATCAAGATGCTGATAAGGCATAAGATAAAATATGTTACTTTACATAGTAGTAAAATATACTGACAGTCATTAATTCCTTGGAATATGGAGCAGTTCTGAAACATAATCAGTTAGTGTTACTTCTTAAATCATTTTACAATCTTGTTAGCAATGTTTGTGTAGGTTAAAAGACACATAAGCTTCTTTTATAACCATCTCCAGAGTAGGAAAAATTTGAAGAAGTGATAAAAGTTAAAATATTATTTCTGTGAATAAACCCTATACATAACAGTTTCCTAACGTATTAGAGCAGGAGCACCCTGCTCCCCTAGATGATACCTGGCCAAAGGCAGTTTTTCATGCCCATATGTTTGTGCCTTATAGCACCTCACTGTGGCTGTTGCAGGTACAACCATGACCACCCTTGGTGGTGGAATTGAGAAGGGTAGGACCCCTTGGACAACAGAAATGGTCTCCAGCCAATAAGAGTCAGAGAAATTTCTGGGCCATGACCATGTATGACCATGAGCCCTGACCCACCAGGTTATAAATGGGGCTCCTGACAAAAACCGTGTGTGGTGTTTCTCGTAGCAGTCTGTGAGTGATGGGAAGCCTTCTCTGGGGAGTGGGATGGCATACAAAGGGACTTCTCAGGACTGAGTGTCCTCCCACTCCTTCCAGGTGAGTAACTACTTTCCTACTGGATATCCTTGAACAACTCAAGGACCCTTTGGGTGAAGCTAACTGATTTTCTGGCTAACTCTGAGAGGCCACCCCACTGTATGTGTGTGTGTGTGTGTGCACCTTGGGTTATTGTTCCTGTCCATGTAGTAACAATATCCCAGACTGGTAACACTAAACCTGGAACCTGTTAAATGTCATTGGAGTGACATTTATCATTACCCCTGTCATTCATTAATTTGTGCCATTGGTTTTGGTTGAGAATTAAAGTTTGTCTGTTTGTTATCGGCATGAAGTTGTTTTCATGTACCTCTGTGACACATATGCAACATCACAAATGAAGATGAGTGAATAAAAACCAGATGAACCAGTATGGCCAAACTCGAGCATGGTTGTATGAAAGAAGGTGTAAAGCCTATAAAGGGTATCTATTCACTTGTAAGAGGCTGATCTGCTGTTCTGATGATAAAATACAGGAATAAAGGAATAAGTTTCTGATTCCTGCTGAAGTGATTAGGTTTTTTAAAAATTATTTTTCAGGGTCTGGAATTAAATTAAATGAGTTTTCAAGTACATATGTGTATAAATAAATGTAAATATATTCACACAAGAGAACATATAAGTATCTCTATGCAAGGTAATAAAGAGGATATTGTTAATACTAATATATTAGCAGTCCTTGGGCAATGAAAACTAAGTAACTATGGGAATGAGTTGAGAGAATTGGGATCCAACACACTTTTGGAAAATTCATTTTAATGGAGTTCTCATATTACTAATGCAAGTAAAAGTGCCAAACAGAGTTTTTAATGGACTTGCTGCATAAATTATGCTTGTTTGATATGCATAAAAATATCTTTCTCTTCATATATGAGCAGGATTATCTCCTTTTTAGATTCCTGGAGCATAAACCTATTGAAAGTGGGGGCAAAGTGAGCCAAAAATTGGTGAAAAATACTTCCAGAAAGAGGTATGTGTGGAGAAGCAAGAATCGGACTGGGAAAGATATAAAGCGTGGAGAGAACTGTATGGAAACTAAATGGACCATGAACTTTGAATACACTGAATGGATTTCTCACCACGGACTGACTGTTGTTTCCCCAGTTCTACTGTGTTATTTGTTCTTACTGTTGTACCCCTGTTAAGTTGCTGGCTTTTATAAAATTTTAATGTACCTCCATATTAACCCTTCTTCTCCCTCAGACTTTCCCGCCTAAAGTTGTTTACTCCCTTGTTCTCCTCTGCTTTCCCGCTCCTCTGACACTGATTGGCTGAGATTTGCCGCAGTGCAGGGTGAGCTCCCATTGGCCCCTTTCCCCTGGATACCCCAAAGTCACACCTACCTCTCCCTCATCTCCCAATCCTCACTCTCCCTGGGCTGTCAGTCCCATGCTCCTCCCCAGTTCTGAATCCTCCCCTCAGACCTACCTTATTTAAGTCCCTGCTCTCCCTTAATAAACCGGCATTGCTTCACCAACCTTCACCTGTGTCCGGACCCTCATTGCAGTGCCGCGTCCCCATTCCCCTTCCCCTCGGGCCGTGGCAGGTATGGTTTTAAGGCACTGGAAAATGCCATAACATGGATTTTTTTTTTGTTTACAGTGTACAAATACTTTATATTTTACATTTTTTAGTTTATACCAAACTATGCAGCCTTTCCTGTGTTTTTAAGTCATGTTTCCAAAGTGACCAAACAAATTCAGACTCAAGGGGATGGATTAACTAATTTACAATACGCACTTGGGACTATCCAACACATTGTAGTAGACTGTAATTTCATTTAGAATTTGGAAAATCTGTGTTATTCATGCATGACAGAGGAAAAAATAGGTGCAGTAAGATTTTGAAAAATCTCTTATAACACTATTGACAAGAGAAAACAAGGAGAACAATTACTTCAATAAGTATTTGTAGAAAGGTACGTATACGTGCATTTTAATAGACATATATGTACATGTATGCAGTACTTCTAAAAACATGGTTCTTAGCCTAGAATACTAAAAATTTCTAATAATTTTAAAAATACTATTTTTTCTACAACTTTTAACAATTTTTTTCATGTTTGGAGTGTATTGCAAAAGACATATAATTGTTTCCTTAAAAGGAATTTCTACAGCCATGTCTCAAGCTTTAAATACCTCAGTACACAGGCCACTTCGTTTTACAAGTCTGTCCATGCTTTCTATAATGATCTCTCACAGCTGGGCCCCTTAGATCTATTGCAATTGAAATGAAAGATTAGTCAGAATAATAACATGCTAACCCAGTGATGTTAGCAATGCTGTAAGATGTGTAGTTAAACTTATAATTATGGTAACTGCTATAGAGAAAAACTACAAATCCTGAGATCATCCTTAGTGACAATCCCTTTCTATCAGTGCTCTTAAAAGCTGCTCTAGTGAGACACACTATTACTGCTGTTGGAGGATTTTGCCCTGGGAACACGTAATCTCAATTTTAACATGCTATTCCTACTTTTCTCAGATCACTCGCCAAACCATGGAAGTACTGCATAAAAATAGAATACTGTATACGGAAGAGGAGAGACATGAGGTACTAGAAAAGGAAAATAAAGAATTAGAATAGTTTTGCCTGCCTACTGGATGCTAAGAGACTCAGCCCCTTTTCTTCTTTTATTGCGACTTTCTTGTTAAAGTGGGGGAGAGTTTCCTAGACCTTCCATGAGCATCCATCTTGGTTTTCTTTGATGCATCTACTCAAATATGGAATTCTTTCATGCAGGATCTATCTGATATAGCCTTTGGACCATGCCCGAACACTTGATGCTGCTGCTTAAACCTACTCCCAGGCCATGCAGTGAAACAACAGCTGACACATAGCAGCAGTGCTACCAGGACATGTCAGTATCATTATTTTTAAGGTTTTATACAAGGAATGGATTTTGAAAAGTATATGATCAAGGAAACAAAACCCAGTATCATTTTCAATTGCCAACAATTTGTCACTGGTGCAGCGTCTTGAGATGTGCCCAGGTTTGGCTTAACCTGGCTGGGTTTCACTTTGGTAAAACCTGCTTTCTCAGGACCAGGCAAGTACTGGGTAGCCTGTTGTCCCTCAGCTTGGACAAAAACAATCTGGTTTATTGCTGCATAAAAAATATCCTTTTCTGTACCAATAGTTACTATGGCCAGGGAAAAGTCTAATTTAAAAAAAAAACTAGTGGTCGAGCATGGTCAAACTTCAGTTGGTAAATAATGAGGAAAAAACCAAACAAACACAAGAAGGAGGAAGCAGATTGTTAAGACTATGCCTAGAGGGAATCCCATGTGGAACCAAAATTGAGGAGGACAATGTCAGGCAGGGACTTCTGGTGTCGGTTGAGGGGGAGCTGGGACAGACTTTGGCAGAAGCCGCTTCTGAGACCCAGTCCCACCCTGCAATGCTGGCCAAGGCCCTGGCCATGTTGTTACTTCTTCTGAACATGTGAGTGCTGCTAAGCAGCATTAATAATACCTTGGTTTCATAAGTGGTACTGGGACTTGATCATTTGATAACAACTCAAACTGTGGACTATCATAAGGGAAAGGCAGTAAGTTGCATCACACCAAATTTGTTCAGTAATGATTTAACTTCTGTTGTGCCTCAGGAGAAAAATCTGAGACTGTATTTATCCTGAGTTTTAAGTCAAACAGAAGTAAATTAATTTTTAATATAAAATTAGTATTGCTCTTTCTAGCGAGGCACTCCTAGAAATCCACTGCATTAAATATTTTCAATCTGAATTTCTGTAAAATACTCCTGAGAATGTGTACAGAGTATCCTTTATTCATGCAGAAATTATGTAGAAAATAAGCATCAAGATCTTCAGCATAATAATTTGTGCAGAAAGAGAATCAGCAGAAAAACAGCTTTTAAGTAAAATTTTGACACTTTTTCCTTCTGATGCACAACATTTTGGTCCCAAACCTATGGTGTGGTCCTTCCATTTACACAGGGTGTAGCAATGGATATATGGAAAAAGTCCTGCCAAAGATGGACTGGTGAATCAGAAGTTTGTTTAAACACGTGTTAAGATGGCTTTTTGCAGAGTCACTGCTCCTTCCAGATACCTTCTGTGAGACTCCTTATCTCTCAGGCAGGAGTGTCCTGGGAAGATGTCTCAAGGTACTCTCATTGGTCCTTTGTTAACCCCTTCCTTATTTGGCTGTAAACTCCTTACCTGATTGTAAGACCCCCTCACCTGTGATTGGTCCTCTTTGACCCTCCCAAGAGCTATATAAGCCCCCATTCCACAATAAACTTCCTCTTTCGTCCCTCTCTTCCCTGGTGGTTGGGTGAGTGCTCCTTTGTGGGGTCTCAGGCCACGTGGGTGGGGGCAGGGTGGAAGGGCATACTCCTTCCAGGTTATGGACTGAAGTCAGGCCTGAAGGATTCTCCCCCTCCCACTCATCTACCGTAACAGGGGTCTCCTCTCCTTCGGTGTCAAAAAATATCAAGAAAAGGAGGGAGCATATTCACCACAGACTGTCAGGTGTCAAAGGGGGAATCCAGCACTTGGGGAAAGAAGAGCTGGGACCCTCCCTAGCGCACTACTGCTTCTTTTGCTTAGCTCATGGAGATTCATGTAGGGTGTCTCCACCCAGCCTCCTGCCTAACACCTATAGCTGACAGTTCTGCTCTGAAACGCTGATCCTGAACACTCTGAGCACCCCAAGGACCCGCCTGGTACCCTTCAGTTCCCCCAGGCCACACTGTAACATGAGCAAAAAATCCCTTCCTGTGTCCTGGGAAGCTACCTACAGGTAGCCATGTGGAAGGCAGTGTTGCAAGCAACTGAGGTACAAGCATCAGGTGCCTGATGAAACCAAGCCTGATTTGTCGAGCAAATCTGTTAATCATCAATACCATCCTGGAACTGAAGTCTTAAGAAAGTATTGTGCCCAGAGAGTGCTGGTGAACGGAGCTGCATCCAGTTGGCAGCCGGTCACCAGTGGTGTCCCCCAGGGGTCAGTGCTGGGCCCAGTCCTTTTTAACATCTTTATCGATGATTTAGATGAGGGGATTGAGTCCATCATCAGCAAATTTGCAGATGACACCAAGATGGGAGGGAGTGTCGACCTACCGGAAGGCAGGAGGGCTGTGCAGAGGGATCTGGATAGACTGGAGAGATGGGCAAACTCCAATGGAATGAAGTTCAACAAGGCCAAGTGCCGGGTCCTGCACTTTGGCCACAACAACCCCCTGCAGCGCTACAGGCTGGGGACAGAGTGGCTGGAGAGCAGCCAGGCAGAAAGGGACTTGGGGGTGCTGATCGACAGGAGGCTGAACATGAGGCAGCAGTGTGCTCAGGTAGCCAAGAAGGCCAATGGCATCCTGGCCTGCATCAGGAACAGTGTGGCCAGCAGGAGCAGGGAAGTGATCCTTCCCCTGTACTCTGCATTGGTGAGGCCACACCTTGAGTATTGTGTTCAGCTCTGGGCCCCTCAGTTCAGGAAGGACATTGAGGTGCTGGAGCGGGTCCAGAGAAGAGCAACGAGACTGGTGAAGGGACTTGAGCACAAGTCCTATGAGGAGAGGCTGAGGGAGCTGGGGTTGTTTAGTCTGGAGAAGAGAAGGCTTAGAGGCGACCTCATCACTCTCTTCAACTACCTGAAGGGAGGTTATAGCCAGGCGGGGGTTGGTCTCTTCTCCCGGGCAACCAACAATAGGACAAGGGGACATGGGCTCAAGCTCTGCCAGGGGAGGTTTAGGTTAGATGTTAGGAAGAAATTCTTTACAGAGAGGGTTATCAGGCATTGGAACAACCTACCCAGAGAGGTGGTGGATTCACCATCCCTGGAGGTTTTTAAAAAGAGATTGGACGTGGCCCTTAGTGCCATGATATAGTAATTGGAGTTGGATCAGGGGTTGGACTTGATGATCTTAGAGGTCTCTTCCAACCCTACCTATTCTATGATTCTATGATTCTATGATTCTATTTTGGACCCTTTGAATGCAAAAGTGTGATCCCTGTAGTATACATGATAAGGAAGCTGTTGCTCTTTTGCAATGGTCTCTTTGACGTTTATTTAGACATCCAAATTAGGAAAAAGACCCTCTTCTCTGCCCTTCCTGTGAAAAAGCAGGGAAATAATGTGGGAAAGGGGATGAAACTGTCAACATATCAGTTGTGGTTGTTGCCATTTTTTTCAAAAAATCGTAGAAGGTTTGGGTTGGAAGGGACGTCAATCTAGTACCAACCCCCCTGCCACAGACAGAGACAACTTCCTCTAGACTAGGTTGCTCAAAGCCCCTTCCAAACTGGTTTTGAATACTTTTTCTCCCTAGTTCTTCCTGATCAGCTTACATTTCTTAAATTACCAGACATTTCATGACTATGAAAATTCAGAAAATACGAAAAAAGAAGACTTATTAATGCTTTTTTCCTTTGTGAGGGGAAGAAGAAGGACACTGGTCTCTGGTGACCAGTGACAGGACCCAAAGGAATGGCCTGAAGTTGTGTCAGGGAAGGTTTAGGTTGGATATTAGAAAAAGGTTCTTCACCCAGTATGGCTAGCCTCTCTGGGGTACCAGTTCTGGTTGCATTCCTCCCATTGTGGGGTTCCATTTCTGAAGGCTTGAGGTGGATAGGGAAGGGGTTACTCCAGCTCCAGGGGTTTCTTCAGGTCCTGGACGCAGGAGGGGTTAGGTGCTCCCCCTCCCCCCACCACTGGTCCCATGGCAGCCACAGACAGCACACGGGACTTGGAGAGGAGGCCAGAGAGAGAGTTTATTGATGGGGTGGTTACATATATAGGGTTTGGAGGATTCATAGAGTGACCAATTACAGGGTCAGGGGGCTTACAGGACACTCAATCGCAGGAAGGGGTTAACAACCAATAGGAAAGGATTAACAAGGTCCAATGAGAAGACTTCTCGATATCTTCTCAGGACATTCCTGAGACACAGATAACAGCTGTCCTGAGGGGTCCTGGGAAGAAGCAGCAGTGACTTTGCAGAAACACAAAAAGCCATCTTGAAACATATTTAAACCACAGCTTCTCATACAAGGCAGATTCACTGCTACAACCCAGAGGGTGGTTGGCTACTGGAACAGGCTCCCCAGGGAAGTGGTCACAGCACCAAGCCTAACAGAGTTCAAGAAGAATTTGGATGATAACCTTGGGCACATGGTGTTACTCTTGGGAACAGTCCTGTGCACCTTGGTGCACAGAGATCCTTGTGACTCTCTTCCAACTCAGCATATTCTGTGATTTTGCAATCCTTCCTGTCCCTGAAGTTGGATTTGCACCTTTCATTCCTTTGAAATTCCTGGATAAGGAGACCCAGCCAGTCTGATTACCACAGCGTTACTCTAGAGTGAGAAAACTAAGCCCTCTGAAATATCTGAAGTCCTGAAATAAGGTTAAATCATGAGATCATAAAATAAATATAAGAAATTGCCATTTAAGTATCTCTATTGGCTTGGAAACCAATTTAACAAGCATGCATTTCAATTCTTTTGTTGCAAGGGCCACATCAGTCAAGACAGGTTCTTGGCCATGTGAGCACCTGGAGATGTGCAGTGAGCCAATTGTAACATGACACATCATTTTACTCTTTCCACAGGACAAATTATATTCATGTTGTGAATCTCAGCCTTGAAGTGACTCAAATTTCAGCCAAAATGAGCATTGGGCAAGTTGCTCTGGCAACCATGTTTAGCAGCAGGCCCACCACCATGCAGCAGAGAAAATGTATTCCTCAAAATACACGTCACTGGAGTGTTACATGTCACTGTTACCTGGAGGAAACACATCTGGTGTTGTGCAAGAGGGCATTTACTTTCTTGTTTAACACTAGTATTTGCTTTTCTCTGGAGATACCTGTTTAATGGTAAGTCTGGAGCTCAGACTAGGGAGGTGAGGCATCCAAGACCTGCTCTGTGAGTTCAGGCTGGGGAGACTGCTCTTGGCACTACTGTTTCCTCTGCTTTCTCTGGTAAGTCTCTTACTAGAGCTGGAGCAGTGAAGGCAAAGTGCCTGAACTCTGGGATTCCCACATGTGCTTACAGACAGACATTTGACTTCGGTGAGATACCAAAATATCCAAAATACTCCCGTCGCTCTCACTATTCCTCTGTGATAAATAGTTGCAGAGGGAGATGCAGTTATTCATAGCTTGCTAGCCATCAGCCTCCAAAGTATTACCGGTTTGCTGGCCACCATCTCCCCCTTTGGGAAGAATAAGTTCCTCCTGGGTGAAGAAATATCTACACATATACAGTATCAGTACAGTTCTTGCATTTATCTAAAACTTATCTTTTTTACAACTTTCATGGGGTTTTCAATTTTTTTTTGCTTGTTTTTTTTGTTGTTTTTTTTTACTTAATGTCTTTGTAATTAATTTGTGACCATGCTCTCCTGTTTTCTGTGAAATAGGGATCCTCTGAAGTAAACATAAGGCTTAGTTTGTTTTAAAATGCCGCATTGACTCTTTCCAAGTGGCTATAATAAACCTAACTAATTCCATTTTATTCTTAGCTTTCATTATCCTAGTAGGGTTTTTAATACCACCTACATTTAAAAATCCAGCATTTTAAAGCAATTTCACCTTCTCACAATCAAACTTCCGCATCATTCAGTCTAATTCAGACATTAAGAAAATAAAATTCCTAGTAGACATGGACAGATTTTAAAGATCTACATTGTGCTAAATGAGATAAGAAGAAGAGATCAGATCTATTTTTCTCTTCTCAATGACAGGATTTCAAAGTTTTGTGGGGCCTTGAAGCAGTTGCTGCCTATGCCATTGAGAAGCCAAATTCTTTCTTGTTTGAGATGTTAGATTACCTCTTACAGTCTAGTAAAGCCATAAGATAGTAAAATCTTTAACATTTGATTTTCCATAAGCCATAAAACAAAGATATATGTAGAAACAAACTGTATTTCTCCTGAACACAGGATGAATTTGGGTTTTGGAGGGAATAATACTCTAAACATTCACAGAAGTAGGGATTTTTAAAAATACATTTCTCCCTAAGTTTGGGAGGTACTTAAGGTTTGGAGGGTGAATGATGTTTTAAAACAAACATGTGCTCCTTGGTAACCACTGTTTTATGGACATTCCCATTTTCCTTTAAATTAACTTTTTTGGCTGTATCTAATGCAAAAATACTATAGAAGGGATGGGAAAGGGGAGGGGAAAAAGGAGCGGAGGTAAGAGGAAGGAAGTTGAATTGGCTGAAAGAATAATAAAATATAAAGAGACAAAAGCGATTTTACAGAATTTTATTATTTGCAAGTGGCTGAAACACAAAGACTTCCAAGACTGACAGGTCTTTATAATAGGCTACAATCTGTAGAAGAGCTGGGAAGGCTTGGGAAGAGTTGCTTGTAGAGCAAGTCCTCAATTTATGCATCTTTTCTCCATGCTAATGGGCTCTTTTAGTGTAAACATTATTTTACATAATAGTTATGAAACACATTTTTTTCATTAAAAATGAAAGTGAAGACTGGAATTTATGTTCTTTCTGTATTGGTACTATTATGACATAGTGATTTTCTTACTTGCAGTTTTTAGTCATAAAAATGAAATCTGATTACAAGTCTTATACAGGAGTTTGGAATTTAGATGCTCTTTTACACCTAGAAGGTTGTTTCATTACATAAATCTGCCAGGTACTGATTGATTTCATTGGGAGCATTGTCACTAATTTTAATAGATTTGAAATCAAAGATTCACTGTTTTCTGGGAGTTCTTTCATCACACCATAGTGCAATCACTTTATCAGTTTATTAAAATTTTCTAATGAGTATTTCCTTTTGCAGTTCCAAGTCTTGTTCCATGGTCTAAGACTCATTTTGGTGTTTTTTTGTTTTATTAAAATCTGACAACTTACTTATTTGTTTTTGGGATACAAAAGCTGACACGATTTTATGTCTTGCTCTGTTTTCATATTATGAATACAGCAAAGTAGCTGGTGCTATAAATTCCAAAATAAATCTCAGTGACAAAATTAAAAAAAAAATCAAAAATAAGATAGGATCAATATCTTTGAAGTTTTGAACCGTTTTATTTCATACCATATTCATTAACTTTTGCATATATTTTTGTTGCAACCTGAAGATAAACAATTTCAGTTACCATTTAAAAGTACTTTACCATTTTAATGTCTTTAATGGCTTAGATTTTCTAAGCTAAATCTGTCTATTTAAAGTTATTTGTTGAGATAATTTTAATTAAATGTATTTTATCTGTTGATTACTTATATTTTTAAAGATACATCATGGTAAAAAAAGCTGAAAAGCTGAAGGCCCAACCTAAAATAGAACATTACTGATTTTTAAGATGTATTTCTTAGCTTCAATATGCACTTTTGGTATGCTAGGATGAAAAACTACTTATGACAATGCAAATTCCTCCATAACAAAACTTTAAAAAATCTAGTTAGAACAGCCTAGCCATGATGATATGCCTCTTCTGCTAAGGAGAAGTATAAACTTCTATCTAGTCTCAGTGTCTGAAGTAAGGAATGTAAATGCATTTTGTACATACACAGTGTTGTGGTTTATCTGTTGTATTGTTGTGATTGATCTTGACTGTTCAGTGATTGCTGGTTAATTAGTAAATCAATAGATGACTTTGATTCTCATTTGGTTTAAACCACATGAACAGAGCAGGGTTTTTCCTGCAGCACCCCAGGATCCACAACTGTTGAATTAGGGTAGCTGCCTGTTCTGTTTAGTACCTTTTAATGGATCCATTCTGCATGAATTTGTCTTGAATTTTTTAAACTTCATCTGCTTCTACCATTTCCTGCAGCAACTAGTTGCTAATCCAAAGCTATTCACTGCTTTAAGAAAAAGTTGTTACCTGGTTTAAAACAATTTCTTAGTAGTTTTATTGAGATTTGGTAATAGTTTGGCTCTCTCTTTTTCCATTGCACTCATGATTTCATCAGCCTCAGTCTCCCGTCAGCCTTCTCATTCATAGATTGAAAAGTCTGAACCTTCTCAGTGTCTCCCTGTAAAGCAACTGCTTTGTCCTTTTCAAGGTTTTAATTGCCCTTCTGTACCTTCTCCAGCCCTACTCACTGTGTTTCAATATAGACATGTCCTAAATTCAGGTGAGAACAAATTAAATGTTCCAGTTGAAAGGTACACTTCATACTGCAATTTATGCAGTAAATCAACAGACATATTGGGCACTGGAACAGGCTGTTGGGCACTGGAACAGGCTCCCCAGGACAGTGGTCACAGCATCAAGCCTGACAGTTCAAGAAACAATTGGATGATACTCTCAGGCACATGGTGTGACTCTTTGGGATGGTCCTGTGCAGGACCAGAAGTTGGACTCTGTGATTCTTGTAGATCCCTTCCAACTCAGTAGATTCTCTGATTCTGTGACATGGAAAATGTCTTTCATTTGTCTGTGGAAGCAGTTGTTATCTTGCTTGAGTTAATAAACACTTAGTGAATACATAGGAGAGAATAAGAGGATTTGAGGTAAAAAAAAGGCCATAACAGCTAGCTATACATAGAAATGGAGAAGCATGAAGGATGATAAAAGTCCCTAGTCACAGTTTTTTTAATGTTCATAGCTGATTGGATAGCTCACCTTAATTTCTTACATTTTTTGTAGCTATGATGTTTATTTTAGAAGTTGTAAATAGAAAATTTTATTTCTATTAAAATAATTGGATTGCACAAAATTTCAAGAAGACTAGCTAGCAACTGGTATCTTTGGAGAGTGTGATTTTTAAATTCAGGATTATAGCATATATCCTGTGCTCCAACCTATTTTTCTCGCATCTTGAAGGTGCAACCCTGTGTATGAGTGAGTCGGCTAATTAAATAACTTCAAGCAAGGACTAGGCATGAAGTGATGAGTAGCAACTAAGATCAATCCCTCTGATACAAAGGCATAAGGAAAATATTTCAGCTTCAAGAATCATGACAAAAAATGTAAAAAGCTCTTTTAAATAAGAATTCTGGATTGAAAGGAGCATTTTTGCTTAATGCAAAATTTATCCAGCCTGAGAAAAGCAATCCAAATCACTAGAAGGTGTTTATTTTCATCTTTGTAGTTTCCTTTAGATGTGGTAGTACTGGATGAGCAACAGTATCAAAATCAGGGATGAAAATGGTGCATTTCCTTTATCAGTGAACAACAAAGAGAACAAACAAGAACAATCAGCCCTGTTTTGGACTGGACCCTGACTGAGAGAATTTTGAGATGTTTACTGCTAAGAGTTTCATCTGGAGATTGCCTCTGTAGTAGACACTGCAATTACTTGATTACTGGGTGGTAATTCCAAACACAATTCTCCATCTAGGACTTCTTTTATTTGGGTAGCTGTCATGGTTTCACCCCAGCTGGCAACCAAACATCACACGGACGCTCAATCACTCCCCCACCAGCAGGACTGGAGAGAGAATTGTAAGGGTAAAAGCTGCAAAACTAGTGGGTTGATATAAAGACAGTTTAATATGGAAAGCAAAAGCCATGCACACAAGCAAAGCAAAACATAGAATTGATTCACCACTTCCCATCACATATAATGGTTACTTGTGAAGACAAAGGTCATCACTCCAAACATCTCCCCTTCCTCATTCTTCTCCCCCACACTCTTTATATACTGAGCATGATGTCACATGGTCTGAAATATCCCTTTGGTCAGCTTGGATCACCTGTCCTGGCTGTGTCTCATCCCAACCTCTCATGCACCCCTAACTTCCTTGCCAGCATAGCAGTATGAAAAGCAGAAAAGGCCTGGGCTCTGTGTAATCCCTGCTCAGCAATAACAAAAACATTTCTATATTATCAACCCTGTGTCCAGCACAAATCCAAACACAGCCCCACACCAGCCACTGTGAAGAAAATTATCCTGACTGAAACCAGCACAGCATAGTAGCCTATGGCATATGTAACATGAATAACTGTCTTCTGTTATAAGGTGAATAATAAGATTCCTAGGTGTTTTGTGCACTCTTAATACACAGAGAAAATATTAAGGTTCATAGGCAGTGGCTGGTCCGTAGCTTTCAATTCCATATCTATTTGTGCTTTGAAAAAGCTGTGGGTTTTTTTTCTTGTCTTTTCTTTTTCTTATTCATTTATTTGTTTATTTATGGAAACAATCAAGGCTATCTCAGCTGTTTAAGAAAAATTTAAAGATAAGAGTGGTATATTCTGCAAGCTAAAAGTTGCTGTGCCATTGAACTGAATAGATGCAGGATGATTTCTGTAGCAATTTATTATAAGACCTTGCCATCTCCATTTTGGCAGGTTGTCAGAAGTGGTTAGATGACAATACAAGCCCAAACTCAGTTACAGAAGGAAGGACGTAAAAAAGCAATTCTCTTTCCTTGGCCACCTTTCAGTCACGCCATGACCCCCCCCCCCGGTTGGGGGCGGGATATTTGTTACAAAGTCTCATCAGGCTGAACAAGACATCGGACATGTGTCAGAAACACTTGTGTGTTATTGTACAATTGCCTTAGCTCCAGCAGCCAGCACCCTACTTATTCTCAAACGTGCTGGCTAACAAGCCCTTAGTTATTACAACACACTTTATCAAGCCCCTCATCCTCACAACAAACCTCAGTATGGAGTATGGGGTAGAATATCATAGCCACACTTTGCCCAGACAAAGCAAAGGAGGAGAGAAATAAAGTTGGAAAAGGAAAATGTGAAGAAAGAAGATCACCAGTACCTAGATCTCACCTTAATCCTCCATGCAGATGGTCTGACGCTGGGAGTGTGAGACAAAAAACAAGAGAGGAAAAAGAGAGCATGCAGGACCAATCCCCTTCCTTTTATAGTTAACCTGGTAAAATAGTTTTTCACACCATTTTGTTCTCACATGCACAACCAGTGTTTTTGAGCCCTTTAGAAAGTGAGTCAGGGTGGCGGGGTGGGGGAGGGCAGTGACCAAGCACGGGTCTCAAGGCAGAAAAGGAAGTTGGCTCAGCACAACTCTGCCCCACCTATGCAGGACCCTCTCTTACAATCACAACATTCCTGTCACAACAGTCAGAATGTCTGAGACAAAACATGCTTATGCCTGCTCCTACACAACAAGATTTCTTTCTTTCGCCCTTACCATAGAAGTATCACAGCCTGTCTACTCCTCATCATCTTAACATGATGCTTTTCTGTGGCAGAAGTTGCTTTTCTTTTTGTGTTTGTCTGAAGATGTGTCACTAACCCTGCAACAAGGTTGCCATTTGGAAAATCTTTGAAGATATAATTCTATAGTATCTGAGACAGCAGACATGGGTTCTTTTTGGAATAAAAGATAGAGAATCTGAAATAATATTTAAGCTTGAGTTAAATACCATGTTAAAAAAACAAAGAAGACCAAACAAACCAAACAAATGAAAACAGAAAACCAAAAAAATCCCAAACCAAAACAAACACAAACAAACAAAAAAACAAAACCCACCAAAAACCCTCTAATGAATCAAATACTTCTGAGCCCACAGCGGTCAAACTATTGAATTTTTTTTTCATATCTAGTGGATTTGCCTACTTAAATCCAGGATTAATTAAATATTGGGATGTATTTTACTGTTTGGAACACATTGCTGGTCTAAATTTTATAAAGGATTTGAGCTCAATGAAGTATAGAATGCTTGACATCTGATAATGCCTTTAAAATTCCTGAGCTTATTTAGGTTTTACTGTTGGCACCCTGACTTATAATGACTGCCAAAAGAATATCTTAGGATCTTCTGAAATTGAGTGTCTTGTTTGAGAAAGTTCAGCGTATGTTAGCCTTAGAAAGCTAACAAGGTTAAAAAGGAATAACAAGAATAATATTGAATTATCTGGTTTCCTTTCATTAAATGGACTGATTTTATGCTAATGACTTAAAAGTCATCTTTTCTTACATAATTTGCTCCAGTGCAGCTATACTTTTAATTTAAACTTTAGTTAATATGATTGCAAAATATGCGAGTATATTAAAACGGATGTACTGGAAAATACTAAATCAATTTTGTTTCTTTTCTTCCCTCAAAAGAAAAGTGTCATTTTACATATTCTATCCTGTCGATTATTTGTTGATTTCAAATTTGGTTGGATATTCTCTGCAGAGCAATAGATCGACACCTTCAAAGATTTCTCTAGTACATTTTTGTCACTACGAATTCCTATACACTTCCTGGTTTATTAAATGTCAATGGTTACTATTCACTTCATCAAGCTCTGTTTTTATGAAGGTATGTTCTGTGAAAATATGTGTACTTTAACTAAAAAATGTTTTGCACTTTCACAATTATTACAGTGATTTCTCTTGCAATGACATCAAAACTGCTTTGCAAATATGAACTAAAGTTTACAAAACATTTATAGAACAGCTAGGAATTGTTATACATGTCTTCAAAGTGAATACTCTGAAGGACAAAAATTGTAAGTGATTTTTCTGAGTTCAAACAGGATATTAATACAAATGACAAATTCTCACCCAAGCCTAATTAGTAGATCACAGTCCTTGAGTTCTCTTTAACAGTACAAAATACAATTCCATTCTGAAAAGTGACTCCATAAAAACAAGGGCCATATTTATGAATCATTGCTTCTATGAATATTCCTGCGAAGATATTACTGTATTAAGAATGAATTTTCTGGCATTGCAAATAGGTTGTGCTAAGCTGCCTCTAAAATGAAGCAAAATGACCCTTTCTTCACAACTAATACAGTTAGCAATGCTTTTTGTAAAGAGGACCATCTAAGTGGGACCATGTAATTCAAGTCCAGGTTCCTGGGCAGAGCTTTCAAGCTATTTTTCTAGGTTAACTGAAACATACTATATCAAATTCAAGAGACGATAAAATATAATACCTAAAATCTGTAAAAAAAAAAAAACATGTCTTCCTAAAGCCAAAGATTAACTACTCTGATTATTAAAGCAAATAGCCAGTGGGCCCTTCACAGGAGCTCATCTGTCAAATTCCTTAAAATCGAAATGTTCCTCTAGTCTTTACAAATTCAGTCCAATTGCCAGGGAAAGTGTATCTGTATCATGTTTCTGAAGAGATGGGCTAGTTTGATCCCTGTGAGACTTTCAAGGAGGACACTTAGAAAGGCGGAAGTTTACTAGCTGCTAAGTTTTTATTGCTAGGAGAGGAAAGATAGGCATTTTATTGTTAGCCCACCTGTTGATTCATGTTGCGTTATGAACGTGTCTTGGTTTATACTGCATTATGAACGTGTATTTTATGAACGTGTCTTGGTTTATACTGTCAATGTGTCTTCCTTTGCAGAAATATGGAATGCAAGGCCTAAAACTATCCTCACTTGGGGCAGAGGAGTTTGCCAGAAGAACATTCTTCCATGAACCAGGAGTCTGGCTAAGTTGTAGGACAGTCTTTGAAATCTCATTAAGAAAAAAAAAATCCTTTTCATTATGAAAACTATATGCACAAACTTGCATCTCTTTGAAACCATTAGCAGTCACAAATCTCTTTTAAAAATCAAAACCACAATTCCAGACAGAATTTTTACCTTAAAATATAATACAGTTAGAGACCCCGTGAAATGGAGTACAGTTCTCTGAATCATTATCAATATTATGTCAGTATGTGAAACTGTAAGCTCAAATCTAGAAAGTGATAATTAGTTCCTTATTATTACATATTTTCTTATCAGTGATTATCCATGCTTCCCTTTAACATTTTTCTTGTTTTGATTGGCAATGGAAATATGATAGCAGATAAATATTTTTTTATTTACATAAATACAGTGGATGAATACAGTGCTTGAGTATATTTAGTCATGCTAGGAAACCTCTCCATTTTTCTTATAAAGGATAATGGCTTTTGCTTGTTATTCACATTTTACATTATTTCCTGGCTCTCATCTGCCTATGATTAAGCATTGAAAACACAGCAGCATCTCCTGTATTCAGTAAAAGATCAATTAAATCTTTTTTTAATGTACTTATAAACAATTTTAAATCAGTGAAAGTATTGTTCTGTATATATGTGAAAAAAGCTCCACCGTAATATGGTCCAACCCTCAAGAACTTGGAAGGCAAACCAAAGTGCAATTCATTAAAAAAAAAAAAAAGGGAAAAAAAAGAACAAAGAAAGCTATCCATCCTACCATGAAATAGGATGCTTACTTCTGCACTAAGTAATATGCCACAGTCTCTGATTTAGAAATGGTAGTCTCCAATTCAGTACCCCCACTAAGACTCTCCAGACCACACCCTACTCTCTCGCTCCCCCACTTTTCCCTCCCCCACCTCCCTGTGGCAGGATGGAGAGGAGAAGTGGAGGCACAAAAGGTAAAGATCATGGGTAAAGAACAATTGACTGGAAAGAGCAATTAAGTAAGACAATGAACAGTAACAGCAACAATACTAATAACAGACGGTACAAGAAAGAAACCGTTCACACAGAAAGCCCCTGACAACAAACAATACAGGACTGCTTCCTCCACCACATTTTTTCAACCGGGCTGGAACCCCTTCTTCCTGGAAGAGAGTCACTTTCCAGCCCCCTGGCAATGATGTGAGGTGGTACAGAATAACCTACAGGTGCTGGCCATGACCCCTTCCTGGCTACTGCAAAAATGAACCCTGTCCTGGTCGGAACAAGGGCACTGCTATGTCCCTATGTATAGGTACTTCATAGATATACTTTTAACAGACCTACTTAAAGAACTGGGTTGAAGTAAAAAGATAGTTGCAACATGGAAAATTCTAATTAGAAATAATGGAAAACTTTTCCACTCTGAAAGTGGTCAAGCACTAGAGCAGGGAGCCAGAAAGTTTGTGGAGTCTCCATGCTTGAAGTTACTGAGATCTGACTGGACAGAGCCCTGAGAAACTTGCTGTAGTTGGCCCTGTTTTAAGGAAGTGCTTGGGCTGATAGACCTACAGAGATCCCTTCCAACCTCTCAGTTCTGTGGTTTTGTGATTCTGTTTACAAATGTGGGCATACTTATACTTACTAAACACTTAGTGTTTAGGGCATCTGTGTGCTTAGGTCACTTTTTGCTTTCTGAAAAAAGTGATATGACAATTTAGGCTGGACAATTCTTGTTATGCTTAATCCTGTGGGACTATGATCCAAAATGAAGAAAGCTAGATGTTACAAAAAATGTTCATCTCCTTCTACTGCAAGCCAAAGAAACTTACCCATAACTACTGTCTTAAAAGACACATGGCAATAAAGATGTAAAGTTATTCTTCTACCTTGAATTTTATGTGTTTTAATAATATAAAAGGAACAGAAGGGAATTAAAATAAAACATGATAGTGAAGTTTTCCTTGTGTTATCAATAATGAATGCATTTGTTCTTGTTATCAGTATATATTTGGAAGAAGATGAGTCTACCTGATAGATAAAACACTGTGGTTTCTTTTCAGGAGCTAACTTTGTCTGCTAGTTAAAATATAATATCGGCACTAATTGAGGTGTTTACAAAATCCAGTTTTGATATTTAAACTGAAACTATGGGCCTTTTATACTGTTCATTACTTGCCTACCTAGAATCTTACAAAATGGACAAATAAAAAATTAAAATACGGGGAGAGGGAAGGGCTGCTTTAGAGCTTACTGAAGAGAAGAACTGGAAGAGGGGTAGGATGGTATGGATCACACCTGGAACATGATCACACCATGATTTTCTGAAGTTTTAATGGACCTCTGAGTAATTGCCTAAAATTTGGGGTCTATCCTAGTTAACTCTTCTCCACTTTCTGGTTTCAATTTTGCTGTTTGACAGATTATTTGAGCAGGCTCAAGAGCTAGAATTCTCTCTGAGAAACATTGTCCTGATCATCTCTCTGTTGGTAGCTGGAGAGGGCAGACAAATTCAGTAAGGAAAAGTAACAAGTGATTTCTTACAATCTTGAGAGGTCAGGAAGGTGGTGTTACAATTGTCTTCCTTTTACCTCAGGATAATAAAATGACCAAGCAGCAGTTTATTCTGCTGGCTTTGAGGAGGAGAAACATGAAATGTTGACAGCAGAATGTAGCAATTATTATCAACATAGTCTCTTGTGGTTTTCTTTGTTTTTGCAAGGGGTCACATAATGATAATACCTGAAAAGTATGTCAACATTTCTATGCTCCTAAAAAAACCATCTGGGGGCAGCGTGTATATATTTGTGTCTTTTTTCCATACATTTTTTGCACCTAATGAGAGATTTCTCAGTGCCTAGTTTTTAAACCTGTATGAAATAGATGTGAACGGGGGAAAACCACAATATACAAAGAACTGCAGCATTAGTTATGTTCAAATATGGTAAGATTTGAGTTCATCTAAACTTCATTACCATTACACCCAAATTTTTGAAATGTCTTATATTTTAGGTTATAAATAATATTTCTTATTAGTTTACAAGCAATTCTGTATAATGCCTAATTAGCTCCCTATCTTCTGGCATTTGCCTACTATCCTTGCATATCAGAAGAGTCACAGTATGACTAAGCCACATTCTAGAATGCCAATTCCATTTAAGTGCACACTTAGAAAGGAAAAGGCAGACTAGATTCATGCTTGGACTAGGGCATAATTCTTTTGTGAAGAGAGCATTTTGTTTTACAGAAATAACTGTAAAAATAATTGGATGTTGGAGAGCTGAGGAACATTCATATAAATATATTAAAAGAAATATTTGTCACTTGCGAACTTTTACATTTACATCCTACTTTCTAAGATAGAAGCATGATATGAGTCACAAGTGTGTCTATTCTTTGTCAGATGTCAGACTGCCATCTCTTGCATTCAACTCAATCCTTTTCTCAAAGTCTGAGTACGAAACAGCATGTTTTAGATGG
This sequence comes from Neopelma chrysocephalum, assembly GCF_003984885.1. Classification (NCBI taxonomy): domain Eukaryota; kingdom Metazoa; phylum Chordata; class Aves; order Passeriformes; family Pipridae; genus Neopelma; species Neopelma chrysocephalum. The sequence continues at coordinate 25,472,039 of NW_020897690.1, forward strand.
GCTTCAGATAAAGATAAGATAATCTCGCACTGCAGGATACAGAAAGAAAGTTTAACTATTTCACATATTACATTTTTTTCATTCTTGACCAGAACAAGATTTTCCATTTTTTACGCATTGATTTTATAGATGGTGTATGAATAGCTTCTTTTAATGCTATTTCCCATGAGTTGCAGCCTACATTTTCAAAAATGAGAGGTGATTTGAGGCTCTTTTGTTTCTGGAAGCCTATTTTTGAGATATCTCTGAAAGAGCCTGATTTTTAAAAGAGGATTTAGGATTTGCCTACTAATAATCAGAATGTTTCTAAGCCTGTCTGAAAGGACAGGATAGTTCTAGGTCAGTTTTTAAAATTACAAAGGTGAGATAGTTAGGAACAGTCAACCCTCACTCATGCTGTCAAAGATAAGATAGTTGCCTGGCACTATAAACATAAAAATGACAAAATCCTTGTTACATTAGAAATAACGCAAAAACCTGTAGGAGAAATGGCTGAAGGACAGGAGGGAAAATCTATACATTAAAAATATTAATTATGAAATATTCTCTTGTTTTCTAGAAGCATATAAAGTAATTCTGCAATGGCTTATTTTAATCCATGTCATCAATGAAAAAATATTATATACTCATTGGAAAATATAAAATTTGCATCGCATTCATCTTTCCTTTTCTTGTTGGTGCCCGCTAATCTGATATTAGGATACTTTCTCAGAAATAAATATCTTTAAAATACACTGTAAGACTCCTCTTCTCTGGAAATACACTGGGTGAGAATCATGTTTACTGTAAATTTATGCCAGTTCTTTTCAGCATGGGGAAGGGTCACCATATTGAGCATTGCTCTGGTCACAAAAAATGCAAAGGCAAAGGTCTTGCACTACTCAACTTAGGTGGGGTTTTTTTGTGTGTAAATGCACAAGGTTACATATTTCTAGGTACTTCAATGCAATGCATTATAAAAAGTATAAGCAACCGAAGAAATCCCAAAGAATTGCTTAGCTATATTGTGGCACCTTATCTACAAAGTGTTGCCACAAAACCATGATTTTTTTTTTTTCTGAGAATCATCAAATCATGAACTGGTTCAGGTTGAAATATATCTTTAAAGGTCATCTAGTACAACTCTCTGCAATGAGTTGGGACATCTTCAACTAGATCAGGTTGCTCAGAGCCCTGTCCGACATGACTTGGAATGTTTCCAGAGATGAGACATCAACCATCTCTCTGGGTGTTTCATCACCCTCATTGTAAAAAACTTATTTCTTATATCTGATCTAAATTGATTGTCTTTCAGTTCAAAACTATCAACCCTTGCTCTATTGCAACAGACTCTGCTAAAAAGTTTGTCCCCAGCTTTCTTTAGGCCCCCTTTAAGCACTGAAAGTCTGCAATAAGGCTTTCCCAGAATCTTCTCCAGGCTGAACAACCCCAGCTTTCTCAGGGGTTTTCCTTTTAGCAGAGGTGTTCAATACCTCCAAATGCTTTTGTGGCCCTCCTCCGGATCAGCTCTACCAGGTCCACATCTTTCCTGTGCTGAGGACACGAGAACTGGATGTAGTGGGGAGTAGAGGGACAGAATCATCTCCTTGGGTCTGCTGGTCACACTTCTTTTGATCCAGCCCAGGATATGACTGGCTTTCTGGACTGCAAGCACACATTGCTGGCTCACGTCCAGTTTTTCATTCATCAGTAGCCCCAAGTCCTTCTACACAGGAAAATCTTGGAAGTGGAGTTTAAAGCAACATAATTTGTCTGGAACACTTACATTTTTAGTGAGAGCAGCTTCTGGCCCAAGAAAGAAATAAAGAAAATGTAATTTTTAGTTTCTCAGTGCTATCTGAATAGGCCTGTCAGAATATGACAGTGTCTGCTAAGGATTAATAAGTATAAATTGCTTATCCAAACAGAGTAAATTGTAAGAAGGCTTTTAAAAATTACTGTAAAGATTTTTACATTTCAGAGGAGATCAGCTGCTGCTATGACTGTAGAGTACATTAAGGGATCTGAGAGGCAAAATGACAGGTAGAACAACCAAGTAATTCTGAACAGGGACAGGGTATTTGCTTGTTCTAATAGTGTTTAATTTCACATTAAATCACTATTAATATTTTGTGAACACTATATGCCAAAGTGATATGAAATGCAGGAGAGGTGGTGGGGTGGGAAAAAAATGAACTGAGAAATGAGAGTATATCTGCCCCTGGAACTGGGCATATTTAGAGTCAGTTATGCTACCGAGATTTACTTCACCTGAACATATGGTCCATTAAGTAAAGTTATTCATTTTCTTCCCTAAAAAGAAGGAAAATATGCTCAGTGATTCCTCAAGAAATTTCTTAATTTAATTATAAAGGAGCATGATAAAAAAAATAAAGTTTCTTTTGTTCCTGACACAGGAGCATGATGACCTTACTTTGATCTAGAGTTGAGTAATTGAACATAATGATATGTGAATGACAGAGTGTGATGAACCATCGTACAGATCAAGAAGAGACAGAACAATACCTGAAAGTGATGGAAAGCTACATGGTGATAATGATTGGACTGTATATGACCTTGCTATTTAACCCCACCAGTAACAAAGGTTGGGGAAAGTGTTGTTACATGGACATCCAGTGCCTTCAAGAAACAGAAGGCCCTGGATTGAAAAGTTGCCAGTTGTTGCTGAGCTGCTGCCCTGAACCAGACTTTGAGAGTGCCCTGAGTGAATGTTGTTTTCCTGTGGCTGAACTATGCTGGTCACTGTAACAATAACCGGGGCAGTTTGCAGTTAATTTTGCATGTGCATGAGGGTAAGATTTTCCTGACACTGCCTCTGTCTCATTTGGTCTACTCAGTAAATTGAACTTAGTAGTGTCAAGTTTTTAACGTTCCTTTTCTCTCCCATGACAACTTCTTGTATTAATGGGCACTTAGTAGATTTCAAATTAACAACATAGAACAGCTCCAGCAGTGGGGGTGGAAGTTTCCGATATACTTTTTCTTTCTTCTTAAATTTCATGCTCCTTGCTGCTGGTCTGCTAGACTATTTGACCGTGATGTGTTTGTGGGGGTATTTTTGAGTTTATAAAGTCAAACCTTGAAAGTACTGGTTTTAGAGTATGGACATAACACTGTATGACCAGTCAGAAAAACGTGTTTGCCATGTTTCCATTCCTGCTGAGTGTTAAGAGCATCAATACAAAGTGATAAACATAGCTTCCAATGAATTTAGTGAAATCAAGAGCATTAAATTACCTGAGAAAGCTCATGATAAAACATGTCATTGCTAAATGCATTATTTGCTACTTACTGTTTTCGTGATGCATCTTTGACATAACTATATAAAAAAAAATGGTTGACAATGAAATCTGTATTAAAAGACAAGTTCAGAATATGAAGTTATGGTCCAAGATAGGTGTAATGGAAGCTAAAAGCAGTTTGCAGAAATGTAGATCCTGTGCTCAGGAAATAGTGACATTTAGATTTACTACTGACTTTCTAAAATGTAGAGTGTAATAAAGACACACATGGTACACCTCAGTAACTATATTTGGTGGAGTGAAGATCCATCATCCTTTGAATATTCCCCCAAAATTCTGGATTTTCCTGTGAATATGCCACATGTAGAGTAAGCATATCCACTGTGCTACTTCTATCCTGACTGTTTTTCCTCTCTTTCGGTTTAGGAATTTTTCAGTGTCCCAAACCCAAAAACATCTCAAGATTTTACAATCATTAAACATTACACTACATAATTTGCATTTCTCTTAGCTTTCTTATCCTTTAGGGTATATTTCCAGTGAAATTTTGAGGCTGTTTTCCCTGGTTTGAAGAATTACAAGCAAAATTTTAATGCGCAAGCTGAGATTTTCATGTGGGCTTTGAATTCGTGTTTGTGGTGGTTTGAAACTCCCAAGGATCCAATTTTTTAGTTCAAGTCCCCCTCCCACAGTCTGCCCCTGTGAGAGAGTTTAGTGATGGTATGGACTTGATATCTTTTTCTCTTCATGTGGAGAGTTTTCAGACAAAACACAACCATTCATTATTGGGAGAAGGGAAAAATATTTACAAAGGTTTATTTACTCACACCTATATATATATATATATATATATATATTTACATTGAATCAAATTCCTCTTTTCCTTCAATAAAAGTCCAAGAAGGAAAGAGAAAAGTCTTTCTGTCACTGCACAGGCCACAGTTCCTTCGTTTCAGTTTTTTGTGGCACTGGTTGGTGTCTTTCATTTTCCTGAGGCAGCAGATTTAAGTATGGCAGTCTGGATTTTGGTTCTTACTTTGTGGAAATTTCAACCCCGAGCCAGAGCCTTCGGGGGATTTCCTTGTAGGTCTTCACTCCTCTTAGGGTAGAACATTGAAGGCAGCTTTTAGTTCAGTCTTACCAAAGCTCTTTTGCTATGTCTCAGCTCGCTAGCATGGTAGAAGAAGCAGCAGCAGCAGAGGGCACGGTCACCTCCCCCGTGTTCCATCCTGGCTCAGCTCTCTCAGGACGACTCCGGGTTTCTCGGCTCCTCTGTCTCACTCTAGCAGCTGCTGCATTTTGGGACTCTCTAAAGGTTTGGAAGTCCACCCCTCCTCTTCAACAGGTGTCTGGGTTTTGGGAAAGTAATACAGTCTTACCCCAAACCAGCTCTGTTGAGTTTTCCTCTGTTTCGTTGCCAGCTCTCCCTCCTGCAGGAACATCTCTGCGTCTTTCAGCCGGCTTCATGTTATCTTGTTGCTACTGGCTATCTTTTTGGCTTTCAGCCATCGCTGTATCTGTTCAGGACTGCTCCGCTGCCGCTTTCAATGTCTGCTGCTGCTGCTGACAGTAAGGAAATTCTCCCACCTCTTGATTATGGGACCTGGTCCAGCTTTGACACTACACCGGCTCTCTCGTAGCCTCAGCTGGGGCCGGGGGCTCTTGGCCCCCAGAGGGGGCTCACTGACCCCCTGCTTCCTCGTGGTTCAGATCATGGCTACCAACCTACCAAAAAAAAAACTACCTCACCACCTTCTCTTCCGTTGCTGTGGGTATGTAATTTCCGCAGGGCGCATATGAACCTTTGATTGGTCTAGTATTATCAGTGGGGCAAACCATTACTGCCCCAGAGTTTTTCAAACCACTATAGTGCTTCAGAATCTTCCAGAAAAACAGCAGCTATCATGAGACTTATGTTTAAAATCTTAACAACTGACATACCTAGACTTCTAAGGACATGTCCACAGCATACAGGAGAGTAGACGGATAACTCTGAACCTGGCAGGAACTGTACTAGTTCTGGAACCACAGATAATATAATTGATGACAGTTTTGCACTTGTCTGACTTTCTGTCAGCACACCTACTGATTCTGAGACTAGAAATCTTCCTCCTCCAAACTGCACCTGCTCCAATCTCTCTGTGCACATTCACATATGAGCAAACCTAGTCATGAATAAATTACTCACTAAACTATAATTTATTACCATAGGAAAAAAAAGTACTCCTAGCTTGGTGGAAGTTATTATTTAAGCTTCCACTTCCTATCTCTGGTCTTTTCATCTTGAAGTCTGGAAGTGCATCTTCAAAAGAGATTTCTGCCCCTTATGACTTTTTTTTTTTTTAAGAAGCCAAGCAATTGGCTTTGGTGGAATGATTTCAGTTGCCTGGTGAATTGCCTCTTGGATTTTGTAGTATGAAAAAAAGGAGCAATTCACATTATTTTTAAGAATTGTAAAAATATGAGGATACTCAGTTTTCAACTACTGGGCTTCCTATTAGTTCAAGCAAGGTTAAGTAATAAAGATTTTCACTGGTAAACTAAAACCTTGCAAAGAATTGTTGGTTTTTAATGAAAATTTTCTGGTACTGTTTACCGTACTGTTAATCTTCAGAATCTTCCTTAACGATTTGGACACAGAACTTAAAGTAAGTTTGCCAATGACACTAAATTGAGAGGAGCTTTTGACTCCCTTGAAGGCAGAGAGGCCCTGCAGAGGGACCTCAACAAATTAGAGACATGGCCAATCACCAGCTGTATGAAGTTTAACAAGGGCAAGTGCCAGATTCTGCACCTGGGATGGGGCAACCCTGCATGTTTGTACAGACCGGGGAATGAGAGGCTGGAAAGCAGTGCCGTGGAAAGGGACCGGGGGGTCCTGGCTGATGGCAAGTTGAATATGAGCCAGCAGTGCCCTGGCAGACAGGAAGGCCAACCATGTCCTGGAGGGGCATCAGGCAAAGCATCACCAGCCAGTCGAGGGAGGGGATTGTCCCACTCTGCTCTGCACTGGTGCAGCCCCAACTTGAATATTGTGTGTAGTTTTGGGCACCACAATATAAAAAAGACATAAAGTTATTAGAGAGCATCCAAAGGAGGGCGATGAAGATTGTGAAGGGCCTTGAGGAGAAGCTGTATGAGGAGCATCTGAGGTCACTTGGTTTGTTCAGCCTAGAGAAGAGGAGACCTCACTGCCATCTTCAACATTGTCATGAGAGAAAGTGGAGGGGCAAGTACTGATCTCTTCACTCTCCTGACCAGCGACAGGACTCAAGGAAATGGCATGAAGTTGAATCAGGGAAGGCTTAGGTTGGGTATCAGGAATACGTTTTTAACCCAGAGGGTGGTTGGACACTGGAACAGACTCCTCAGGGAAGTGATCACAGCACCAAGCCTGACAGAGTTTAAGAAGCATTTGGATGATACTCTCAGGCACATGGTGTGATTCCTGGGGTGTTCTGTGCAGGGCCAGGAGTTGAACTCGATAATCCTTTTGAGTCCCTTCCAACTCAGCATATTCTATGATTCTACGATAACAACCTTAAGTAAGTCTGGTATTATAGTCTTATAGTGTTCCTACTAAATTAAGATGTTTATCTCATTAATGTTTTTATGCAAAACATGATACTTAGAAATAACCATGTCCTTAATGACTAATCTCATAATTACAAGAAAAGTTTCAGATAATCATGATTTGGTTTAAACTAATGATATATTGAAAATAAGGAAATAGGATTTCTGATTATTTTATTACTTTAGCTTTGGAATGTCCAGCTCACCCCTGGGGACTTGGGGGTTTTAGGTTTTTTGCCTAAAGCATGCAGCTTAGAATACTATCTGTGCAGTGTCTTGCAAAAAACCAAAAAAGCAAAAACACAATAACAAGCACTACAGACTTGTTCTGACTGTAGCCTACATTGAAATGTGCCTTCGTGAAAAGCAGTTACCAAAGGAGCAAATGTAAGGTAATAAATGTAAATAAAATGCAGGCTAAACACTGTACCTTGGGCATGAGTACCCATGATGCCCAAACAGTGCATCATGAACTATACCGTACAGATTCCATCTAATCTTATGTAGAGACAGATCAAGCTAAATTCTACTTGCCAAATAAAATGAAAGTAATACTGTTTTTTTTTTGTGTAACTAAATGATGTGGTTCACATTTTATTTGTGTGATGTTGTGCTTAGAATGAAAGTTTTAAATCTTGTGTTTGATTTGTAAGAAATACCAGTATTACTGGCTATATGTGATACTGTGTTTCTGTAATGGAAAAAGAAATATGAATATTGCATCATTATAGCATATTATGTTATTTGGGCACTTGAATTGTCTTTTTTTCATAGGATTTTTAATACATGTGGACTTTGTGAGGCTAAAATATGCATTAAATAAATACGTTGAAATTGCCATAACATTTCAGTTTTAAATTATCCCAATCTGCATATATTTTGTATGGATTTTCCACCGAAGTTACAATTACTAATGTAAAAAAAAAATCAGAACTAATTGGTAGTCTCTAAGATGTAGCACCTGACTGTCTCTTCTGATGTACTTTCTCCAAATAATATCTTTCTGATAATGAGCCATTGTAATGCTGTCTTCCACAGACATGAAGACAAAGGTAAGAGATTATCAAGGTTAGAGGCCTAAAAGTACTGGAAATGGCTCTTTCTTAATGAAAAGTTGCCATGCTGCTTAGACATCCTGATCTGGAAAATTGAATGGTCATCTTCTCAAATTATCTTAGCATTATATAGAACTTTTGCTTTGTTTTTAATTTTTCCTGAGAATAGGATATAACATGGTGTCTTCTGACTTACATTTAAGGTAGAGTTCTTGAATTTCCTAAAGGATTAGTAGTGATCTTTTTGCAGTTCAATGTTTCTAAGTCATTTCAATTAATTTGAAATTTAGTTCAAGTTGATTCCTTTAAAGAGTCAATTGGAAATAATAAAAAAGAGTAGCAAAAGTAAATATAGATATATAGATATGTAGATGATGATATACTCATGAGGAACCTTATATTGAATTTCTTTAATGTACTTTAAAACATTAATACCACTTCAGATATTAGTGCTATTTACCTATTATGTAAATAAAATGAAACAGAATTCTTTTGTTATCATCACTGTCAGCCCAATTATAATATTAATATGTTGGTTCCACCAACTTAATATAATTGATCATGAACTACAGAAAGAATGAAAGTCATAGAAAAGTCTGAGAGGAATGAGCTATACAGGAGAGGGCCTTGGGAGATAAAGCCTGAGGCGGTTTGTGTTTTCTTTTGATGATATGAATGATGTAGAAGAACTTCAGGACCTTACTTCATGTGATCTTTCCCTTTTGGTCATGAATATTAACTCATTTTCTTCATAAAGAGCTCAGAGGCAGTGGTCCATTCATGTTTGAAAAATTCATTGTGATGGAGAATTTAGCAAAAGAAAGAATATCGATAGTGTTTTCAAGTTCCTCAAAAAGGTTGGTTGTTTTTGTTTTGTTATATGACAAACTACAACAATAAAAAGACTGTTTAATTTGGATCTAGCTTTGAAATTATGAATATTTTATTTTATCCTTGAGTTAACTGTTCTGTCATTAAGGTGCTTCTTACACAAATGACCCAGACACCGATCTGCTGTCCTACACCTCTTAGATGTTTGATAAAAACATGCATTAAGTTTAATTACCTCATGAATATAAAGTGACAGGAAATGATTCTTCATAAAGGCAGCCAAAGGGCACATAGTCATTTTGACTCATCAGATCTGAGATGGAATACAAGAAAACAAAGATATCTTGTTTCTGCATAGGTTTTAAAATGCTGAAACACAGAGAAAATGTATTCTCTACTTCTTGGTTGCACTATCCCAGTTCTTATCATGGAGAGACAGCACACAATCCTTTCTAATTTTGGATTAAAACAAACACCAAAATGAATGTTTAGAATGTCCATTGAGGATTTAGCTAACATGTCAAAAAAAAGTGTTGGACTTTCCCTGCACCTGAGAAAAAAAATAGTTCAAAGCTGAAAATCTAGAAGATTTAAAGAACTACAGAGGACTTGTTCCCATTGAATTTGTTTAGATTTTCTTATATGTTGGAGGGATAGCCTTCCAGAGGATTAAAATAGGTTTTTAATTTGAAACCAATACTAACTGCATCGATTTGTTTTTATATTTGTGTTTACTATATTCACTTTTCTTGTGTACTTCCTATTTTCTTGCAAGATGGAAATACAGATTGCAGGTCTGTAATAAAAATTGCATAGCAGTCTTCAGTGTCTTCTACTAAATATGCACATCTTCTAAGATTTCCTTACAAGTGAAAATGCAGTTTATTATTTTTCCCCTTTAGCTACATCTTTCCTTTTTATAACCTTTAATTTATGAAATAGATAGACACATGATATATTGATACTGACCTGAAGTTACTATCATTAAGAACACTCTTCAACACTCTGATAAGTCACAAGAGGACATGTGTATGTGTTCAACCTTTCTACATTTCACAACCAAGTCGTAGTATTTCTGATCCTAGGGTTTACAATCCAGGAGTATTTCAAATGTTTGGGTTCCTCAATGTTTTATGTTCGAGTTGTTTTGGATTTGTTGCTAACTTACAGTATTCACTTACCCTATTTGATATAATATATTATTTTCTCTGTCATCATGTAGGCTCTGCAGGGAGAGCCTTTGAACTTGATAAATTAATAGTGAGACTAGGCTTTTTTTCCTCTTGGACCTACATTTAAATGGTCCTGCAAGCAGTGTTGCGGTTAAAATTCTCTCACTGAAGGCCTTTGCATAACCTATGCATTCACCCACTCTTTTGAGGCGACAAGAGAAGTACTGAGTCATAATAATGCATGGTGGTTGTCTCAGCTAGAGCATACATTTCCTTTATCTGCTACTGAAAAATATGTTCCATCCTAGTTTACTTTGATATTTAACAGAGAGTGTTAAAGGACACCTCCTTCTCAGCCACATTAAATGATCAGAGAACTACATCTTTGCTCTATTTTCATGTCTCTGATTCTAGGCCACTACACTTGCTTTTCTCCCAAGGGGTCAAGACCAACATAGATCATGAATAGATAAGTTCTTACCAATAAAACTTCTGAGGACTGATGAAAAAGAGATAGAGATTCATCTTGCACTGACATTTTGGAAGCATAATTTTGAATCTGGAGAACGAAATTGTGTCTCAGAATGTGTCACAAAAAGTAAGAATGAGAGACATTGTAGAAGTAGGAGGGAAACCTAAGGACTTTAAGGTGACTGTTGTTTTTGGTGTAGTAGATTCAGAGTTAGTATAAAAGATGCAGCAAAGCTACCTTCAATAAAAATGCCGTGTGTTAATTTTCACCCTAAAAGATTATCTTTCATAATACTATGCATTTTAATTATTTTGACTATGAATATGATTTTCTGTCTTTCTTTTCAGACTTACAGATGGATGAACTTATCCTTACATGACTTTTTCAATAGCTGTAACCAAATTTTCATTATAATTTTTTCCTGGTTTTGATTTTTACAAATTTGTTCATTATTCAGTATTATTTGAACAAAGTTTTGTACACATTCCAGACATTTTTTCTTGCTAGGTCAGTTAGAAAGCATTTTAATTTGATTTAATAGATGTTTTTCTGCTTTTTATCTCTTATTTTTTCACATCCTAAACTAAAGCCTCCAATAGAACATTCCATAGAACTTTTGAATTATCAAAATTTTATTTGCTATAAAAATTTCTGTGAAGATAAGCTGTTGTTGCTCTCTACTTTTCCTTTTGCCTCCCATCCATTGAATTTCCCAGTCATGCTTTGTTTCTCAAGCAGTTGGCTTAAGTTAACCTGAAATTAAAGTATACCAGTCACTAATGGTAAGTTCTAATCTCATACAGAAACAATTTGAATTTTGACATATCTTTCCAGGTACTTGTCTATGTTTAGGTTTATTTTTTCCTGCAGTTTTCCTCTGGGTAGTTAGGTAATCCGTTTTCAGAAGATTATTCAGTCTCAGTAACAAAGACTAAAATAGCTTGACTTGCATCTTAATTGAATGTTGGTGCTAATGTCTGTCTCCTGACTCAAAAACTACTGTGACCTTACAAAATCATAGAATGCTAAGGGTTGGCAGGGACCTTAAAGATCACCTAGTCCCAGCCCCCTTGCCATGGGCAAGGATATCTTCCACTAGACCATGCTGCAAAGAGTTCCATCCAACCTGACCTTAAGGACTGCCAGGGCTGCGGCATCTACAAATTCTCTGGGCAACCTGTTTCAGTGTCTCACCACCCTCACAGTAAAGAATTTCTTCCTAATAGCTAACCTAAATTTCCCCTTTTTCAGTTTGCAGCCATTACTCCTTGTCCTATCACTACAGTTCCTGATAAAGAGTCCCTCTCCAACTTCTGTGTACAACCTTCTTTTTTCAGGTTGAACAGCCCCAACTCCAGTCCTCTTATCAGCTTTCTGGCCCTCCTCTGTACTCGCTCCAACAGTATCATTTCTTTATGTTAGGGGCACCAGAACTGCACATGGTACCCCAGATGGGGTCTTACAAGAGCAGAGGAGAGGGGAAGAATCACCTTCTTTCAATCTGCTGGCCATGCTCCTTTTGGTGCAGCCCATGTGATTCAGTTTGGCTTTCCGGGCTGTGAGCTCACACTGCCAGCTCATTTTGAGTTTTTCATCAACCATCACATCCAAGTCTTTCTTCACAGTCACTCCTCCACCCAACCTGTAGATATGCCTGGGATTGCCCCTACTCAGGTGTAGGACCTTGTGCTTCACTTTGTCAAACTTCATGAGGTTTGCATCAGCCCATTTCTCAAGCCTGTCAAGGTTCCTCTGGGTCGCATCCCTTCAGTCTAGTGTGTTGACTGGAACACACAGCTTGGTGGTGTTAACAAACTTACTGAGAGTGCATTCGATCCCACTGTCTGTGTCACCAAGATGTTGAACAGACCTTGATCCTTAATTTTTTGAACTGCTGTTGTCTCAGTGAGGCCACTTCAGAAATATTTCTTATTTTAGAAACAAGGCAGTGCTGCAATCACATGTTCTTTCTTCAAGAAATTTTCAATGTACTTATCAATTTGAGCCAAATTCACAGGGGATAAAAGGTCATGAAGATAATTAAATTCCATCAAGTTTCATGAGATCAGCAATTACCAGTTTTGTGTGGCCAGCTGTTAGGTCTATCAGCACACACATGCTTCTGGCTAGCAGCAGCACACACAGCCACAGCATATGCTGACACTTGTCCATCTGGGGCAGCTGTGAAGTAAGCTTCTGGGGAGGAACAGAAAGATTTACAAGGGTGAGAGAGATAAACACATAGAAATGTGATTGCAAGATGGTTAGAAACTTGATGGGCACACAATATTGCCGAACTACTGCCCTGCAACATATTGTGCTATGAAGTCATTCTATGTGAACATCCTTTGGCAAATATAGATTCTGCTTATGTAAAATGGTTATCCCGAGACAGGAAAATAATTGATTTATTAGGAGTGGGGTTTTGGTGTTAGTTTGTTTGCTTTATGACTTTATTTTATTACTTTCTAAAAGAATTAGTAGTCTTATACAAAATAGCTGCAGTAATTTTATGTTACCAGATCCCTCAGAAAATCTCTGAATTATTCCCTGTGTCAGTGAAATCTTTATTGTAAAATGACTATTGTTTTTGCCCATCAAATATTTCTTCATAGCTGAAGTTGGCAAATTATCTGGCCCTTTTATTCTTGCTAATTATATGTAAGCAGATTAAGATTCTTATTATTTTGCAATTGATAACTGAAGACTAGATACAAACATATGGCAGGCTAGAAGTCATTTGATGTGTTCACTTTGAAGATGTCTTCAACTGTTTGAAGCTCATTATTCACAGGCTGTGACAGACCCCCACCATTTCACATTCTCAGCTGCTCTCTGATTGAATGACTGTAGCTTTAGCAGGAAAGAACATTTGAAGCTCATACATCACATCAATATTCATATGCAAACTCAGGTATTTCCCTAAGGAGTTGATACATCAAAACTTCTGGTTTGATCAAAAGTCTATTTTCTTCAGTGTTCATGGACAAAAGCACATAAAAATTCTGCAGACCACTTGTACTATTATAGCTGTAATAGGTCTAGATCTGTAATAGAAAAAAAAATCAGGGAAATACAATATCTTTTATTGTTAATAAATCACAGATCTTAAGCTCTATTGGGCTTTATTCTGACTATTCAAATGAGCTTGTTTCCCCTTTAATCCTGTGCATTATTTCAAGCAATGCAGTCTAGACTATGTCACTCACAGTTGAAAATAAGATTTTTTAGAGAAGACAGGACAGGCAGTTAAACTGTAATCACTCTGAATATAAAAGATCTGAGGACAGCTGCTGTGGTCTTATGATGAAGAGGTTAGTTGCATGGGGTTCATGTTTGCAACAAGTTGAAATGATTGGTTTTCCTTCTATAAGTTTATTTTACAAGCAGCTACTCTGTTGTCTAGGAAGGTGTTTCAGCAGCTGAAATACATAAAACAAACACGCATTTAAAACTTCTGGAAATTCCATAAATTATTTATCCAGACCAAATACTTTAGTAGTTGATCATTTCTAAGGAAATAGACATAGCATAAACAGTCCTCAGGATGGTTGTTTGCAAAGTGCACTATTGTAAATGGATTGAGAATTTGTGTGCCTACACTAAGAAAAAAGAATGATGATTTTATATTTGCTGTAAGAAATATATTCTATTGGTCTCATGCTTAGGGCTTATGAGTTCTAATTTGGAGAGAGGGCATAAATCTTTGCTTTACATTGGGTTTAATCCAAAAATTGAAGTATTCTCAGAATGCGGTGGGATGCCTATCCCGCAACTAAATAAGGTTTATATACAATTACCTTAGATATGAATGCATAGATACTAATGTGTTGTGTGAAGAGCGTGCACTAGAGACTGAGTACAAAGATTGATTTTTCAACCAAATTGATTGTTAAAGTGAGATAAACAGATCTTTTGTATAAGAAATATTTTCCAGAAGCACATAAAACAGAGACCTGAGTGCAGTTACAGTAACTGTAATAATTATCTTGATATTTAATGATGATAACAGTAAACTTTTTGTTTTGTCAATGCCGATGATCCTTAACTTTGCCTTGGGATATCCTAATCACCCCTTGATCTTTAAGTTCAAGCAAAGATACCAGTGTCTTTGTAAGGCATTGCTTTAACATTAAAGAAAATTGTTTTATTTACAGAGTCATATTTTTATAGATTTGGAAAGTTGTAAGACTCTGGCCCCAGAGCCACAAGCTCAACCTTTTAAAAACATACAAGACTCCACATATTCACCCACTGAATGTTTTGAAGAGCCTTTGTTCTTTAATACCTTGAAATAGGTAAAGGGGAGACACGGCATGCATTTTCTCAGGAGATACTTTTACTGCTAATAAGAGAGAAAAACAAGAGCTCTTGGCTAAAGCTTAAAAGGGTAACATACAACCAAAATAGAGCATTCCAGAAAGCATTGACTTAGCACATGCTAACCCACACAACCGAGCAAAATACAATCCACAGGTTTTAAGTTACTCAAAATATTAAGAAAGTGGTAAAGAAAGACTATAGAGAAAAAAGAGAAAGATAGAGAGAAGCATAAGAGAAAAAATAGCTACTACCAGGGTCGTGTGGAAGTCCAGCTTTCATGAAGTAGGTGGCAGGTCCCAAAACAAAATGAAGACCATGTGCGTCAGTTTTTATATACTCTGGCACCCTGTGGCCATCTCTCCCAGGCAGGACTGCTGGCCCACTGGCCACTCTGTGGCTCCAGTCTGGAGTGAGGGGCGATGTAGCCCATCAGAGGCTGGTTAGGGGTTCCAGGGGGCATAGTGTGGGTGGGCTCCCAGCCTGCCTTTCTGCTGACAGCTACTCTGGGGCTTCCCCATGAAGCTGCAGGCATTGCCATGTGGGATATGGCCTGATTTCACCTCAGTGAGATTCGACCTGACCCTCCGCCCAGACACACGCACACACACACACTAGAGTTGGTTCTGACCAAATAATATAATAATCCAGGGTCTCACAGAGGTGTATGACAAAGCTATGGAGTTTATCAGTGGTTGTAGAAAAATATATAAAGTAGTCAAGTTCAGAGGGTAAAAGTCTATGTGAGTCTTAACTATTTCTTTCAAAAGATCTCTCTTTGGTGTTTGAGAAGGTCAATACCCTTCACATCCTTTGGTTATGAAGACAAGTAAGTATTATTAACATGCAGTGTTCTTTTATGAAAAATTTTAGTTTACAAAAAATGCAAATAAGAAAAAAAATTGAATACGTTCAATAAACGAGTCAATATTTAGACAGCTTGTTTTTGCTTTAGTTTTGGACTTGAATTTTCAAAGTTTGGCTAAATCTAGCAGAATCAACTGAAAAAAACCTCAACATTACCTAGAGACTACCAGTTTGCACAGGTGCAAATTGGTTTGATCATATGTTAATTTACTGAGAGCCAAGGGCACAACTCCAAACTGCAAAATCAGATGCTCGGCTCTTTTCTCTGTGTGAATGAGAAGAAAAAGAGAATGATAGAAAACCCATGAACCATGGGAGGATTCTGTGTTTTTATGACCTGGAGTTTAAAGCAATCATAAAATTTGAGAAACTAGAAATGGTTGCAAATATATGCAGGCCAATGTTCCTTTAAAATAAATAAATCCCTAATTTATCAATACAGTTTATCTACAACAGAGGCTCCTTAACCTTTTCTTAGTATTATTTTTGGGTTTCTCCCTATTTACTACAATTCCAGCAAGAGAAATTCCCTCCAGCAAAATCCCTTTCCGTTCTCATCCCTCCCATTTCTTGATCTCTGGTGGCTCTTGAATCTATTATGACACTCTGTATGAAACAAACTTATCAATTCACATTCTTTCATCTTCTTTTTTAATTAAATTCACTTGTTTTGTTAGTGGTACCATAAAAGTGTCTGATGCAGTTTATTAAAATCTTGCATTATGAATATTTATTTTAGATATAAACTTTCAGTGTTTTTCAACAGATAAACTGCCTCCCAGTAAAGTGTGGAAGTGGGAGGGAGAAGGAGAAAAATACAACAAAAAGGAAAAAAATACAACAAAAAGGAGAAAGACTTCTTTTACAGAAGAGATGCAGACCTCTTAGACCTGTAACCTTGCATAAATTTAAAGCATAATATTAAATGTATTGCAAGCTACAGCTGAGCATATGAGAGTATTGGGAGGAATTAATTAGTGAAACTCTTGAATATAATTCAAACTGGGTGTAAATAAATGTTCTAGAAGTGATATATTTACTTATACTGATAACATTGACTTCCTTATTTTAACAATAACTTGCAATTAATTTTTTTAGGGTGTTCATGACTCTTGTCTGCTATTTTGATGTCCAGGTAGTAGTAAAAATGCAGCTCACTAGTTGCCTAGTATGTAGCAGAATGACATTTGAAATACTTGAAAATCCGTTTTTCTGTGGAAGATCTATCACCTTCCATCCAGTCAAGGATCTTGGTCTGGTTTTCACAAATAACTGCACCCAGTTGTTATTTAAAATTCATTATGGCCAAAATTAATCCCTTGATCTTCTCTTTCAAAACATTTCACTAATCCATTTTCCATCTTAAGCAAAAACATCACTGTTCTCCCAATTACTTCACTGATGTCAAGCTTAAACTCCTGCTGTCTCTAGGGGAACACTTTCACTGAGTTTCTCTCAAACCTTGTCAGTCCAACTGTGCACACAGTCAAAACATTTGTGCAAGCTTTTATTATTGCCTACATTAACTATGATAACATCTGTTCTCTAGACTTGCTTACAGCAGCTTTGCTCCTCTGAAGTCATTGCGGGATATTGCTGTTATAATCATCCTGAGCTCATTTACTGGGCCTTATATTGGTCCTACTTATTCTCCTTCAGCATTTTTAATTTTACTTCTTCACAATAATTCAATCCAACAATCATTGTAAAATCTAGTCAAACATAAATGCGAGTTTCTTAATTTCTCCCTACAAGTCATTTTTGCTAAGGTTAGGATCAAATCAAGAAACCATTTAACGACCCTTTCCACTGTACTAAATAGGTCTGGCTGAGATAGAGTTCATTTTCCCTATAGCAGCCTTCACAGTGCTGTGTTTTACATTGGTACCTAGAAAGGTGTTGATAACACACCAGTGTTTTGGTTACTGGTGAGCAGTGCTGGCACATCATCCCTGTCTCACCAACATTCTACTCCCAAACAGTAGGCTGAGGGCGGGCAAAATCTTGGGAGGGGAATTAGCCAGGACAACTGACCCAAATTGATCACAGGAATATTCCATACTATATGATGTCAGCTCAGACATAAAAGTAAAGAAAAAGGAGGAGTGTAGAGGCATTTGTTATTTGCAAAGTTGGCCTTCCAGAACAACTACTATATGTACTGAAGTCCTACCTCCCAAGAAGAGGCAGATTGCTTGCTATGGCAAGTAGAGAATAAAACACGTGTTTTATCTCTTTGCTTTCAAGGACACAACATGCTGCTTTTGGTTTTTTGCCTTTTCTCAACCTATGAGTTTTTTTCTCTCTTGTTTTCTTCCCTCATCTGCCCGAGGGGAAGGAGTGGCTTGATAGGTACCTGGCACACAGCCAAGGTCGACCCACTCCAATCTAAGTGTTTTTCCCAGCTTTGTTTTTCCTGATCCTAAAATGACAATGAAAAAAATGTTCTCATTCATGAAAATGATAGGACTTCTAATAGAGGATCATCGGGCTAGATAAAACTTTATTTCTTGAATGAAATGTGATGAAATTATTGTATGGACGTATATTGTGGTGGAACCACAAGACAGTCAAAACTTTGGGGTTGTCCAGACCTTTTCTGTGTAGACGGTTTTCCAAAACTTTAAGGTTGAAAAAAATATAAGAGAAATTTTTTTTCAGAACTTTTAAATGAAGAAAGCTGCAAGTAATTGGTCAGATAAAGCAGAAATTATAAGAATTCATAAAATATTCTCCCATTGTGGCTTTGCAGGCAGATTCTTACTTCCAAGTTTGTTTCTTTATCAGGTCAATGGCTTTGAGTTAGAACAAACTCTACCAGGTCCCTTTTGGCCTCTGCGGAGTTTCTCTTCCTGTCATCTCTACGGCCTGCCCCAGAGATGGGAGTCAGTAGTGACACCGATATACAAGATACAAAGTGACAGGTACCCTGAGATTGTTCACTGCTGCCTTTCCCAGAGCTACTGGTGTGGATGCCTTTGCTGTGACTCATGCTTGGCTGCTCTTACAGAAGGGTCAATTGCACTCTTTTGCAGGAGTGCTCTATCCAGCACACACCTTTTCAGAGGAATGCAGACATAATGTACACAAATACCATGACATGCAAACTGAGAATGTGATACCAACTATTGCACATTTAATTAACTGTCTTGTACTGTTTGGAGAAATAAAATTAATTTGGGGACAAAAGTCAAATCAGTTACTGATATCTAGGTTGAGGTTGTATCAAACCTGTACTTGGCAGAAGAAACCGGTCTCGAGAACTCTTGGTTTTTTGTGTACAAGTTTAGTAATTATCCAGTCAAGGGTTGCGGGTCTGTCTGTAATGAATGCAGCCAGGTTCAACCCATCCTGAGGTAATCGATTGCTCCTATTTAAGTCTGGTGGTGCCTCTCTCATTTCCCTGATTACAGAAAAAAGAGTTGAGGCACCTAAATTTCAGAATGCCATTTTTGTGGGTTGGTCACACTGTTCAGTTTGAACTTCTTCAGAAGACTGAGGTTTTTGACATGAAGTTTTAAAAATAAGGACTTTCAAGACATCATTTCAAAATCAGTTTGGTTTTATTTTTAAATTATCAAATATGACTAAACAAGGAAACAAACCAGGACAACCTGTCATGTTTTAAGATACTAAAAAAAAAAAAAAATTCCTTTAAAAGAAGTGTCTGGTTAAATCTGGAAATGCTTTCCATCACTGGAATTTCCTAGAACATAAAAATCCCTTACTTGCCAAGCTTCTGTGGCAAAAAAAAAAATGTTGAGAATTCATACAGACACAACCTCTTTCATCAACTACCTGCACTCAGCAACAACAGAAAACAGGGCGGTAGAAGAATTCTAAGCATGACTGGAAGAATATCTAGAGCGTTGAAGGGTGATGCATCTGTATCTGTATTTGGAATATATGTATGGATGGTTGAACAGTACAATGGGAGTGTATTTCATATAACAGATGTACAGTGGGAATGGCTGTTGTATTTTATGTATTTATTCATAAAGTAAGTACATATTGGATTTGTTTTGTCTGGTCATAATCAGAAAAAAGATGTTTTCAATACAGTTGGAGATGAAAAAAAGAAGCTGGATAAAACTGAAATATTTTCTTATAATTCAGTAGCGTTATTATCCACATGAAACACAACAGTGGTGTTGGGGTCTGTATGTACTTGGAGATGACTAATTCCTAGGTGCAAGATCTTTAGTCTGGTGACTCTTAACACCTTTGGTGAATGAGAAAACCTATTCCAGTAGACATATTGACCATATAATTGCAATATTACTAAACCAAGTTTATTTCTTCATTTTTATCCTACTACAAAAGTTTGAATTTCAAGAAAAAGCTGATCATTTAGTTGGCTCTAGTTAATTAATAACGTTGTGCATTATCTAAGACCACAGCTATTTTGTTTTTAATCTCTTTTCTTCTCTATTTCCCCCATCTCCTAATGATGAATTTTCAAGAACACTTTGCCCTTTTTAGAATCCATAAATCAAGAACTTGTCTAATTTAAACATATTTGACTATACAATCCTTTTTCTAAAAAACCACTTAATTTGATAATTGCTTGAAAATGTGAAAATATTAACTGTAAAATAATGTACCCAGTTTCCAAAAGTTTAGTTGATTTTTTAGGTTTTTGAAGAACTACTAAAGAAAGAAGAAAACAAGACATTTATTATTACAAAATTAAATACAAATAAATAATTAGCGTCACTGCCCATTGGAAAGATGGACATCATCTCTGAGGAAAATAGTGAGAGGTAGGCATCAGTTGTCTTCAGTATGCTTCAGCTGGGGAGGTTCAGATTATGCTTTCATTTTAAATCTTCTGGATTGATACTTAATTTCTTTTGTCTTCTGCTGTATGTTGCTCTTCTAGGTCTCCTTTCCATTGTCTTTTTTTTATTTTTTTGTCTAAGCTAAGAGTAATTATTCCTTTTTCTTTCATGTGCCCTTATAAATATAGGCAGCATTTGCTACACCTTAAGTCTAAAAACCAGCCATGCTTAAGGAGGCAAAAACATACATAATGGAGTACTGTGAACCAAATCTTGAAATCCTTTCCCCATCACATTTAATTAAAATCGTAATAAAAAAAAAAAGGGGATTGCTTTGGGAATCAGTAAAGGAATATGAATGTTTTCCTTTCTAGGTCAGTAATTCAAATCTGTCAAATTTGATGGAGATCTATAATTCCATCAGGTTCTTCGCTGTGAGGAAAAAGTTGCTTTTTTGACAGTCTGATTCAAGTTAATAGAGAGCAAGAGTCCACATAGAAAACATCTTGCAGAGAATTTCAGCTACTCAGCACTCATACTGGCAAACCTTTATAAGGGTAGGCCTCAAGGATGGGTGCAAATGTAGGTGTACCACATTTCTTCCTTTTGGCTAGCCTATCTAGCCTAATACCCAATTAAATGGCTGGAAAGCTGCCCAGCAGAAAAGGACCCGGGTCACAGGTCAACAGTCGGCTGAACGTGAGTCAGCAGTGTGTCCAGGTGGCCAAGAAAGCCACCCTGGCTTGTATCAAGAATAGTGTGACCAGCAGGACTAGGGAAGTGATTGTCCCCCTGTACTCGGCCCTGGTGAGGCTCTACTTCAAGTGCCTTGTCCAGTTTTGGGCATTTCAATTCAGGAAGGACATTGAGATGCTGGAGTGTGTCCACAGAAGGGCAACAAAGCTGATGAAGGGTCTGGAGCACAAGTCTTATGAGGAGTGGCTGAGAGAGCTGTGAGTGGTTAGTCTGGAGAAAAGGAGGGTGACAAGGTACCTTATCTCTCTCTACAGCTACCTGAAAGGAGGCAGTAGTGAGGTGGGGACTGGTCTCTTCCCTAAGTAGCAAGTGACAGGACAATAGGAAAAGGCCTCAAGTTGCTACAGGGGAGGTTAAATTAGATATTTGCAAAAATTTATTCACAAAAGTTGGTCAGGCACTGGAATGGGCTGCCTGCGGAAGTGGCTGAGTCACCATCCTGGAGGTGTTTAGTAGATGTGTAGATGCAGTGCTTGGTTACATGGTTTAGCAACGGACTTTGCATTGCTGGGTTAACAGCTGGACTCGATGATCTTGAAGGTCTTTCCCAAGCTAAATGATTCTATGATTCTACATTTAGTGCCCATTTAATAGCATTTTGTATCTTAGTGGGAAACTTCAGTTTCCAATTCTTCCAATTCTTCTTCTTCAAGGTACATATGCAATCAGTAAATTAACAGATATACCCACCAAAAATGAAACTGGCTTTATCCCTCCAGTCAATTTGTAATTATGCACTCTTAGGTAGTCTGGTGTGCTGCTTCAGTCAAACTGTCCTTGTTTATGCTTTTCAGTCAGGCTTGAATTTATTGTCAAGGTTGACAACTCTGTGTACAGTACTACAGGGAGGATCTGTGGAGCTAGTCGGACAGAATATTCTGGAAATGTTTGTTTGTTTTTTCACATATTGTAAATCCACTGTAATAAAAATTATTTGCAGATATGCCACTGTCATTGAGCACATATTTGGGAATTTCTGGTCAAAAAAGCCTGCTCCATCACTTGGATGAGCCGGAAAGTCAACTGTACCAGCTATGAGATTAGGTAAAGTCAGAAACTGGCAGGTCCCAAGTAAGTGTCCTAAGACTAAGCTGGAAAAGCAACCTCTTTTGTGAATTATTCTTCCCCCCAACCAATATGGTGGCTAAAACCTTAGTACTTTTCACTAAGAAGCTAATGATATTCTCCATGCACAAGGAAATTCAGATTCATTTTTTTACTTTAGTATAATTCAGAGGCCTGAAAAATACATTCTCTGCCCATGCTCTCATTGTTTTGAGGTAAGACATTACATGCATCTATGTCCCACATTTCTTTGATATAATCAAATATGGCTGTTGAGAAACAAAGTTGCATGTCAAAATTTTGAAATGCTTTTCAATGCTGCATTCCTGGTTCTAGCAAACTTTAATTATTTCCATATTGAATAGAAGCAACAGTCCTCTTGCCACAGCGCTAAACTTATCCAAATCTTATTTGCTCCTGCATGGTCAGATGATTTAGTTGAAGCATAGGGAGCTATTAGACTCATTTTAATTTCAAGGAATATAGAAAGGACTCAGCTTCCCATAGGTGTGTTGCAGTTAACAGTATGCACTGAAAAGGAATATAACTGTATCATGGGACATAGTGTGATATACTGATGATTATTTCCCCCTCCTGCTTTCTTTCTGTCACTAATTCAAGGATCTTCTATTACAACTCATATCTGTGATAAACAGGAGAAAAATACCTTCTTTTAGTAGAAGTTCAGCCAAAGAAACAATGAGTTGAGATATATGCTTGCCAGAAATGTTGAAGCCTTTACCACAACTGAAACCTGAGTGACCTATTTAGAATAAGGAAGAGAAAAAAAATAAGTCAGTCATCCAGTCTGTAGGAAGAAGAAGAAAAAGGGGCATCAGAGAAGCCCTTTACGTATTTGTTTTATTCATGTAGCCATGGTCACAGCTTTTAGTCATGATTAATGCATGTCACTGATGCATCACTTTTAACATTATTTTTTATTTAAAGAAACTAAGTAGGAAGTATTAAAAGCCTCTCAGTTCAGGTTTTAAGTTAAAAACAAACAAAAAAAAAAAGAAAGTGAAAGCTAAAAGTAAAATGTCTACTGGTGGAATAACAAAGAGGACAATCTGATGCTTTTACAGAAGGGAGATTGTAGGCAAGAGTTCCAGAGCACTAGGAAAAACACTGCTAAGGTACTTGTATTGTGGGTGTTTTGTAAATACTGTGGATTAGGAAGAGAAAATATTCAGATTAATGTTTTGTTTGAGGAAAACAGTCTCGAATTATCTTAGAGACATGTTGTATGAAGGAGAGTGTTGGCTTCGGGGGTTTTTTTGTTTTGGTTTTGGTTTTTGTTTGTTTGGTTTTGTGGGTTTTGTGTTTGTTTGTTTGTTTGGTTTGGTTTTTTTTAAATTTAAGGGATGAAATAAGAAGAATCAAAATACCACCCACTGAAAAAAGTAACATAATGATATTTCCTCCTCAAAGAGTTGAAAGGCTAAAATCAAAACCATAGAACTATAGGAAGAAAGCATAATAAACACCTGTGAAACTTGGTCAAAGCAGTCAAATGAAGGTGTATGAACGATGTCATTAGATGAGCTTTCTTGTCTCTACCTCTTCCCCCTAGCCAAGTAATGTTGTATAATACTTCAAAAGTGTTAAAACCCTAAACTTTTGAATAAGGCAATGAGGTTCTTTTCTTAGAGGTCGTTGAAATGCAGAGTTGGGTGAACGTGTTCTGATGTTCGGGCCATTTGGAAATTTTAAGATGTGCTTGCAGAGGCAAAGCAGCAGAAAGTAGGCCTGCAGATATGTGTTTATCTATTGCCTCGTGTGTGGTAGTTGACTGAAAAATCTTGGTTTAGTTGTGTCTCATATCCTCTTTGGTATGATATAATATTCAAAAATATTGACTGAGGAAAGGTGAGTTAAGATTTTAAATTTTTTTAGATATTATTGTAAAAAAAATGCTAAAGGAAAGAGTTTATGAGATAGGTTGCAAAAGTATTTCTGCCTTTCCCTCTTTACTAAAGAGTAAAGCTAGTTTAATCCATGTAGTATGATTCACTTCAGGGAGGTAATGATTCCTTAAAAATGTGTAGTAGTATACCAGCTATAGAAAATATAAATTGATAAGGACTTTGAAATAGATCATTGTTAAAATTACTGTCCTAGATAATTTTAAACCAGAAAATTCCTTCTCTTTCTTTTAAAATTCATGTGAAAAGATATTAAATATTTTCCAAATATTGATGTGACCTTAAACATTTTAAGATGTTGACAAGCAAGTTTTAAATGCTGTGTTTCAACAACTTTTTAGGAAGTTACACAGTACTTTGGTTAATATCTAGGCTATTGATAGTCTCCTCCATCATTAGTCAATTTATTCTGAAATTGCAATAAACACATTTGTGTCCTCTGGGCCTACAAAAACATACTACAAGTACTGTGTCTCTGAGTGTAAGCTGTGTTTCATGCTGTTGCCCTAATTAAAATTGATATCACTTTAAAGGCATTCAAGGAACATTACCAGATGAGGCTAATATAATGAGAAAATGTTTTGAAACCCAGTTATTATAGTGAAAACTGGTAAGGATATTTCTGTGAGACCTTCAAGGAATATTTGCAGTGCAAAATATTGTCTTATGCTTCTGTAAAGACACAAGGAAACCATCTGATGGTATGAAAAAGAGTTAAGAAAAAAGTAAATCAAAGCTTAAAGGAAAAAAACAACCGTACCTTTGAAGTAAAAAAAATATAAAAAATTATAAAAAGAAAAAAAATCCAAAGACGAAAAGTCAGAAAAAGGTGGTGAAAAAAAATATACAGTAAACTATAGAAATTGCTGGAGAACCCAAGAGGCTCATTAGAATACTAAGCAAATTAGCACAACTGTGGTTCAAGCCAGAGAAACAAAATAACATGAATGGGGTTAAAAAACTGAAGATAATTCTTGTCAGGTAAGTTCAACATGAACTTACTTAGGGGTGCTTAAAAGAACAACAAAAAGGATTAAAAGGAGAATCTGTGGCCTTATGAAAAATATATATTCTACAAAGCTATGTGTAAAGCTAAGCTCTGGCACAGCTATGGAGGAAAGATGATATTTTGCATAGCTTTTCTTTGTGCAGATCTGATGTTGCATGAAGATACTGTTTGACTATGACGTCACAAAGAAAGGAGATCACCAGAATAATTTTTGAATTTAAAAGTTACAAACTCCTGGATGAAATGCGAGATAATTCAGCTGACTTCTTTAAAATAGAAATAGCTCCTAGTGATAGAGATTTAGTGGAACAGAGAGGAGATTTCTCCTCTTTTGCCTAGGGAAAGAATTCTTTCATTAAATAAAAACAAAGTGGATTTCATTCCAGCTAACACTATAGGCAAATAGTGGTGACTAAGTCATCCTAACTCTAACTCTGATTTTCAAGCAGCTTTTCTATTGTGATATGACTAAATATAACCCTTTGCTCCTGGTATTCTCTCTGTTTTAATGAATAACTCCCTGAACAATTTGGAAACTTAACACATTGAAAAACTGGATGCTCAATTAAAACAACTCTAGTGAGGGTTTCTTTTAAGAAATCAAACAGAATAGTGTATCTGAAAGAGGGTTAGTAAAACATTCAGTAATTGCTTTTCCATTACTGTGTCTTAGATGGTCTACCTTTTTATTTCCTAAGTGGTCAAGTTATTTTCTTTGTTTCTCCTTTCATTTGTTCTTATCCTGATCCTTGTTCCTCTTCTGCTTCCTCACTTTTTTTTTCTTTTTCTCTTTTCCCCTGCATTTCTTACAGAAAACTTCATCTCCCTGCATATTGTGCTCCTTTATACCATCTCTTCAATGGTTTCCTACATCAGTGGCTGAGGGCACTTGGTCTATTCAGTCTGGAGGAGACTGAGGGGATGCCTTATTGCAGCCTGCACCTTCCTTGTGAGGGAAAGTGGAGGGACAGGCACTGATCTCTTCTCTCTGGTGACTAGTGACAAAATGACCTGAAGCTGCGTCAGGGGGAGTTTAGGATATTAGAAAAAGTTTCTTCCTCCAGAGGGTGGTTGGGCACTGGAACAGGCTCCCCAGGGAAGTGGTCACAGCACCAAGTCTACCAGAGTTCAAGAAGCATTTGGACAGTGCTGTCAGGCACATGGTGTGGCTCTTAGGGATGGTCTTGGGCTGGGCCAGGAGTTGGACTCAATCATACTTGTGGGTCCCTTACAACTCTGATTCTGTGATCTTCTCTTTCCCTGACCTATCAAGCTGAAGGCAACTAGACCTCACAACATAGAGTACTTTAGTTTTTCTTTATTTATTTGTTGATAATCTCACAAGTGAAAGATTCACATAGTAATGTAGTCCATTGTGAAGAAAGAGTTAACCCTTGTATGTCTCATATGAAAAGTCTGCACTGAAGACAAATTATTTCCACTTGAAGTAGTTATGGACTGGAATAGCCTGGCAATTCCTAGTTTACTACTTACCCTCAGCCTTTTTTGAGAACAAATACCTCAAATAAGATTCTGGATAGCACTTTTTTAGGCTTGAAACCAACACAAACTTTCTCTGATAGGGAGACATAAGACCTCCTTTACTTTGGTTAGTGCAATCTTGTGCTGGGAAACTCTGAAGTTGAATGTGAGATAGTCCCTCCTGTGTGTTATTATTTCAGCACAAAGCAGGAGAAACAGAAAGTAACATACTCTTTGGCTTAAGTGGTAGAGCTACTTTTGCTACTGAAGTCTCTGACTGAAGTAACGTTGCAAATACCTGCAGGGGAAGAAGGATTTGAGGATTCACACAGCTCTCTTAGCTTTGCCTTAGCTGCTGCCATGAACTTGGTCTTTGCAAGCAGACAACCCTTGAAAAATGACTCTAAACATCACACTAGGGAGTTCATGTCCTCACTATATACCTGGTAGCTTACCTGCATGCTAACTCTGCTGCCAATGAACTTTATCCTATCACAGAAGTGAGGTTTGCCTCTGTCTGTTTCTTACTCCTTTGAGGACAGAGAATGCGTGAGCTTGTGTCCCTGAGCAGTAATGTTTTTCAAATACTTCTATTCAGCCCACCTACAAACAGCTAAAATTCCTATATAACTATTTGTAAGTACCTGGAGACTTATGGGTTATTAAAATCAAATGCATAATTGCTATTCTTGTAGAAAAATATTCACAGAGTAGGAGTCTTTTAAAATGGGCACAGAAACCAATTACATATATTGAGGGGATAAGATCCAGATCAAATTTAACAGGATATAGGCACTCAGTGTTGGCCTTTTTATACATAAAATAATTGAGGATTAAGATAAAAGTCATGGTCTTCCATTATCTATAATTTACAGTTTTCGAAAAAATGGAAGCATTTCTTCAATTCCCACAATGATCACAAGCATAAAATAATTTGTCAATGTCGCTTCAATGTCGCTGAAATTAACTCTTCATTTCACTCTGAATTCCTGCTTTTCTGAGTTGTGCATAAACAGCTCCCACCATCATTCCAGTAAGTTTCTCTAAGAACCTTTAAAATTCTTTACCTGTGTGAAGAGACAATGTTAAATATTCACTCATGTTGTTAACTTAGAAAAAAAAAAAATTGGCCACCTTGTACTTTAACTGCAACTTAGTGTTTGCCCTAGTTCCTGGCTTTGAAAAACCATGAATTTAAGGTTCGTATGAAGAACAGAAGCTACAGGCCAGAAACATCCTCAACCTGAATTCCCCCCATTTTGACTGTTGGAAGTGAGATTTACAAAGGGAAGTTTCAAGGGAAGGTGTTCAGAAAAGGCTCACAGATGCACTACAGACAAAGTCTACCATCCTTCCTTCCTCCCTTCCTCCCTCCCTCTCTCCCTCCCTTTAATAATCTGAGAAAAGGAAAATACAAAACCGAGTAAAAGTAGACCTTGGATGGATGTAATGCATTTGATGTCTCACTTTTCTTAACTTTAGTTGTTTTCATGTACATGTCCTCATCTGTTTATGGGAGGAACATGACTTTTAATCTCATTCATGCAACTAACTTGTAAGATGCCTTATTTTCCACTCCAGAGAGGATTTATTTTTTTTTTTTACCTTTAGATTGTTTAAAATTGTAGGCTGGAACCAAGATGGAGAAACATGCTAGTCACATCTTTCAAAGAATGGGAAATTAGAAATCTGATGTCTCTGTGTTCATGCAGTTAATAGATAGTTTCTTCTCTCTTGAATCACGCAGGACACAAATTTTTGTTGAGTCTCCCCAGGTTATATTATTAAAAGTAAATATGGGAACCAAGGACAGATCTGTCAGCAGCTGTGTGAAAAAAAGAGGAAAAAAAAGTGCTATACGGAGTTCAGGGGAAGGAATGTTAATGAGGTGTTTTGATGTTTTGGAGCTACAGACTTTTAACTATAGTCATTCAATTTCTCTTTCTTCCCTTCCCTAGTGGCTTCTGGTATCGCTTAACATAGGGATACCCATCTGGCTCTGCACTAATTTCTGTGGCACAGTTAATGTTGTTTCTGACTGCACACCTTCTTTGTCTCAAAATCTCTAGGGAGAAAGAATGCTAAAGCTATTATTTCTATGTCATTTAATACAACAGTCATCTTCACAGAATTTATTTTGTAAGCAATTATTGTCACTATGCATTGTGTAGGTTCCAATCAGCTTCAATATCCACTTTATAAAATGGTATGTTGACTTCCATTGTGAAAAATCTAGATTAATCCCAAGAAGTATGCTGTTAGAATAGGCCCTGATGCAGTGTGAAATAAACAGTAAGATTCACCAGTCTCATTTCATATTCAAGACCTTTTCTTCTTCTCTGTGTGTTTGTGTAAATGACGTAACAGTTCATAAGACAGCTGTAGATTTGAGCATAGGAGCAGCAAAACAGGCCTCTGAGAACCATAAACAGAAGCAGTAGTGCAATTTAATATTGGGCAGTGGGATATTTATTTTTGTTCAACCTGCTGCTGGAACACATATATTAAAATCTGACTATACATGAAAACTTAACTGTGGGACACAATCTTTGCAGAGTAAGAGAAACAGTAAAACTCTTCCCTCTTCCTTTCTGCTTTCTTGTTCTATGAGACCAAGGCTGAGTATCTGTGGTTCATGATGATCCAAGCTGCATGTTTTCTTCCTCAGATATGTTCTCAGGAGACATCCTTTACAAATCTGAGCAGGAAATGGCACTTGCACAACAGGGTATCATCTGTTAATCCAGTGTGCTAGATGTTGCAGGTTATTCATTCTTCCAACATAAACTGAAACTCCTGCAGTTCTCTCCTAATGCTTCTTAGGTAGAGTATATGTTACATTCTATTTTGTGGTTTCAAAATCCAGACTTTGACTCCTATTACTTTGCTGTTTATCAATTAGACTTTTTTTTTTTTTACCATGGGAATATTGAATAATTATTTTTTCCTCTGCTTGTTTGCACATCTGGGTAATCACCATAGCAACTGATGTATGCCAGGTGTCTGCTCCAAAGCAGTATCCTCCCAGTCTTTCTGACTAAATTCATTACACTAATTGCCAAGCAGATATTAAATCAAACCTAGAAGTGAATAAAAGACTGAGAAGGTATACTCCTCATTACAAACACTATAAACAATTTCTAAATAATATAAAATAGAAATCAAATATAGAAATCACTTCAGAGCAATTTTAACTGAGAAGAGGACAAATTTGTACTTCAGAAAAACTTCTACTCCTCTTAATTGTCTAATATCTCTCTCTCAATGGAGTGATATATTTTTATTTTGTGTATAAATCTTCT
Organism: Neopelma chrysocephalum; assembly: GCF_003984885.1. Classification (NCBI taxonomy): domain Eukaryota; kingdom Metazoa; phylum Chordata; class Aves; order Passeriformes; family Pipridae; genus Neopelma; species Neopelma chrysocephalum. Next base: position 25,501,891 of record NW_020897690.1, read on the forward strand.
AAACTAACATGAAGATTGTACAGTTAAGAATTCAGATGTCAGGCAAATAAGGTAAAAAGGTTTGAAAACATAATTGACCCTGCGTTTTTGCATGTAAATTATGTGCTTGTATCAACACTGATTCTTATGCATATAATTATATATTTTCATTATTTTTAGGCCAAACTTCTAAATGCACAGCATTATTCTTTGTTTTATATATCTATATGTACAAATTAATTCTATACAGTATTAAAACTTTTGTTTTTCTTTTATTCTTTTTCTATTCTCTCTTTATTAGTGTGCTAATAATTTTATTTTCAACTAACATCAGTTTACCATAAATGTAATTCAAACAGTTCAACAAGAGCTCATGATTTTTTTCCCCACTTTCTTATTGACCAATATGAAGCTCTTGAGAAAGTTTCTCTTGTGAATATGCCATTTTTTCCCCTCAAACACAGTATTTTATTATTTGAGAATTTTGTGAAAAGACAAGATGGTTTCTTGAAGGCAATAATCACATAGCAAATTAACGAGTTGTTTCTTCACATGAGGAGTATAGCTCCGTATTTTTAACATTCTTGTTTTGTTGCTGTTATGTTTAATAATAGTTTCCTATTATAAATTACAGAAAAAATAATTTATAATGAGATTATGCATTCTGATACTTTAAGATTGCACCTAAATCATGGAACAGGCACATACCACAGTCCACCCTGGTCACTGCGGGCATTCAGTCATTCAGATCAACTGACTGGAACAGGCTGTGTGCTCACTGGTATAGTTTCTGAGGTAGTGGGAGGATGATGTAAAGCTGCGTGTTGACTCTGTAGAAACAGGACACAATTTGAGAGTCTCCTGGATTTTGGAATTAGGGTGCTTTGAAATGACACATGATAATAACATGACATTGGTATCATCATCATCATGGCTAGGCTTCGCGAACAAAGATTTAGGAAGGACTCTGCCTACAGTTGTTACAAGTGCGCTGGTGGCTAAAAAGGCCAATGCGAGATAGACAAGTCTGGTTGCAAAAGGCACAGCAGAAAGACTCCTTAGGTGGTGTCAACAATACACGTTTCTTTCTACTTTGTCTTTTCTCCTCGAGAGTGATCTTGAGTGCTTTCTCAAAAGAAGCAACAGCGTTATAGATGGTGTGTCTCCAGACCTCCCAATTGGAGGCCAGAGTAGACCAGTGATGATGATCAATATGGCCAAGGCTGAGATGTTGTTTCAGAGAGTCCTTGTATCTTTTCTTCGGGGCTCCTCTCTTGTGGCAGCCGGTGGCAAGTTCACCATAAAGCAGGATCTTAGGGAGGCGGTAGTCCTTTATCCTGAAGACGTGTCCTGCCCAACACAGCTGTGTTCTCAGCAACATGGCCTCAATACTCGTAACTACTGCCTGTTCAAGAACAGATGTATTAGTCACATAATCTGACCAGTGGATGTTTAGGATTGTACGGAGGCAGCATTGATGGAAGTGTTCTAAGAGTCACAGGCGGTGGCGGTAAATGACCCATGATTCAGACCCAAAACCCTAGATTCAGACCCAAGACATTGATAAATAATGAATAATTAATGAGATGAACAAAAATTTATGTTTCTACAGGCCTCTTACCTCACTGAATCTATTTTATTCAGCAAATAGGTTGATACATATGGTGGATATTGTAGTACCTTTAAATCTTCCAAATTTGGAACATTTATTGTCATGGTTACAAATGTTAAAAATGTTCCACTGTGGACCTGAATTTCCTGAATATATATTCTTGAAACCTAAAGAAAAGACATTTATTGTGTAAAACAATTTTTCATTGAAAATATCAAGAAATGTACATGCTAGACTCAATGTTAAATTTACCTCTTAGATCCGTACTAATTAGCTCTGAAGAATGATGTCATAAAGGAGCAAAATTTTGGTATGTTTTCTGAAACCTTTCAATATGAACTAATTGCCAAGTTGTAGATATTTCAATTCAGTTGAACGTTATGACAGCTTAAATGTTAGAAATTCAGGTTAGCATTGAAAAGCATTATGATACATTAGCAAGAGCAGATCATGTAAAGGCTCCTACAGGTAAACAAATGGTCAGGATACAGGAAAGTAGAAAGAAAACAGCACCAATTACATTGGAAAATGAGGCTGATAGTGATTTTTAATTACTATAAAAAAATCTTTGTCCATTTATGACAGATAGAGAATATACTTTTTTTTTTACAATCCAGTATTCAAGAATATTTCACATACCATTGGGAAAATCTTTACTTAACATTTAAAATTATTCCTATACATATATTCTGCACAAATGGCAAGCCTTTTTAGCTTTTTGCCATGCTATTTCTAAGACTGAAGTATAATTAACTTCCTTAAACATATATAAGGTAATAAATGCGTAACTATTAAACTGTATTTTTCTTTTTAAGTAGATATTGGTTCACCAACAAGAGCTTACTTTATAGTGATAAAGAAGTTGTAGCAATATCTCCTGTGAAATTTCATATGAGATTTTGTAGGAGTAAGTAATTACATTTCAGGTCTGAAGCTATTAATTATGTTTGTTTTTATTAAATTGTTTCTGAGTATTTTTTGATATGTTTATTTGATGTAATTCTCTATGTCTCTTACCTCTATATTTCTCTATCTCTATATATCTCTATATGTCTATATCTCTATGTCTCCACTTCCTTCTCTCTCTCACTTTCCCTTTTTCTTTTCCCGTCAAATCCTGCCCAGTGAAGTAGCTTGAACAATTACACTTTGAGTGCACATATGGAAAGGTGACTTTGCAAGAGAGTAGTGCCATTTGATGGAGGATCATAAATGAAATTGAAAGGCTTTTTCTTGTGATCCCATGCTCCTTAAATAAAAATTAATGTAACATGGTACCCTAGATTTATAAAACTGCAAACAGCAGCATCAGCAAACTGCTGCTATTACTCTCAGTACATACTCTAGAAAATTAAAATTTTGAGTCATGTGATATACTTTGGATTTGTTTATTTAAATGATGTTTATGTTTTAATTTGGTTTGTAGAAAAATTATGTTATTTTCCAAGGAATCATTTAATCCTATCATCTGAATCCCATAACTTATCCTTCTTTCCTAGCTTCATCATACTTTGTAAGGATTGAATATTCTCTCTGATAATTTCAAGATTTTCATTTAAGAGAGGTGCAATTTTGTCTCAAATACAACTTTTACAATATCTTGCCTTTGTATCACTGTAAGAGGTTTGTCTGACAACATGAGCATGGAGACTATTTCCCCTACTAAAGAAATCATAAGCCAAATTTTTTTTTCAAGACATAGTGAGAAAACTACCGATCATGTCATAGGTAAACAAATCTATTTCACAGCAAATGAATTGATTTTAATTTCTTATTTTTTGATGTTATAAATTACTCATGTTTTTGAGGATAAATGTTACTCCACATTTACTGCAACGTAAAAGTGTCCATATGGGTAAGATATCACAGTAGCTGTAGTATTCCATCCTGATTTTCATCCTTATTTCCATTTCCATACGGACATATCTCCAGCAATCTCAAAATAAGTCCATTATAGTAGAATTATTAATGGATTTCCTCATAATATTTCTATGAGTTAAAGATGCTCTTGCAAGACAGTGCCTGAAGTACACAGGACTATGATTTAAGGCTAATCATGTAACTTTTGATATGAACATTAAACCCAAGCATTTTTTTCATGTTAGTAGTTTTTTTACCTTTCACTTAATTTCTGACACTACTAAAGGATCTTTGAGATCGCTAAAGCACCATGTCTTTGAAAACTGGAACCATGTAGCTGTCTAATATTTTTTAACCTTTTTAAATTACTGCATCAAATGAAAATTTGTTTTCATTTAGTCTATTGATACTAAGATAGGTTTTGGAGAATTATTTTTGGTAGTCAAAAAGCTTAAGAATTCTTTCACTCCAGTACCTTCTATGAACATCAGAGAGCGTGTTTATCTCACTTGAGTGAAATAAGAACTTGGTGACGGCATAGTGCCATGGTCTAGCAACCGCAGAGGTAGTGGATCAAGGGTTGGACTTGATAATCCCGGAGGTCCCTTCCAACCCAACTGATTCTATGATTCTATAAGTTAGTTTAAATTAAGGGGAATGCCTGATCATAGCCCTTGGTTTTGGCAGCAGTTCTGGGGATGGGGAAGTAAACTGAATTTGATGATTCATTATCCATAAAATAAATAAAATTTGTAATTTATTTTAATTGTCTGAAAGAAAATGGTGTAAGGAACATATATAGGGGATGGGTGTAGAAAATACCACCCAGAATTTCATTGAAACAGTCTAAGGATGAAAATATGCTTTGTTTATCACAGTCATTGTGTCAGACTTGGCTGTAGAAAACAGCAGTTCAATGAATTAGTGGATTTGGTCCAGAAACTTGAGAACTTTTATAATAGCAAAACCCTAAATCCATGTCACTACCACACAGTAGCAGCTAGAAAGCAAATAATGCCACAGAAGTGCCCCTATTTGTATGTATATTGCAGTTCAATGTTAGGCCTCTGTCTAGGGAGGAATGGGCGATAATGAAAGGGAATGAATTAATCATTTGACTATGATATTTGGTCCTTTGCAGAGACACAATCACTGATCTAAAGCATCGTCTATCATTCATCTTTGTCAAGTCCCATTTGTTATTGCTTTGCTACCCTTACTGGTGTTCACCATTCAGGTTCAAAATGGTTAATGGAAAACAGAGTGAAAGACTGAGGATTTTGATAATAGAAATTCCCCAGAATGTAGATTCTCAAGGACAGAGACAGCTCAGATCTGTGATGTGCTTACATCTGTAGTGTTGCTACACTTGATTGCAATGTCAACAAAGCTTTAACTTGGCCTTTGCCCAGGATGTGTAATGAAAGAAGACTGCTTTTTCTTTTGGTATTAGCACTAAAGCTTGGCAGTATTGCCCCTCATGTGCAATGTAGGCCATGCGTAAAGTAAGCTAATGCACTGTAAATTTTCTAGATGTAATTTAAAGCATAAGGAAGTGTTCAATAAAATTTTAATGAAATTCTAAGCATTAAACAGACTCAAAATAGACCTTAAAATTCAACCTAGATGTTTTCTTCAAGTGCAGCAATGGAAAGAAGAAATTCTTTACTTTTTAGATTTCATCCTTTATCTCCTTGCGTAAATGATGGACTCCTGTACAGGATCTGTTATGAGACTCTGAAAAATTAATTATTACCTTTCTGAAGCAAAATATGAATATCCCTAGAAGCTGCTACTGTGTAAAATGTATCATGTAGTGTCTAACAAATAGCCTTGAGGGGCTTCATAATTACTGACAGGGATATTAGAGCTGACAGATTTCAGGTGTATGCTGCAGAATAAAAAGGAAATATTGTAGGCTTGATTAACAATTTCTCATTTATATTTACACATTTGACAAATCCAGCAACTACTGTCTTACAAGAAAGGTCTGTGTTTGCTACCTTTCAAATGAAGATAGATGGTTCAAACTAGTTTGTTTTCTTTACTAACAGGACCTGACATCCTGCAGAGAGAGACTTGTAAGTCTTATAAAGCTATTGCTTGAGAGGTTTCCAATGAATTTATTGACATATATTTCTAACTAATGGTTGCGATAATGTTAAGGTGAAACAACCTAACATTTTAGTTATAATTTTTGTGGTAATGAGCATAAAACAGTTATTCTATTCCACAGGACTTTCTGAAATTTCACATGAAGAAAATCATTACACATGCAAAGCATATCAGGTTGAGTTATTTAATTTCTTGTGTGACTGTTACAGCACTACTTCTACTTGCTGCTTGATAAAACAACAAAACAAACAAAATCCCAAACATATTTATCTTCAATATTTCTTTTCTAAATTGTTGCCAGATTAGCTTGTCAGATGAACTGTAACTTCTTTGCACTGTATATTACATTGACCACTGGACAAGTACTTATTTCAGCCAGTTTTCAAAACATTTTATTTTATGATTTTTACTTTCAACAACAATCGTATTTTCCCTCCTCTCTACTCTTTAGAGAGATATCCCAGAGACTGACAGTCTATTATTCTAAACCAGTTATTTCCTTAGTATTCCACAGGTGCTGGTCAAATATACCTTCTGTGATTCCTGCATGTCTACATTCTTTGTCCTTTACCAACATTTGACATCTCAGTGAAAAATAACAAAAAACTGTCAGCAGTAGCTGTATGAGTAGTTGACTGTATGTTTCTGTGAGGCACTTATAAATTTTTGCTCAGTTTTCAATTGCTTCTTCTCGAATCAGTACACCATGTTTTTATTTTCTAACACATTTTCATTTTTTTCCTTTCTTTTGCATAGTTTAGTCCTTCTTATTATTTGTGCAAAGGTACCAACTTGTTGCATACATACATAATACAAGGTAAAACAAATTTTGAGGGTAGGTAATTGATATTTAGCTTTGTGGTCATCAGATTAATAGAAAAAAATGTCAGATAAAAGACACTGATGAATTGAAGTTTCCCATGGATCAGAAATCCCAGCTCCTGATCAGTTGAAATCAGTATTCCTTGATTTATTTAAAATACACTATGTTACAAACATAGTGTCCTTCCACCATGAAGAAATCTGAATATGAGATTCAAGAGTGTGAACAGAATCTAAGCTACCAAAGAACTGACATTTTTCCATAAGTAGCTCCTGAAATTTTCAAGTACTTTTAAAGGATAATGTGATTAGTTAAATGCAACATGAATGTTTGTTTCCTTTAGTACAGTAACATTAATTAAGTGCCCTGAAAATTACTTTCACCTTGTAACAGAATATTTTTTTGCACAAGTGGTCTTGCCTACAAGTATAAATCCACCTATGTGTTCATACTATGAAAAAAGTTATTATTAATTATGTTTATCTTAACAGAAGAACAGACTGAAAAAGAAACCGTTTGACACATCACCATGGCCTTTTCTTACTACATTATTTACAATACTGTATATTGCAAGCATATTTCAGGTGTTAAAATTAGGGCAGTTAAACTACAATACTGAATCATAGAAATTAAAAAGTATTGCTAATTCAGCTATAAACAGACCTGAGACAACCCCATCTAGAGAGCTTTCAGGACCTGGACAATCAGGAAAATTAAACTCTGTAGAATTAGCTCTGCTACAGTACTGCTAAACATATACAGAACCATTGGCTGTAGACGCCAGCCACGGAAACTGTGTCAAAGGCAGTTTCAAATGGAAGCCTAATTTCCCTTTTCAAAATGTGAAGAAATGAACTAAACAAGTCCTCTAAAAATGTTGAGAATTATGCTATTTTCCACCTTCTCCTAAATTGCTGTGAGCTCATCTTGTACATTAATAAAACAGAGAATCATATTCTCCCAACATTTCCCTGGTTTTTGAGGATAACAGAAACTTTACAGCATGTTAGAAGAGCAAGCAGAGCTCTTTAATATGGTGCTATTTCGTCCTTCTCTCATAATGTTAGGTCCAAATTCTGCCAGAACGTGCACAGGTTTAGCTTATGCCCCGTGATTTATTTCTTTGACTTGACAGGAAACTGAATTCCCATTACATTAAAAAAGGCCTTCTCTTTCTGAGGTTCAGCTCGCCAATCTGTCAGCTACCCACACAAAGTTTTCCGATCAAGAATTCATGACCAAAAATAAGTTTTCTTCACAGTGTCCAGGAAAGCTTTGGTGCAGAATTAAAGCTTCTGGATGCACAAACCAGTCTGATTCAGCCAATTTTACCAGTGATGGACTTGCACATTCCCCAAACATCCTCTCTTAAAAGAATAAAAAATAATCATACTCATTATTTTCTCAAAGCAGCATGTTGACACGTACTTGTATGTTCAATGAAGCAAAGGTTTTGACTATCAGCTTCAGATAATCAACATTCCTGAGACTTATAAATAGTATTACACTGTTGCCAAACTCAGTGCAAAACCAATCATCCTGATGAAAAAATGAATCCTGGTCTGCTTTAAGTACAGGCCTATGAAAAAGTTGGTGATGAAGGGCAACCCCACAAAGACCCTTTGGACAAAAATTAGGGACAAATATATCTGTCATATCAGATAAAAGCCTGACGTGAAGTGTGAGAACAGCAGACTTTACGACACAGTGGTTTTCAACCTACACTCATTGTGATATTTGTCCAAGATAAAAACACTGACAATTTATCTCTATTTTTTTATAGAAGTAGGTTCTGGAGATGAAAACAACATAAAATTCTGTAATTGCCTTCTCTGTGTTCCTTTCTTCACTTTGCATTACAGAGTAAACTGACAATTCCTGTTAACTTCTCAGTGTTCAAGAAAGCAAATTCTATTCCAACTGAAAAATATTTTGATTGATATTGATGTTGTAGTGACACAGAAGCCTTTCTCAAACCTTTTACAAATATGAACTACATACACTCCCTTACATTCTATTTTTAATATGAAAAAGGTTTGTTTTCTATATCTTAGACTGCTAGATCTTTATGTAGAAAGATGATTCCCAAACTGAAAGAGTAATATAGGTACAAAACCATAACTTAGAAAGATCAATATGACATTGTTTTGAAGAATCAGAGGGGATATCTGTAAAAACAGTGTGACAATAGAGACTGGGAAATGTCCAAATGAAAACCGGCAATGTGGCATCTCTTGAGGCACTGTACTGGGACCAATTCTATATTCATAAATCACATAGATAGTGGGATTGATTTCATCCTCAGAAAGTTTTTGCATGACACAAGGCAGAGCGATGCCATTTATGTGCTAGAGGAATGGGATGCCATCCAGAGGGACCTTGATGGGCTTGAGGAGTGAGCCCATTTGAGCATCATGAAGTGTTGCTCAAATGAAGGTCAAGTGTAAGGTCCTGCACCCAAGTAGAGACAATCCTCAGTATGAATACTGACAGGGAATGAATGTATTAAGAGCATCCTCATGGAGAAGGATTTGGGGAGTCTGCAGTACAAGAGGTTGGTTATGAGGTGGCAATATGTTCTTGCCTTGAAAATAATCTGTAACACTTTTCTTATGTGGAAAGGTTTAGAGACTTGGAGTTGATCATCCTGGAGAAGAGAAGGCTTCAGGAACACACTGTTATGGCCTTTCAATCTATAAAATGGGCTTATCAAAAAGACAGGAAAGACTTTTTACGAAGGCCTGTAGTGATAGGACAAGGGACATTTTTAAACTAAAAGAGGATAGGCTTAGATTGGACATAAGTAAGAAAATTTTTGCAATGAGAATGGTGAGATACTGGAACAGGTTGCCCAGAGTAGCTGTGGGTCACTGGAAATGTTCAAGGACAAGTTGGACAGTTCTTTTAGCAACCTGATCTAGTGTCACTGCCTTTTGCAGGGTGTTTGGCCTAGATTATCTTTGAAGGTCCCTTCCGACCCAAACCATTCTATGAATCTCTGATACTATGATTCTGTGTTTTTACTAAATAAAATGAAGGAAAAGGAAGCATTTATTAACCATTTATTACAATAAATTAATTTGCTTGAGAAATAAAATAATAATAAAACTCCTAAGCTCCATATATGCCTGCTGTGAAACAAAACTATTTATATGTAATACAAAAAAATTTGAAAACAATTTTTCTATGTTTGAAAAAATGTCTTTGTTCTGCCAAGTTTAGTGCTCTGCACAGGATGTGCAGAAGAATGAACTGTTTTCTCTGCAGTCAACCTTATTGTAAAACAAAGTTCCCAGAAAAAAAAAAAAGAGGATTCTTTGAGGATCTTCTGAAAACTTTCACCCATATCAAGGGGGGGGTCTCAGAAAGTAATACGTGTAAGCGGCTGTGTGTGTCAGGACAGCATGGAGAGTGTCAGAACAAGAGAGCAAAGAGTCAAGGAGAGATCAGACTTCAGACATGACATTTGGAAGAAAGATATATCAAAAAACTCACCCTAAACCCCAAGAAAACCACACACAGCCTTGATAGAAGTTAGGATTTTTTTTCACTTGAGTTTTCTATTTCTGTTCTCTGTTTTCACTGATAGGTACCATTCTCAGTTCCAGAGCAGCACCAAATGTGACCAATAATGTGTTCTGCAATGATTATTTCTACCTTGTAATTTAAAGAATTGTTCAGCACAGTTTATTGTTGCTGATAGCTCAAGCAACAATCTATTCCCATTCCTGTTACTTAGCTAGCTACCTAAGTACAGTTATTGCTCTCATTTAAAAAAAAATGCCCAGATATTAAGCATTTACATCCTTCAGAGGACAGCATTTTCACAACCTTTTCTATCCCCTTTTTATTTGTTGACTCAGCCTCCTTTTATACTTCCTTCCAATTTTCTTTTTTATTTTTTTTCCTCCCCCCAGAAATTGTTGGTTTTCATTCTTATACATGAACATAGAGCTAAGTGGAATACACCCTACCTTTTTCATAGGCTTTTGCTGTCACAGTTCATGGGTGAGGGAAGAACTGTGTCTCTCAGACCACTTTTTTCTCACAGACTCGATTCGGAGAACAAATCAGCAAGAAAAGAGAAGCTACTGAGTCATGGTTCCTCTCTCTCCCACCGCATGCTAGCTGTTGCAACAGAACTGCAAGTGAAGGGGGAATTGCCTGTATGGCTATCTCAACTCACTTGGGTTTGTTCATATCAACAAAACACAAGAAAAATGTTCTAGGTCAGAACAGACCCTCAGTGAAGGTTTGATACAGTGCCACCATATGGGCCTGTAACTTGGTTTATTTCTTGGTTCTCTCAGTATTTCATTTTGGCTGTTGGTTGCACAGCACTTCACACATCACTTCAGGTTTCCATCATGTGGTAGCTATCCCATCCTATCCCTGCTGGACTCCTGGGCCCAATACAGGAAGACACAGCAGAGCCCCAGTCCCAGGCAGGGAGCAGTGAAGGTCTGCACCTCTTGGGTCTGTAAGCAAAGGTCACAGCTTGATAGTGTGTGGCAGTGCCATCTCTCTCCTAACTTGAGGACCCTTTTTACTTTTTTGTAACGCTACCTCTTTTCTTTGTCCAGATCTCTCAGGTACATATATATATATATATACATATATATATATAATTTTTACATTCTTGTTTGGTCTACTCTTGATAGGGGAGAATTGTTTAAACTGAAACTTTCAAAGTTTATATCTCTAGTAGAAAATTTCTATTCACTTTTGACTCTGCCCCTCAGAATAAATTTGTAGTTTTCTCTCATATTTACATGCATCCTTTTAAAAGCTATTTCATTACTATGTTCAATTTTTCTCCTTAGTTACTCTTATTTTATGTTTGAGATGCTTTTTACATACTTATGATAAAAATACATTTTATTACTTTTTAAACTTTTTATTCTTTACTTTTTAAAATGCTACCTGGCTAAATCATTCTTTCACATCCCAGTCCTGTCTTGGCTAACACCTCTGAGATAGCACAAAGTACTGGAAGCAAGTTGATAGCAGAGTCTCGTTAAGACATTGATTTAATTGCCTCAGGAAACAACATCATGAAGGAAAGGAGCTTTCCTCAAAGTAAAATTGATGCCAAGACTAACCTCTCTAAAGTTCCAAATCCTAGTTCAGCAGAGGTGAAGGAGTTGACTAAAGAAAAATGTATAGTCACAATGTTTGCTTTGTAGGCTCAACCACAGCTGCATTTCGTTGCAGGTGGTCATTGATGTCAGTGTAAATTGGAATAAACCTTGAACTATCACATGGGATATAATGAATCACCATGTAAAAACCACTACTGAGATTAAGACAGTGCTATGGTGAAATTTGAACCATAGCCACAGAACAAACTTGTATGCTATTAGAGTTAAGTAGGAGGGGGAAGAATTCTCGAGTATTAATAAAATGATGATGTATTAATATGAGATGAACTGATGAACTGAATAGTTGATTTGTTTGATCATACTTTCTTCACATTTCTCTAAAAATGACGTAGTTTGAGTATAATTAATTCTGCAGCACACTGATGTCTTCTTTTGTATTCAGTCATTATGCTGGTGAGGAGTAGCATGTATTCTGGAGAGTGTGAAGCAGAGTTGAAGGGTGGAGTTGGTGTTTGTTTGAAATGAGGCTGTGATCATTGAGTTACAGAGAATGGTAGATAGTAGCACATCATAAGCAAGAATAAAAATTTGCAAGGGATTCTTTGTAACTTAGTGAGACACTGAGTTAACCGAGACTAAGCCTAAGAGTAAGAACTTGCTCTGCATGGTTGCAATAGAAAAAACATGTACAAAATCTCCTTATTTGTTCTGACCTAACTATTTAGAGGTTTCTAAAAAGCTAATTGGTCTTTCATGTAAGCAAAAGCTTTATGATAAGGCAAAGGCTGAGTCAGCTCTAGCTCAATGATCTGGTAAGGGAATGTTACAAATTACAAAACTGTAATTAAATACACTCAAAACTAACAAATGCTCTCTAGAAAGAAAACAAGCATTTTAATTATTTTGCAGTTTTCTTTCTCCTAGTTATTCCCTGCCCAGTTTGTTCATGTGAGGTTCTGTTTCCCTAGATGATTTCTCAAGTCATTGTGGAATCTATAGGAAATAGATTCATTTGAACAGACCTGCAATCATTAAGTAATCATACTGCTGTGTTGGTGTAATCCAGGAGCAACAAAAGCGTAAGAGTAAACCCCACTAAATTCTAGTTCTAGGACCAAATGAGCTTAGACAGAGTCATATATTTAGTTGCTGCAATTTCATCTGAGGTTCTATATACCATTTCAGCCATGATTACGATAATCTATCTTGACCCCTACAAGGCATTTTTCAGTGGAATAGTGAATGTCTAAACTGAAGCTTCAATCTTCAAGAATAAGCAAAAATATGGACCAGAAAAAATGGAAGTTATATAGAAAATAGATAAAAATATATCTTCTACAATTTTACTTCCCTTTCATATCCTCAACATCAGAGCTGGAAGACAAGTCAAATCTGATGGTGTATTTTTACTTTGTGTTTTTATTGCTAAACATGATAAAAGTGACCAAGTATGTTTTTATTTTTTTGTTTCTTGCCATCAAAGAACTTTTTCCACATTGTAATAGCAAACAGTTAAACATAAGCAGGAAGGTAGATTAAGAAATAGTAGTTTAATGGTACATATTTTAACCGATCCCATCCAAAATTTCTCTATTCATATTTCAGATCAAAGCTATTCTTTAAGGATACTGTCCTAAACACTATTCTTCTTAAATGTGTCTGCGAAACTCAGGACAAAGTGAAATGAACATATAATTCTACCATTTCTCTTGCTGTATCTAGCCATCAGGTTACTCATGATTTTAGCAGATGTTTCGGCTTTTGCTTGCAAGACAACTTAATGAACCAGGTTTTTCTCTCCCTCCTTTTCGTTCTATGAGGAGCAAATGCATTCACGAGCAAATGCATTCACAAGCAAATTCTCTACTACACTTTGGAAATCAATTTTGCATGTTTCACCCACGTTTCCAGCACAGTTATACTGTGAAATTTGCAGTCTTAGTACATTATTTATGAAAATATCTAAATAATTTAAAAAAAATATGAGGTTTGGAATGGTGTGACCAATAAGAGAACCCACTTTCTGTGATGTTAATTGCAAGATAAGTCTTTGTAAAAACTGTTACATGCTGTATTCAATTCTGTTATCTAGAGTAGAATAAAGCTGACTCCTGGAACCATGGCAGTAACTTTTTAAGCCATATTGGAAGTAGCACACACCAGTAAAACAGATTGGAATGAAGGATAAAGGATCTATCAGTTGCAATCTGAACCTCCTTGGATGATATTAATGTTTCTGTAGTTAACTTAAGGAGTAAACCTTTACTGTGACGGGAGGCAACAGCAATGCCATCAGTACCAAATATTGAGGTAACAACCAAAAATGATCTGAGTTGACATCACTAATTTAAAAAGCTGATGGTGAAAAAAGTCCTTTATATCAGATAAAATATTTTCAAAAGATATTTGTAGGAAAATTGCTAGATGATAACGGTCACAGTATTTTCATTAAAACAGTTATTTGCTCAATAGGTTTTCAGAAGATTTTGCAACTCAGTTCCCAATTAAATTAACAAGAGTTAAATATATACGTTTTTTGTACTTTCTAGTGATTCCAATACTTGTCTTTCTCGACTGTTAAATACTTAAACCTTGTTCTTGATGTTATCCAGCAAAGCATGGTTCTTTCACAGATACTAGAATGTAAAACACATGAATTTGGATGAAGTTCTGTTTGGGGTAGATAAGTCTGCTTATATAAAATGGTCAGAATAGGTGATAAAAATTTTTTGTCTGGTCTGCCATAAGTACCAGCAGTGCTGATATCTCAAAGGTACAACTACCTGACTGAAGGAGAAGTAAGGATCTGAAACACTTTAAAAACTAGCTTAATTAAGTAAATCTAATGCAGAATTAAGTTTAACTCTTGGTAAATATTAAAAATATTAAAATAATCTAAAATAATTTTGAATCTTCTCTAATTTGTAGAGTACACAAGCCAGATACAGCTTTGAGGAGTCTGTGTGATTGCTCAGGATTCTGATGTGCACACACCATGTTTACTGTGTCTTGTTGAGGAACAAAGGTGGTGAGGCAACCCAGTGTTCCCTGCCTGGAACATCTGTGTCTAGCAGTAACCAGGACTGGGATGAGGAACTTCTACTGCTCTGTTCAATCTTATTGGAAATAATGGAACATACTTCTTTTGTGTTTGGGTTTTTTGTTGTTTGTTTGGTTGGTTGGTTGTTTTTTTTGTTTGTCTGCTTTCGTTTTTTTGCTGAACATGTATGATTTTTCATTCCGGTGAGGAATTTTGAATTTCTTCCTAAATTTTCCCTTCTGATAGATACTCTGATAACTTATATGAAGGATTCCTTTTAACTATACTCAGAAGTGAATGAAAGTCTATGAGAAGTTTAAACTATTGCTTCTATTGTTATCAGTAACAACACCATAAGAAGAATTCACCATAATTATTAGAGTAATCACATGTGCAGCCATTGTAATTACTGTATTTTTTTCATCAATTGCAATATCCACAGAGTAAATCAAAACCACTGCAGGTTATGATAGTTTGATATTTAAACTGAGGAATCTTTCTCAGTTATAGGCTTTACACCTAATATTTTATACTCATTCCAGGGAAAAATAGCTAATCTGCAAAACACTTTGAATCTTTGTCAGTTCAAAATAGACCCAGTGTGTACTCTTATTAGTATTCAGTGTTTAGCTACCAAATTTTAAATTAGTCAGTATTTTGGCTCTCCTTATTTGGCCAAATCCTTTTTTTGCTTTCCTGATTTCTTTCTGAATGTTTTGTAAAATGTTTTATATCCTCTCTATATTCTCAGTTGTATTGTTGAAAAATCATAGTATTAATTTTCTCTACTAAATCCTGCACCAGTTCTTACAATGTGTTTGAGATCCTGAGATGTGATATTGATTAAAAAATATTATTTTGTTCATTTCTGTTAGATTTGGCTAATATCTTATTTTTCATCCAGAAATTGCTACTAACTGATATCACTTTTCAGAGTGCATTATAGATGATTAAAAGTGTAGGTAAAGAGAATAATGTATTGCCTATCTGCTTAGTAACAGATTAATCAACAGAATGTAAGAGTAACATTTTAAATATTGTGGTTAATTTTTTTTAATATATTCGAATCCCCATTAGTCATGATGAGTACAGAAGGACCTTTGGATTGGCAAGAGCAAAGTTATACTATGCCAGACGCTGTACAAACTCAGACTGAGAGACAGTCCTTGCTCTAAAAGCTTCCATTGCATATCTGGTTTTGTTTGAGGTTTCTCTTGATCAACTCTAAGTACTTAGGACATAGCCACATTTTTGCAAGCTACCATGAATGATTTTATGACACTCACAAATGTACCAAATATTGCTTCACTCCACTGAGAGCGCACAGAATGCTACGCAGAAGCTGTGTAGTCTTAGTGAGAGATTAGGCAAGTAATGCTGCGGCAGTGGTGGTGACAGTAAAGAATTAAGATGTTTGATGCGTACAAGAACTTACATTCAAAGGAAAACTAAAAACTTAAAATAAGTCTATGGACAGCATTGTAGATGCCTTTCATTTTCTTTTTTAACAAGGATATTCTGTTCTATTAGTAATATTTACAATGCAGCAGAGAGTTGATCCTTGGAGTCTGAAGCTTATAAGCAAATGAAACAATAAGTAGAAGAAATATGAGACTTCTAAAAGATATGAAAAGCAGAGTTTTAAAGGAATATGTAAGGATTATTGGCAGACATCCAAAGGGATGTGTTAGTGATGAATACATATAAACCTGGCATGGTTGCAGCATTAAATATACTATATATATTAAATAAACCTGTTATGTTCGGTTCTCAAATAAAGAGGAGGAACAAGACCTGAAAAAAGGGCAAGAATTTGATGATGGTTTGCAGACAACTGGTAGAAACTGAGATCAGTATAAAACAGACCCAGGAGGAAGATGTAGTTTATGAAGTAAGAAGAATAATGATTCAAATAATTAGGAGAATTATATTTGTTTCTCTTTCTCTAAAGAGACAGATCCCAGCTGTTAGAAGTTGAATATTGAAACTGGTGTCCCTGTGGTATGATCCACTACAAAGGATCCTCAGTTGTAATATGAACAATGTTCTTAAGAATATAAACATTCTTATGTTTCTTCTCTAATACTTTACTAGGCTTTAACCACATCCAGAGGCAGACTACTGGGTCCCAGCTGGGTCAGGCTATGTTTAATTCTTCAAAAAGCTAAATCAGAATGCGTATGGCTTTTTTTTGCTTGAAATAAATCTTCCTTTCACAAGAAATTCTGTCACTTACAGTTTTTCTTACAAAGCAAAATGTTTTAAAATTCTAGAATTCCATCCAGAATGGAAATTCAATATTTTAATTACTATTTTTCACTTCATAATATACACAGTTTAACTATCTGAGAAAGGCATTTTAAAATCATTAAAATCCAGTCAGTAATAAATGCCTGCAATTTTTTTGCTTATTGTTTGATGAGACCAGTTGCCTTAGAGCTAGAATACCTCTTCACTTCTAGTAGAAAGGTTACCATACTGAGAAAAAGGAAATATTAACTTAATTAGGTATTCAGGGATATATAAGACACAAGTAAATATTCTATGTTCTGACAACAGAAGTTGAAGCATAGTCTTAAGTCTTTCAGAAGCAACTATCTTTTGTACTAATGCATTATTTTCAACCAGAGAACTTAAACAGAAGCCATTTATTTTATACATGTTCATATGTTTGTATATACAGAGTATCTGTGTAATATGTCTTTCTTCCTAAGGGTAGTTATCTGTCTTGAACTAGATATATATGTGCACATATGCAGATTCTATTAATGTATATGCATAGTACATTTACCATGCTCTGATTAGCAGCAGGAGCCAGCTTCAGTTTCAAAGTGCAGTAATTAAACAGTGGCCTGAGTTCTTTCCCAAAGTCTGGGAAAACTAGACTAAACTGATTGCTCAGTGACCCTTGCCATCTCCCTCAAACTGTGAATCAAGTCTGTTGAGGGAGAAATGAAAAGAGGGAAGGAGAAATGTAGGCAATAATAGTATCTGTTTTCCCAATTGACATGGATTTAATGTATTTTTTGTGAATTTTTTGTGTATTTTATTGTGAAGAAACTGTTGCGTAGACGGAATGTATCTTTGTCTTGCAGCAGTGCTTGACTCCTGCTGGTGACAATCCTGAGCACCTCCTACCTCCCCTGTCCTCTGTGCAGGAGTCAGGCTTCAGCTAGTCTCCCACTGACCTCCCTATTCCTTCTTGGTGGTCAGAAGAAAGGCACTTTCAGTGATCTTTCTCCTTTTTAAAGGATATCACAGAATACTGCACCACAGAGATGTGCTATCCACAGATTTCACAAGTGGCATTTTCTTTACCTGGAATGTGTGTGTCCTAAATTTACAGGCTGACCCATTTCATTAGGATGAAAGCTTACACCAAAGTCTCTTTCACTCAAAACCTTTCTTTGCACTAATGAGAAGAGTTTTGTATTTCCTTCTATAGTTTTCCAGGATGACCTACTGTTATCTCTTAAATCTTATGCCACCTGGTTTATATATATTCATCTTTGTGTTGTTGGTATGAGGAAATTAAACACTTGGAAGTGTAAGACCTAAAAGTATGGCATACAAAGAAGTTGTATTCCATTTGAGAAGTGTTTTTCCCTCAGTTTGTCTCTGCAAACATCTATCTAAATTCATATGTACCTATTCTAACGATTTTACTATGTTTTTTACATCTGCTAGCATATACCGTGATCCCAAGATTAGGTAATTACAGAATTTTATAACCTGAAAGAGTTGAGGTTGCTGCAACTCCCTCACTGTGAAGCAAGAATTCACAATAGGCATACATTCAAACACAAGCATATACTGCAAATACATATATATGGGCATCTGGACACATAGATCAGACGTGTGTGTATATATATATATATGTGTGTGTGTGTGTGTGCCCCAGATACACTCACCACTCACTCTAACTCAAATGGCACCAATAGTCTCATCCCCTTTCACCCAATGAATGATTATGAGAAAGGTTCATTAGTGGGAAAGACGTATGCACATGCACACATGCATGTACTTGCACATGTATAATGTGGATCCCTCCAGCAGCAGGGCTCAGACACTTAACCTGCCCATAGGCTTCCCCAAATCTTCCTAGTGCCAGCATCTGAGCAAATGAACCACTGAGGCCACAGTGCCACTTCAGCTCATGGTACAGAACTCTTTCACATTCACACTCCTTCCACTTGCTGACACTCAGGCTCCCATAAACGCACATGAGTTGGAAATGGAATTTAATAAGAGGGCATGGAAGACTATGTTGACAACATGGTATGGCCAGATGTGTCCTGACAAGCCACCATTTGCCTGTGATCAGTTCCTTTTATCCTCTTATTTCTTTATTTTTTCCATCCTTGTTCCTCCCCAGTCCACCTTGTCCCCTCGTGTTTTCCACCTTTGGAAAGGTCCTGTGCGAACCCAAAAAGTTCTTCTCCTACATCCCATGATGTGCCCCATAGTTCTGGGTGGTGATCTCCTATGGGCACTGAAGGAGAAAAAATGAGGGTACACACTCTGAGTTTGATTTTGGGACTTGTCTGCCGATCTTTCTGGTGTTCCCCTTTTATTAGGGTTCCTTTGTAAACAGCATCTGGTGTTTGTCTTTTAGTAACTGAAATTCCCAAGATCATCCTAAACCAGTGCCTTGATCCCACACTTTCATCTGGCATCATGTGGTGGCTGTGTTCAGCTACAAGAAAAAAACATGCCATCATGACTGTTCAAAGTGGTGCTCGCTTTGAGAACACAGCACTCTCTTTATTAAAAACACCAGTCAAGGCCAAAACACTCCCTTTTGATCCTAATTAACTGAATGCAGCTGCTGCTAGCTTAACTTGTTCCCACAATCCCCCTCAGTTAGAAAGCTGATCTCCAGAGCTGCCGCACTGGCTCATGGTGGTAGCTTGTCCTGTCTTGATATGGGGGGTGAGGCTCGCCTGGGAGCTGTGGGAAACCCCAGAGTTCATTTCTCAGAGGAGTTATTTGGGTTCCCTTGCCTGGCAATGTGCCTTTCTGCTCCTTCGTGTGTGTGTGTGTGTGTATGAGATAAAACTGACATCCACATCTCCTTCTCTGGAGTTAAATTAAATCTTTTGTTTGGAAACTATTCAGGCAGCTTAAAAAGAGGGAGACATTTCAAATGGTCTTACTTAGATTCGCATTAGCAAAGCAGGTGAAGGGGACTTAGACGGAGGCTAGAAAAAATGTCAAAAGTATAGTATGTAAAAAAAAAGTGAATTATTATGTTTGGATAATAAAGTACTATTTTTTATGACAAATTTTGGCAGTTGTCATTATAAAGCAAAAAGTTTCAGGAGCAACATTTAAAGGAATACTAAAACCAAAGCTGAGTTTGATGTAATTAGAGAGTGTTAGTAGTTTAGCTGGGTTCACCAGATGATGAAATATTCACCACTAGGCTTAGGAATGTCAGTCTGTTGATTAAAGGTCAGTTCTGAATAAATAGCTAAAGGAGGCTAATTTGCAGTGATATGATCAATTCTCCAAGACTATTATGACAATTCACTGCTGTCATTCTATTAGCTATCTATTAGAGAACAATTTAGGAAATCTCTCATGAAAATGTTACAGAGAATTTATGATAGGTTTTCAGACTTTGAGAAGATTTCCAGGAATGTTTTAGAGAAAAATGCGTGGCAGCTTGATCCGCATTTGTTTCTTGCTTTGTTGTTCTCCTGATATTGCAGGGCTTCTTGGCTCAGCATTGTATTGTCACTCTTCAACATGATAGTGAGGTGGCTCCTCTCAGGTAAATCTAAAAGGTGTTCAGCTGAGGATTCCGTTGTTCTCTTTAATGGCAAGACCTTTTTTTAACTTGTCATTCTGTATCCCCTCAAACATCATTTGAACAAATGCTTATGTGATCTCTGTGCAGTTTCCAGTCTACCACATGGAATCTCTTTGGAAGCATAGCATGGAGCCATAGGCTAGGATGAAAGTGTGCATCCAGCCTGTTTTGAGGCCAAAGACGGAAAAGAGTGTGTTACAGCTACAGTGAACTGACTTCAGATGCACAAATATTTCAGAAGTGGCCTTTACTGTTCAATAGTGAAATAGAGGGAAGCTAGAGCATTTATCCATGACTCCAGTCTTCCAAGTAATGGCACTGCCTTTAAGCATTACTAACTCTGGCAGTTTTCTTCAACCCCTTGTCCTTGGGGGACAATGACAATCTTGTTTTGTCTGTTCCTAGCTGCAGTGTTCCAGAAGTCAACCTTTGCAATTCTTTCATCTACTGTGAGGAAAAGGGTGTCAAGAGCTTGAAAGAGCACAGGAGAACAATTCTCTTAGAACTTTATCTTTGATGGCAATCTGAATTTCTGCTTCTCATTTGTTTTTTAATCTGCTGTGACTTCTCCATTTCACACTACTTTGAATTTCAGAGAGAATGGCTATTTGTCTTTTAAATACATCTGTTTTTTACTTTTGCAGTTTGCTAATTTATTTTCACTGTCAGAATAAGGCATGGACTGCTGCATATGAGTATAAGGCTTTTTGAGCATTTGGTTTTGTTGTTGAATTGCTTAGATGGATTCTGACTTGATTCAGACATGTAATATTTTGTTCCATCTAAATTATTTATATATATACATATCCATTTAACTCAGAAGATATTAAAGTGCTTTTAGAATGAGAGCTGGAAAAAATTTCAAGTAAGTGTGGTTATTCATTTCACATCCATGTCCGATAAAAGAAAATACTGGGTTTGGTTCTGTTGGAAATACACAAGAATGACAGATTATTGAAGCTATAAATGATCAAGTGATGAGCATGTAAAATCAGAAGCAAAATGCAACAATAATATTTTTTTATATTCTTGTCCAAGTGAGTGAAAAGGGAAAAACGTTTCTTTTTAATCCAAACTTCTATTCCCACTTGATTTACTATTATGTTGTGATAAAACTTCTATAGTGCTTGATATCATCACTACTGTGAAAGGTAGCCTTTTGGGGTTTTTTTCATACTACAGAAGTAATAAATAAGGGACATTTTTATAGGTCAGAATTGAGGTTTTCTTCTAAAATAAAAAAATAAGATGTCAACTGGGTGGGACATGTATCCTGTGTTTTATGTCCTATCAACTCATGAAATCTTCAAAATGCTCTATGAAACAGACCTTGGAAAGAAAATATGCACCTGAATTTGAGTAAAAGCTACTGGCCTACGATATTGCTATTAATACTGAATACTAGCATGTGTGAAAACAAACAGACTTCCACAGATTCTTCACATCAACATAAATTTGCCCTTGAAAAATAATATCAAAGAAAGTTTTTGATGTAATTGTTATAATTCTTGTATCACCTCTACTAATGACTATGCAAATGTGTTCTACAACAACAATAACAACTCCAGCTTTAGCAAGGACAAATATTTTTTTCTAGCTTTACTTTCTATATGGCTATATATCTTTCCAAATGCCCATATTACACCAACCTACAAACACTCTTAACATTCTGGTTTTTGTTAATGCAAATACAGACGTGCGACAATAGTCTGGTTTTACTAGAGTTGCATCACTTTACAGAGAGAGACATTTTCACTCTCAGAATTTTAAAAAACAATATCAGATTGTAGTAACCCTTGTGGCAATAAATCAAGTAGAACCTATATCTTGTTCAGAGAAAAAGTACACTTCTTTCTATAATAATTGATAACATTTAACATAAAGTCAGCTAACAATGTCCATTCTCTGGGAAATTCTAAGAATTGATTTTGTTTAATCTTAAATGAATACCTTTCTTAAAAATATTTGTTGTGAAGAACAAGTAAATAAATTATCTTGTATTCAGATATTTTCTATAATATACAATTATTTCTTTGGATAAAGTTAGACACCATTTTGGTCTGTGTCATTCTGATCTAATGTTACCTTCATGGAGTTTTCTTCCCGTACGTCTTGGTAACATATACTAAATATGGGCCTTTGCTGTATTGGTATGTTAAAATCAGTAAACCTCTCTTTAAAGTGAAAGTTTAACAACAAGCTTGCTATGCGGTGCCCCTGTGAATATTAGTACCATTGGTTCATTCAACTTTTGGCTGTTGGATTATTGCACCTTCCTAGAAGGGAGGTGAAGCCAAATTTGTGCCTCTGACTGACAGACATCTAGCATATATGACTGGTGAGATTGGTGCTCTTATCCCAAAAAAAACCCACAAATTTTTGTTCCTTTTGGGAGATGTGGCTCCTAGTGTAAGGCTTCTGAGATGTAGTTCACTTTTAACGTTCAGATTCATCACTGAAATAGCTTGCTGTCTGGGCTCCATGTGCTGGGAATGAATTAGAGTCCCGTTTCCCACTGGAGCTGACAGCCCTCATCTGATCCATTAGTGGTCCCATGCAGAGGACTATCTGTGTGTGAAGATCTGTTATTTCTACCCTTCTCTTGATCTGATTTTATCTTTGACTGGATGAGTTGAGGGATATAAAGAGGCTATATTTGTATGTTCTCCAAAATACAAAGATTAATCATATTGTGTAGAATATCAAACTGAATAGAACAATGGCTAGGTCTGGTGACACGTTTCATTCTATCAACCGCTGAAGTAGAAATGAAAAGTATTTTAGACTAAAGTAGGGTTCAGGAAACCAGTAATTTTCTAGGTATTTAGAGGAGTCATTGAAGATATGAGCAAATTATTTTGGGCTTTGTGTTATGAATAGTTAAATGGACTTCTGTGACCAAAGGCCGTAAAATCATGTGTCTCCCAATTAAAAATGAAATTATAAAAATAATGAGTTGGGATTATTTTTTTTAACTGTAGTTGATATAATATGCTTACTTCTTTGACAAAATAATTTATCTGTTGCAATGACTTAATTTTTTCATCTATTATATCTCAGATAACCTAATAAATCTATTCTTTCTTCCCTATAAACCAGTTCTATACCAGAAGAAGAAACCTCTGCATTCCTTAAAGTAAGAATCTAGTTTGGCAATGCAGACAGTGCACTAATTAATATAATCAAAATCATACCCATTACTGCAAGCTCGAAATGGACAATTTAATGCACTGAGTTTTATGCAGTTTGTAATGAAAGTTGACCCCTTTGGCTAATCAGAATTCATAGTAACTCAGTACTGTCTAAGTGTTGCATAAAATTCTTTACCTGAAGCTGGCAAATAGACTACGGTTGAAAGAAGAGAGAGGAGGAAAGCAATAAAAGGGACCTCATAATAATAAAAAAGCCCTCATAAAAGTCCATCACATGCATTTATTCAGGTTAGTTATGTGATACTACTCAATATGCTCTAGAGAAGAAACTGTTTCTGAAAGAATGAGGAAATCCACAATTATGAAGACGTGTGGTATTTTAATATAAGTGCTGCAAGTCATTAGTTCCTGGCTTATTAGATCCAATACAATTCTTCTACTTAGACTCCAACACTTACTAGTTAAGCAAAGCACCTGAACAGTATTTCACATCCAAGGCCTAATTTCATGCCAAAGGTGTAACTGGTGATATAGGAACACAAACAATTCAATAATGATTTATTTCTTTTAAGTACTTTCATTCATTCTTCATTTTGATTGTCAAATATTACACTGAACGTTAAAGAAAGCATGATGGCCTTGCATTTGTAAAGCAGTGGCATAAATACTGCCAGAAAGAAGTATAAAAACAGTGAGGTACTCTTAAAAAAGTAGGAAGTTGACCACAAAATTGTAAGATGGGAAAAAAAAAGAAGACACTGAATCTGTGCTCCACTGAAGTGAAAAGAGATATCAACAAAGATCTAAATTTACTCAATATTGTTTATTGGGCTAGCCTTAACTCCCTTCTACTTATGTACATTTATTCAATTCTTTATTAAACCAGATTAGTAACTTGTATCCTTTCTCTATACTTTGAGATTTGTGAAATTAGAGATGTTTGGTTTTAAGTTTTTGGTTTACTTTGTTTCTTTAATGAAAAGTGTAATTCTTTAATGGCTTTAGGAAAATGTAGGGGGGAAAATACCCTAGTGGTAACCATTTTTTATTCTTAGATGAGGGAAGAAATGAAAATGAAGTCAATTCTTTACTTCCTGATCACAGTGACAAAGTCTCTGCTTTAAGAATATTGTAATAATGCTGGGACAGATGACTGATTTTATAAGTACAATCTTGGCTAATTTTAGTTTGTGAATAATATAATTTGTACACTCTTCATATGTGATATGCACTTCATAATCTTCTCTTTCCATGATTTTGTTAACAGAAAGGGTACCTTGTTTTATAATAAATCAATAAATAAAAATCACAACTATAGCTCATTTCAGAATTACATTATCCATATTTCCAATTAATTTGATAAATGAAAACCATCACATATTCCTTATCTCAGTATAATTCCATTCTCTGTATCAATCTCTATCTACTTGAAAGGAAACTGGCTAGTTTATTCTTATTCATAAGTCTTTTAGTATGTTTGGTATCAGCATTGGCCAAACAGTACTCCAGGCTGCCAATTAGTTGGAGGCAACTAGAATATGTCAAACCAGAAACTTTGCTATTCTTTTCTAAGGAACTGGTCAGAGTTTATTTATTTTAACATTGTACACCTAACATTATCCTTTCAATCAACTCCTGGAAGTAATGCAGCATACGAAGGAATGCAGGGGCAGATGACTAAAATACACAGGCATGTATATGTTTTGAGTCACACAAAAATATTTTCCATTCTCCACTGCAACAGTTAAAGTACCTTTTTTCATTGTTTTTCCCCAAATAGGTATCTATGATGCCTTTTTATCAACATGCAGTGAGATAAACCAATCAGTGCATGAACCAGAAATGACAGCAATAATACAGTGACAGAAATTGCATTTTAAAGAAATGGATATGTTTTCTCAAATCTGTAAGGCAAAATAGACCCTCATGCTCTCACTTAAGTAATGAAAGTGAAGGGGAACAAAGCCACACTCTTATAAGTAAATAAGTCAATACTGATCTAGTTTACTGCTTTGTTAATTTAAGTATATTACTTCATCTCTCCCTGCCTCATTTTTCTTATAAGAACTGAATCTATTTAGACAAATATGAAAAAGCAATGTAAACTACTTTTTCAGGAAATCCTTTTCCTTCCTAACTTTCTTTATATAAGGACTGTTAGCACAGTGAATTAAAAAAGGATTAAATTCTGCCACTGTATGAACGTAATAAAAATTCTATAATTAAACCAGTTGATCCAAACATCTGAGCACTGCAGACAAATTCTCAAATGCAAAATGCATTCTGGAATACAGATTTTTTTAAAAAATGTAAATTGATATTATTATTAAATGCAATAAGAAAGCATATTTAGAAAATTATGTAGAAGCTGAGATTCCAAAATGCATGAAATCTTAGAGCAAAGATAAGGACCTCATTATGTAGACTGAGTTGTCATGTTATCTATAGAGAAGCTACACTGTTTCCTTGCACCTTCAAGAAGTAGTCAATTCTACTGGTCAGCTCTGCCACACAAAATAAGAATTTCCCTAAAAAATTTGAATTTTCCAAAAATTTTGTGAAACTAGAAAATTGTGAAATTTTCTATGGGCTAAGTTTTGGCCTCCGAAACAAGATTAAATCCTCAATAACACTGCTAAAATCAAGACAGGTATAGCAACATTATTGTTGCACCATGCTTTCTTCTAGAATGATTTTTATAAACTCTTTTACCTCTTTTCCTGACTCAGTTTACCATATTCTGAGTTTGTGAGAGTTTGAGGGGTTTTTTTGTTGGTTTGGAGGTTTGGGGGGGGGGCTGTTCTTGGTTTGGTTTGGTTTGGCTTTTGTTTTGTGGTTTTTTTGTTGGTTGTGGGTTTTTTGTTTGTTTTTGGGTTTGTGTATTTGCCTGTATGGTTTTGCTTTGGATTGTCAGAAACACTCATAGAAAAATACTGTGGGGACCTTTATAAACCATTCCTTTTCTAACACATTCATCTTGAAAATGATTGAACTGTCTAGAAGAACTTACCAGTATAAAATAAATGGATATACTATGAAAGGAAGAACTATTGTGCATTCTCTGTCAGTTCACAACATCAAGCTGTTCTGTGTATGTAAAATGATGAGCGCCTGGTGGTTTTTAAGTATACATCTACTGCTATCAATTTATTTTACAAAAATGTATCATGAGAACATAATTGGATCTAAATTTATTATGCAACAGGCATTTTTTTTCTTCATGAGGTGGGAGCAGGGGAAATTCTCAGAAAGTGTACTGTGAAATATCTCAATTGCAACTGAAATTCTTATGAAGACACATAAATAAATCTATTCTGATTCTGTTGTGTTATTATTTAAAAGAAAAAAAAATACTGATTAACTCCAAGGAGTAGATTATGTTTCATGTATTATGCCTGTTTTTTAATTATTGTATTTAATGAGGGTATTTTTCTTATTCTATAGTCACATACATAATCTGTTTAAAGTAGATTTTAAATACTTTAAAAAAATTTAATTAAGATTCTGAGGTAACCTTAAAGGAATGAGATTATCAGACAGCACACCTAGTGTTGAAGAGGTGAGATTAGCAACTTCATAAGAAAATGTCAGCTGAAGACTGCCCAGGTTGCTATTCATTTGTTGTAGAGAAATTTCTTAACTTTGGTATTTTTTTCAAAAAACTTTGGCTATCTCAGGGTTGCACAAAAATGCTGAAAACTGATATCTAAAAATGCTGAAAATTTTGAGCAAAAAATAACTTATAATAAAAATTTTAAAAGTATAGTTTTGTTTTATGCAAGCAGGGAAAACATAATATTGAATTACGATTTTTTTGTGTCACAGGAGGTTTTTTGCATGTCCTGTTCTGCATTTTGTGTGAATTTAAATAAATGAGGGTTCTTTGGTGTTGGTGGTAGTGATTCTGACAGTGGTTTTCTTAAGCATTAACTAAATTTGAGGCATGTAATAGTGAAGGAGCATGTCACTAAGTCTTCATGATTTGTGTGGAAATTATGCATTGATAGAGCATAGATCTCCCATTAATAGAATCCACTCTAGTTACCTATAACTCTGTCAAGCTGTCTTTCGATGTCTTTTCTGAAAATAGAGTGAGATTTCTTGATTTGGTAGTCTAAGGAAGGTTCAAAAAAGAAGAAAAAGAAGTTAAGATGCTAAATTTAATGGCAAAGTGCTCATGCTTTAAGGAGGTATTGTTCTCAGAATATTAATATGTAAACTTTGTTAAATTAATATTTTTAAATGCTTAATGGTATTCTACATCAAACTGAAAAATTGCTTGCATTCAGATTAAAAACAATTTAGGCTTAAACACAGAGCTAATAGATCATTTTGCACAACATTAAACCGTTTAAAAATTGCAAGATTATTTGATGTTATAGCACTTTTAAACAACATCAGCCTAAACAACTTATTAATCAGTCTATGTTGCCAATTAATCACTACAAATGTATTTTGAGACATTTATTTAGAATTAATAAAAGAAAATTAAAAAATTCTATAGAGTATTCCAAACCCTGAGGGCATTGGTGTGAGAGAAATTACCCCAAATTTATGATAACCATTTTCTTTAAAAAACCTGAAAATTACATATGAAAGTATTCCTTCTGAAGGACAAATCTACCTCTGTGTGTTGCCATTTATTCTGCTGGTGTTTTATTGTCTTGTTTTCTTGTATCATCCTTAAATAATAGATACTAGGGTTAGAAATGACTGATTGGGTCATCTGACCCGTCTTTGTATAGAAGTAGGATTCTATTTACAATTTTTTATAGATTCCCTCTGTGGTATGCCTTGAATGCTTTCAGTGATAATAGCTGTTTTGGCAGGTTATTCCACTATCTAATTGACCTCACTTTTATGCGTTGCTTTTTCACTTTTTGGTCTCCATTTTCTTAAGTTCAGGGCTTTACTTATTCTTTTACTCACAAGAACAAATTAAGTTAAAATGCCTTTTTTTTTTTTTCTATTCAGTAATTCCTGGAATGTACTTATATATACTTATTTTATCACCTCTTACTTATCTCCTCTGTAGGCCATATAAATTCAGTGCTCTTAGCCTCTCTTCATAGGTTACGTTTTTTAAACCGTTCAGTGCTTTCATTGTTTTTGTCTCAACCCTAATGACATAATTTTTTTACAGCACACAGATAAGAATTACAGTGCTCCAAGGGCACACTGTGCAATTTTCTGTTATATAAAGTAAAAAAAAAAAAAAATTGCAATTATTGACAGGGGATATTTTAATCCATTTTAAAAGTATTAGGAAGTGGCCAATTGAAGATTTGCCGAAGGCCTAAGTATGTTATTACCTTACTTTAAATACTTACTTTAAAGCAATAGAGAACAAGTATCTTGGTTTCAACAGTATTTAAGTATATAACTCTTGTTGAAGGTGTTCCTCTATAAACTGAGATGTTTGGTTGTGGGGTCTTAAACACAGAGCAAGAAAAAGCTTTTCACCTGGCTTTGGTAGAGCTTATCTTTTCTCGTTCACAGCTAACACATAAACCTCCTTATTCATTACTGTATGCAGGGCCTTTGCATAAAAAGACACTATCCAATATCACCACAACAAATCAGGATGATTATAACTTTCTATTTATAACAAACAGCCACTAACAGTGTTTTTATTGCTATTTGGACTTGCCGATATCAATTCCTATGTGGCTGCTCTTTTATCTACATGCTACATTATATGGGAATATAGATGCACTTTTTTCTATTTCTATGCTGTTTCATTCTAAAACAGCATTTAAATGTTGGCTAGTGTAAGGGACTGAAATAAAAGTACTAGATTCTGATGTTTAATTTTAATTGTTTTGTTCCTCAAATCTTCATACATGGCACAGCACTAAGCTCTACTGAAATGAATTTGTTTTACATTGAATGACCCCTTTTCTGCAAAGCTGTTTTACGTCTGTGTGGCCCCCAGCATTTACTGGTGCATGGGGTTGTTCCTCCCCCAGTGCAAAAATTTGCACTTCCCCTTGTTGAACATCATGAGCTTCCTGTTGGACCATTTCTCCAGCCTGTTGTAGTCTACCTGAAGAGCAGTGTGACCCTCTGGCATATCAGCCACTACTCCCAGTTTCGTCTTGCCTGCAAACTGGCTGAGGGTACACTCTGTCCCATCATCCAGGTCACTAATGAAGATGTTAAACAGGACTGAACCCATTATATATCCCAGGGGTACATTACTAATTACTGGCCTCCAATTAGATTCTATTGCACGGATCACCACCATCTGGGCCTGGCTATTCAGTCAGTTTTGAAACAACCTCACCCTAATGTAGAACTGCCAAGAACAGAGATCCACACTTTAGGAAAAATTGAATGAATTTCAGAAGATCTTAACAAAGCTGACCATAAGACAAAATTAATTTAGTAGAAGCTAAAGGTTTATGTGGCCTGTTTGTAATAAAATACAGTTCTGACCTACCTCTAATGAAGGCTGTTTTTACATAGTAGAAGAAGAGACTGAAACTGTGACTGAAGAGACAAACTGAAGTGCACATACATGTACGTATCAAGATTATCTAGTTAAAATACCTAATACAGACAGTATTTCTAATGGTATTTGACAGCATTTTTATGTCTTTAATTCTCCCTAACTATATCTTTATGCAGTTAGCAGCATAAAATTTATGTTACTAAGGACTGTGAGTGAGGAAAGGATAAACAAACATTCTCTGCTTTAATTGGTAACTTCTGCTAAACGTTCTGAAACTCAGGATGTATATATGAACATACATTTGTATATATTCCCATTGTACTTGTTACAATTACAACTGCTGACCCAATAACTGAACATGAAAATGATTGATTATGTCTCCAAATGCAGGTTTGCTTCCTCTGTAAGTCAACTTACTCAATTCCAGCAATTAATTGCATGGGCCACTGAACATGAACTGACTGCAAAATGCCATTATTTTTAGTTGGTCATAGTTTCCATGAAGTATAAATGATAAAGGACTGATGATGATTACCCAAGTATATCAATAAATTTACAAGTTTTGGAATATTTGGAATAAGTCCTGTAAGGCTGTTTTTGTGTGGCCAAGATAAATACAATGTGCAATATCTGCATGAGTGTTTTTTTCATTTGTGAATTTTTAAGTCAGTTTGCAATGTGTAGATTAAGCAAAAGGTGCAAGACAACGCAATATCAGGTATGTGATAATTTTGGAGCAGTGCAGTTAGTGTGTCCAGGGTGTGAATATGAGAAAGGTAAAATTTCAGCTGTGTCTCCAAGGGGAATAATATTTTATTTTAAAACAAAGATTTTTTCTTCCAGGTGAACATGGATTCTACTATGGAAGTGAGATTTATGTCTTCCATTTTTTTCTCCAGTGCAGACTTAGTTAAAAAATAATCAAAAAGATTTTTTAAAAATCCTTGAACTTGTGTAATCAAAGGAGTTAATTTTGGAAATTCTTTTTTATTTTCTTTCTTTTTCCCTCTCTACACTCTGACTTCTCTTTCTGTCTTTTCTTTCTGTTGAATTTTGAACCTTAAATAACATTAAAACTTATATACACAAATCTCTCTTTCTTTCTCTGACATGTAAGGAAAATAACATAGAGGATTTTCACTCATTTCCATTAAGTATACACTTAAAATTCTTCCTCTGAAAAATACATAACATTTAGAAGCCAGGTCTCCCTGATGTATACATTTTTGATTCCTTATCAGCTCTTTTCATTCTATCAGATTACAGGACTGTAAAAGCCCGCCAGGGTCATCAAAATCAGTATTGTGCTATCATAAGCAACAATGTTATACTGACCTTTTTATGAGTCATTGAACTGGATCTTAAAATTAACGATGTGGGATTTGGGGAGGAGGATTTTATTGTGGGGGTTTTTTTTCCCTGGTTGAGATACAGCAGTATGAACTGTTTCATCTTAACAATGACCTGCTGAATGTTACAGATTTTTAATTATCACCTAAATTTCTAACCTAGCCAACAAAAAGTCTGTGGGGCTTGATGACATGCATCTCAGGGTCCTGAGGGAACTGGGTGATGCTGTTGCCAAGCCACTTTTCATGTTATTTGTCGAGTCATGAAAGTCAGGCAAAGTCCCTGGTGACTTGAAGAAGGGAAGACATCACTCCTATTTTACAAAGGGGAGAAAAGACAACTCAGAGAACTACAGACTGTGGAGCCTCACCTCTGTACCTGGGAAGACCACAGAACAAATCCTCATGGAAGCAATGTTAAGACACATGCAAGACAAGGAGATGGTCCAAGATGTTCAGCATAGGGCCAATCCTGTGATGGAGTGACTGCAATGGTCAAAGAAGGCCAACTGATATCCTCTACCTAGACTTCTGTAAGGCCTTTGACACAGTCCCACACAACAGCGTTGTCTCCAGATTGGAGAGACATATTGAAGGGTGGACAATTCAATGGATACGGAATTGTCTGGAGAGACAGATTTGTGATCAATAGCTCCATGTGCATGTGGAGATTGGTGGAGAATGGTTTCCCTCAGGGCTCTGTCTTGGGACCGATGCTCTTCCATATCTTTATCAATGACACAAACAGTGAGATTGAGTGTACGCTGGGCAAGTTTACAGATGACACCAGGCTGAGTGGTGCGGTTGACAAAACAGTAGGAAGGAATGAGATCTGGAGGGACCTGGAAAATTTGTGGGGCAGCAAGAACTTTATGAAGTTCGAGAAGTCCGAGTGCAAGGTGCTGCACCTGGGTCATGGCAATCCCAGACATGAGTACAGACTGGGAGAAGAAATCATTGAGAGTAGCCCTGCAGATAAGAACTTGGGGGTTCTGGTGGATAAAAATCTGGATATGAGCCAACAGTGTTCCCATCCAGCCCAGAAAGCCAACTGCATTCTGGGCTGCATCAAAAGAGGAGTGTCCAGCAGGTTGAGGGAGGTGATTCTGCCCTTCTACTCTGACCTTGTGAGACCCCACCTGTAGTACTGCATTCAGGTTTGGGGTCCTCAGCACAAGAAAGATGTGAGCCTGTTAGAACAGATTTGAAGGAGGACCATGAGAAAGATCAGAGGTCTGGGCACCTCTCCTACTAAGACAGGCTGAGAGTTGGGGTCGTTCAGCCTGAAGAAGAGAAGGTTTACTGTGGCCTTTCAGTACTTAAAGGGGGCTTACAAAAAGAAGGAGAGGAACATTTTACACAGGCAGACAGTGATAGGACAAGGAGGAATGGTTCTAAACTAAAAGAGGAGAGATTTATATTAGAAGTCAGGAATAAATTCTTTACTCAGAGGATAGTGAGGCACTGGAACAGGTTGCACAGAGAAGTTGTGGATGTTCCATTCTTAGATGTGTTCAAGGCCAGGTTGGATGGGGTCCCAAGCAACCTGATCTAGTGAGTGGTATCCTACTCACATGGCTGGGGGGTCAGAACTAGATGACCTTTAAGGTCTTTTCCAACCCAAAGGATTCTATGATTCTATGAAAAAGAATACCAGAATGTCTCTGTGTATCTGCATTGCAGTTTCCATGGTTAAAGTAGGTGCAAAATAAAACTTTGTGTGAATAATATAGCAGTAGCAGGTAGCTCAGGACTGATGACATTGTAACTGTGGCAACACAAAAATAAACTGTTAACAAAACGATTAGTGTTACTGTTGTCTTCCTCCTTTTAAAAATTATTTTCTTAATTCTGTATGCCAGGTGTTGCAGCTTTCAGCGGATTTTATATAGATATTTTAAGTGTGAAAGGCTATTGACCACTATACATCTGAATAACAATCAGACAAAATCTTGCGTCCATTTTATTAAGTATTAATTGTATTCTGGAAGTTTGACATGTACTTTACAGGCGCATGTTGAGCAACATTTAATGCAAAACATGTCCCCAAAGCCAACAGGAATTTTTGTGGTATCAGAAACTAAGTGAGAGAAACAAAAGTGGCAAATCATGTCCATTAAGCAAAGCACTCAAGGGAAAATCAGTGCTGCACCTTTGTGGAGCTTTCTATCATAAAAGATGTCTTCCTTACCAATGTCTGCTCTCTGTATGAGTTAAACTTCGTTTAACTCAAACCACAGGAGTTGCAAGGTTATTCTCCTGTGTACATGTAGTGTGTTCATCCCCTATTTTCTCTTTCTTGCCTGGAGAAATACACAACCTCAAATGAGGTGTCAAGACCTGCTAAAAAATACATGAAAATTCGAATGGAGCTAAAAATCACAGTATTCTAGGTGAAGAGCTATCAGAGATATGTCTGATAGAAGCCTGTGTCAGCCAGAACAGGGAGTTGTTTTTGTCTATGTTTGCATATTCCTCAAAGTAGAATAAAAAAAAACAAAACAGGGTTAGACAAAAGACAGTTTTTAGTAGAATGTAAACAAGACAAGTTTTTAAGGCTAGAAATCCACTCACTGCTCAGAGAGAATAGAATTATAATCAGTTTACATGACAAAGTCTATCCTTTCTCCTGAAAACCTTGCAGGAAGGTTTCAGTATGCTCAATAGCTTTCAAGGTTACAACAAACCTTATGCTGCTCCTTTTAATTCTTACATAGCTTTAGTTTCCTTTGAGACCTACGTGCCTATTCCCTGCTCCTCAGTGTCTCACTATAACAATCTCTTCTGTGTCTGCTTCATCCAGTTTTATCTTTCAAGTCTGAGTCCCAAGGGAAGGATCACTTTCTTCTTAGAATGTTTTATCTGACCTATTCCTTGTAGAAGGTTGTCTTCATAAAAGAAATATGGATCCTGTCCATATTTGCAGCCAAATAAGAAATTATAAGGAGAGTAAGCTTAGAGAACCATCCCATCTCCTGACATAGGTGTTTAGCCTTTAGGTCTGCAACTCCCCATGGGTTATGTGGTCTGGCAGTTAGACAAATAAGTAAGCATCAGAATTCCTATTAGAACCATAGAGAAATGAAAGGTAATGCTCCTGTCTCCTTTGATGCAGCAATACAACTTTAAGAGTAGTCACCCAAGTGGGACAGAGCTGGATTAAATTTTCTGAGAGAATTTTAGATTTCTTTTTCCCCCAAGATAAATACTCTGTCAGAATGCAAAGTTTTTGGTGGAACAGAATTATCTCTTAAAATTATTCTGTTTTCAGGATTATAAATATCCATTATGTCAAAGAATACTTGGGAAGGTTTCACAGTTCAAGGTTTAATTCTCACCAAATGCACAAGTTGGAGAAGACACCTGAATCCCTGGTAAGGCAATTACAAAACACTGCAATTTTCACTGCCATCTCCCACTCCATGGGAAAATGTTGTACATTTTTCTCTGAAAAATCCTCTGGCTGTTTAATATAAGAGAAACACCCAGTTTGTGTACAGCAATGAGCCTAAGCAGTTCTGGTCATGCCTCGAAAGAGACAGATTCCTGTAAACTTTTGATAGGTAATGGTATTTTTCTGTGGGTAGTCGGTGGTTGAAAAGTTCTGTTTATTTTACAGGAGAATCTACAAAGACAGTTTGACTCTACTTAGGTTTCTCAGTTCTTTTATGGATCCTGCCTAAGTATGGTTACCTAACTTATCATAACTTAGGCATGAAAGAAAGAAAGGAAGAAAGGAAAAGAAAGCAAGAAAGCAAGCAAGTAAGCAAGCAAGCAAGAAAGACTCCTGCTGGTGAACGAACAATATGCTTCAGAAGATAATTACAAAGAGAAAGGAAAATTCTGGTTCCAGACAGTAACTATATCCATACACTCAGGGATTTGTGAGCTACAGATATGTAATCTGTTCAAGATTTACACCTTCTGTGTGTCTCAAAAGAGTTCAATCTTAGTAACACAGGATGCCTTTCATCCAAGAAGATAAAAAAATATAAGGTTTAAAAAATTTTGTATGTGTCTTAACACAAAAAACATACTATTAATAATGACTACTGTTTCTTTTCCTATTTCCTTTTTCTGATTTTTGCTTCAGTGATTCCTAGAGTAAGTAACAAGAGTTATCTGCTCAAGCTTTTCTTAGATACACAGGCATTTTAGGATAGAAAATTTTTGTGCTTTGCTCTGTTTACATTGAAAGGTAAAGAAATGGAAAATATATACTTGGTGTGCCATAGTCTTGAGGGACTATTATCTAGTGCTGATCAAGGCTGGATTCTAGTTCAAGTCTTCTCAAGGAAGTGTGTTTATGTTTGCATGTATCTGTGCTTTCTCGATTCAGTGGCAAAACCAGGAAACTAAATAGATAAATTACTAGGTTTCTATAATTTCAAAATCAAGTTTTTGCAATCATTTTCGCTGAAATAAAGCACTTGGTTTGAATCAAGACATACTTTGCTTAAAAATTAAATCAGCTCCATTTGGGGGTGATTTTATAAGTCATGGGAGAACGTAGAGACAAAGCCAGTGTTTTTAAGGAAATTCACTTGTTAATCAAAACCTAAAAGAATGTAGCTTTTCCTCCTCATCAAGTCCTCCAGACCAATGGTTAGGGCAGTCATTTAGACCATATGACATATTTAAATATCTAACTACTTCATAGTTTAGAGGAGGGAATTGAAACAAAGCCTTCCTTCCATTGAAAAGGGAGTACCTTATCTAGAGAGTTCCTTATCCAACAAGCGTCGCTTTGTCCACACACCACTATGTTTTGCTTCACAAATAAGCTGTCCATCTGGGGCCAGTTGTCTGAAGACAGCTCTGTCTATGCTTTGCCAAGTAGAAACCAAATGTTACAGCCATTATGGCCAATTATCTTTACTTCCTTTGTAGATTTGTCATAGTCTTATCAATCCTTTCTAGCTAAGTTACACTTCTAGATAAATGAGCCAAGGAAATTATTAAAAATATGCATGCCATTATCTGTTAGAGAAACATAATAAAAAATCTAAGCTGGGCCTGTGCCCAGGGAGCTCAACATCTAGGAATGGGGGACATCTATCCAGGACCCAACAGATTCAATATCTATGCATCTTGTGTGCTCAGCACACAGCCCTTCTTTATTTGAGGACACAGTGGTCCTGTGCTCCCTGAGGCCTCTGAAGGTGCAACACTTTTCTTCTCTATGCACATGAGTGCAAATTGTTTGCCGTACTGGAATATCCCAAATATATTCCTACTGGAAATAATATGTCTAATCATTTCTGATTTTGCAGTACCTTACAAAGTTTACACTACTTTTTCAAAACCAAGGAACATCTCTGTCAGAAACTTAATTTCATTCCCTTCTTCATTTAAAACCTCATTCACAGAAATCACACAGTTGTAGAATTTTAGAATGGACTGGATCAGAAGGGACCTTACAGATCCCCTGACCATGGGAAAGGACACCTTCCACTAGACCAGGAGGCATTCGCTCTTTCCTTCTGGACTAACATCCACTGTGGAGTCTTTTAGGATGCAGCTACTTTTGTTGTTGTTGTGTTGATTATACATTTCATCCTATAAAAACTTTATGGTGAGGAATGAAGGCTAAGGTGGAGAATTTTTTAAACTCTGTGTTAGCCCCCTAAGGAGCAGACATTAGTAGGAGCCTTCCAATGATTCTGTTTTAATGGCTTAGAAAATTTACAAGCAGTTTTTGAAAAGCTTCAGGTTCATTCATACATATCTGCTCATTATAGACATGTGACTTTGAAGAAACTTGTTGTTTTCATTTTATCATCTGTTCCTTTGGCTGAAAATCCTCAGAATTATCAGCATTAACAGGAACAATTAACAAAACAAGCTTAGCTGTCTCAAGGAAAGGAGATAATGTTTAAAAAAGAAAGCATGAGATTAATCTAAAATTTATCAATTGTATCAAAGAATTCATCAGAGCAGCTTGTATCTATCCTATCTAACACCATAAAATGGTGTTTGACTTAACTAATATTGTCAATATTTTAATAAATTTTGTATTCTTAAATGAACTTTACAGCAATTTTGAAATGCTTTAATGAATACCACAAAAGAAAACATAGCTATGTTTATGTATTATGATCAAACTCCTCCAAGCTACTTTACTTCTTTTTGGTAAGTAGTCACCTCTTAGCTTACTTGGCTATAGTCATATAAGAAGCTGCAGGGTAGCATTCAATCTAGTGAAAAATAAATATAATGTTTGAAAAGAAAAGAAACACAACAAAACTATTGTTATAACGCATGCAAAACTGTGGAGTATTACAAATTACTGAAAAATACATTAATTGTATTGAATGGTGAATGTAAAACAAATGTGGTGCCACTGATCATTTGCAATTTGATTTAGGTGAGATCTGTTGATTCATAGCTTATTAGTATGCTACGTATGAAAAGATATAGCTAGGTACATTTCTTTATTTGTCAGAGAAGCTTACACCTGCACAGAGTAGTATGAATAGGCTGCAAGAGCACCTTGTTGTTTGCTAAACAGAATAATTAAGAACCCATAAGCTACCAAACTAATGCAAGGATTATCTTTAGGACTGTCTTAAGAAACAAAATGTCAGTGGATTTTTTTTTCTTTTTTTTTTCTCATTTTGGTTATATGGATGTAATCCACATTAAAAGCTGATGTTTTAGAAAAAATATAATTAGCTTTTGTGAAGTGAAACATGGTATCATAGTAAGATGGGACAGAACTTATTTAATGACTATAACCCTCTTTCTAATATTTGTCATTTTATATCTTTGTAATCCTAATTAAATATTTTTAACAGCTGGTTTTTTACATGCACTGTCTCAGATTCAAATGCATACCTCCTGTTTTCTTGGGGGGTTTTGGGGGAGTTTTTTGTACAAGTTTATTTATGCCTCTCCTCAGTCATCACTGTCTGCATCTGAACATTGGACCTTCAGCTTAATAGCATAAATCTCTTCCACTAAAGCTTTACTGTTACAATTATCGCAGATGGTAAGAGAAATAAGTGCTTATCTCGGTGGACCAGGTGCTTGAGAGAAATACATAGCACAATACACCGGTGGATTACATATTTATGAGTAAACACATTTCACAAAGAACATAGATGACTACTTAAATGAATGAGCACCTTTCTTGAAGGCACCGTGTCTAACTGATTGAAAGGCAAATTATGGATCCATCACGTTACTGATTATAGCAGCCTCTCTTTTAAGGGGAACAAGTTCTAGCTTATAAAGGCATTGAAATGTACAATGCATAAGAAATACCTGGGAAATGTGATCCTTAATTCTTGTTCTTTAATGCTGCCAGCTTTTAAATTCATTGTTGGCTTTTATTGGTTGATAGGTTTGTTCCTTTCCTCTTACCTTCACCCTATCTACCTACAACAAAGGACATGTATAAAGGATTCAGATATGTTTGTAGTGACACAATTATTTCAGCAAGTGTTCTCTTTCTCTTGAAAAGAGGTTCAGTCAGAAAAAATAGAGTAGACATTCTTATATGTGTGTGGAATACTCTTAATATTTTCTTTCTATCATTTCTCAGCTCTTGTGAGACAAAAGGTGATAAATGTGATTTCAGAGAACAAATTTCAGAAAAGGTATTTCCCAAGAAACTATGCTAACTAAAATAAGATGCCAGCTTCTTATTAATTCTGTTTTAGACAGTGACAAGTATAATAGGTAAAATATTTTTTAATCAAAAAATTATTTTCATAAGTGAGAAAATGTCAAATGGAAATGTGCATGCAGAAGAGGTTTGGTTTGCTTATTAATACCCAAGCTAAAAGTGGTATCTCCCACAAGCAGCTCAATATGGAAGTGTAGTAGTATCATTTGGTAAGTTATTGTGCCTATCTTACTTAATATGTTTCCTCTGGAAGAAAATAACAACCTTTTTTTTTCTTTTTCCTTATCAAAGTCTGTAAAACAACAATTTGGCACAGAAACAATGTGTAAAGCACAGTTGATCTCCCTAAAATCATGAATCAGAGAAGATAAATATTTTATGTAGCTGGAACCTAGAGAATGATCACCCACTATAGTTTCTGTGACCTGCTATGCTCTGCTTCATTCTTATGGTTTTAAGTCTTAATACCCAAACTGGTGTTACCAACATATATTGGGAAGAGAGGTGTAACAATGACTGTAACACCATTTCATAATTTCCCATTCCTCCATGTTGCCTGATGTCTAGAAACACTTGAGGTGATGTATGGCATCTCCCTGTTAGCCAAATGGTGCAGAAGGCTTTAAGGGCTATGAATGTGTAACACAAGATTGAAGCCTTGTGCTTGTGTATTTCTTTTATTTCCTTCTCCTTACACTGGCCTTCTGAGAGCAGCAAACACATCCTTGTTTTGCTTTAGGAGTGGTTAGGTAACAGTGCTTGGCAGAATTTGAAGTCCCATATTTTCATTACACTCTTATAATTTAGTAAGCATTTACATGTGTCAGATTCCTAAATTATTGTAAACCATATAATACCTATCTTTCCTGTTATTTCCTGAAGCATCTTTCTTGTTTCTGTGCTAAGACTAGATTATTACTTCACTCTATTGCAGAAAGCTTTAACAAGTTATATACTTCTGATGGGGTATACATTCAAGAAGAACTAACTCTGACAATCCAAAACTTAAACACCTTAAGACAGGACATAAATCAGACTAAGTGATCATAGGTTTGATTAAGATGATGGAGATATACTGTTCCATAATATCTCAGAGTCTTGTTTTCGATCTTATAGGTTTGAGCCTTTTGAAGCAGGTATTTTCCTGCAGCTCATGGAGAGCACTATATTGGAGCAGATGTCAACACTGCAGCCTGTGGAAAACGCCACACATGAGCAGGTATATTTGCTCTAAAGGAAGCTGCAGCCTGTGCAAAGAGCTCACAATGGAGCAGGGGAAGAGTGTGAGGAGTAAAGAACAGCAGAAATGAACAGTTATGGTCTGATCTCAGCTCATATTTCCCATCCACCTGGGCTACCGAGGGTAGAGGAAGTGAGGTGGGAGGTGAAGTATTTGAGGACGAAAGAGTGAAGTTGAACCTGGGAAGAAGGGTGGGTGGAAATACAGTGATTTAGTTTTGTTCAAGGATAGCTGATTTCATAATACTGATGAATATTTGTGCGTCAATGAATAAATACAAAAGAACAGTCAACAACAATAACAACAAAACAAAAGAATTACCCAAGGAATATCAAACAGATTATAAGGGACAAAAAAGGTAATATGTGATGATTCATATTCAGTATAATCCATGCAATCAGGAAATACATAGAAAATGAAAAGAACAAAGATCATCCAATATTATTTTATTTTTTTTCTTGGTACTTTTATCATTAGAGTTATAAAACTATGTGTGTAGGCTCTCTCTCTCTGGACACTCCTTTAATCATGTCTTCCGATATATCGTGTTATGTCTTCCAATATATCTTCCATGATTACCTTTGGGTCCTCTGTTTACATTCATTTACCTTTGGTTCCTTTGCTCCATTGCCAGTAAAATCACCTTTAGAATTTACTTTTATTCT
The DNA here is from genome assembly GCF_003984885.1 of Neopelma chrysocephalum. Classification (NCBI taxonomy): domain Eukaryota; kingdom Metazoa; phylum Chordata; class Aves; order Passeriformes; family Pipridae; genus Neopelma; species Neopelma chrysocephalum. The sequence goes on from NW_020897690.1 coordinate 25,542,727, forward strand.
AATTTTCCATTATAAGATACATTTTTTCATCTTCACAAGAATCCTTGCTGATATTAAGCCTTCTTTTGCTTCAAAGAAACGAATACAATGCCCCTTACTTAAGTTAAATGGTAAAATACATCATCTCAACAATCTGAAACAAAACATTAATTAATGACAACTGATCAAGAAAGATGCATTTGTGGCTGTGTTTGAAAGAAATAGAATCCAAAGGCATAGGGCCAAATATTTCTCTGAGGGCTTCTTTACAGTGATTTAAAGAATCAGAACAATGATTACAGTAATTCAGATCAAAATACTTTCCAGGATTCCAGGAAGTTTACATAAACTGCATTAGTAGTAGCAATTACAATTCAAATATCTACCATCCACTATTCAGTTCCGTCATAATTAACCTCATCCAAAACTCTTACAAAATGCAAACAGATACTCTGTAAGTGCTTAGTGACTATCCTGTTCTCATTCAGATTTATCAGACACTGAAACAACAGCATTCTGTCTTCCTGTCTTTGCAGCATAAATAAATAAGTATAATATTTTGGAGTCTGAAAGTCACAAAATGTTCCTCAGCAAGAGTCTCAATATCCATTACCTTATCAGTATGTGCGCCTGGTATGGATGGCATAGTATGCCTTCATTTTCTTTCTCTCCATTCTCTCTCTACATCCTAAGTTGACCAGTTCCACGTCAGTACAGCAAGACAATAAAGCAAAATGGTCAGATTTTGGAGTGACTTGGACTATTGATATTGGTCTGCAGATAACTTTTTTTCTACTTTACTGCGAGAGAAAACAATCATGCAAAACAGCAATTACATGCAAATCTCATCAAATTTCTGTACTTTTAGATAGTACATTTCCTGGTTCTTCAAAAGAACTTCTGGATGTTGAAAAGAAAAATATTCCTGAATAATAAAATTGCTGAGATATAGATAAATACACCAAATTGAATGTATGCAATAGATGAATCTTACTTGAAATTTAATTTTTGCAACATAGTGGTATAGCCATTCAATGATAAAAAGTAATTTCTATTATACAAGGCATATTATATCATCAACCCTCAGCCAAAAGCTTAAGGGTTTTTTGTAGAAACTATTCTGAATGGCAAGTAGCTTTGGATATACCTAATACTTCCTATTTTAATACTGAGGTTAAAAAAAGAGAAAGATTTCAGAGAAATAGGGCTCTCTCACAATCTTTCTTCTTTCTATTTTAAATTCCATATATGTTAGAAAAGACAGCCCAAAGAACCGCGCCCAGTTGCTGTTGTGGATTATGACTTGATATAGGTCTTTTTCTCCAACCCAGATGAAACTACTGAAACCAAGTGAAACCTCAACCTTTCTTGTATTCTGTAGTCCAAAAAGATAAAAAAACCCACCCAACCAACCAAATAACCAGAAAAACCCACAGATAGTATAGGCTTGCTTAATATATTTGTGCCAGTGTTGTTATGGCAAAAATTTATCTGACAAACTTTTTTTCCTTTAAACCAATGACTGGTGTTCAGGTTGCTCAAAGTGAGTTTTAGGTGAACAGTCTCTGGGAACATACAGGAAGGAGTGCAAGGGATAAAGAAAATATTAACAGTGGATATATATCCATTGTTCTTTAAAAGACTATATGTTTTCTACTGCCCATGTGGCGGTTAACCATTCCTTAACTGGGCATCTAGAAGCTGTAAATTGGCAGCACTAATAGCATAGATGCTCTTTTAGCAGGGGGCAGATAAAGAAAGAATCTACCTCTCATTTCATCGACATCATCATCATCATGCTCATCTTGTGTCTAGAATCACTCTGAATTGGCTTTGTTCAAGACCATGACTCATAAATATATTTTTCTAACTCTTTTTCTTCATACCTCCAGTATGTTTTTGAGCTTATGAGTTGTTCTTATCATCAGGCCTCAGTGGTTAGGAATTGCTGGCAAAATGCTTTGTCATAGAATCATAGAGTTTTAAGGGGTTGGAATGGACCTTAAAGATCATCAAGTCCCAACGGCCCCTACCAAAGTCAGAGACACTTCCCAGTAGACAAGGTTGCCCAAGGTTATCCAAAGCCAGGTTATCCAACCTGGCTTTGAACACTGCCACAGTTGGTACATTCATAACTTCTCTGGGCACCCTGTTCCACTGCCTCATCACCCTCAAAGTATAGAATTTCTTCCTAACGTATAATCTAAACCTACTCTCTTTAAGTTGTAAGCCTTCCCCCACTGTCCCATCACTACAGCTTCTCATGGAGTGTCCCTCTTCAGCTTCCCTGTAGGCCCCCTTCAGATACTGGAAGGTTGCTGTGAGGTCTCATGCAGCCTTCTCTTCTCAAGGCTGAACAGTCTCAACTTTTTCAGCCTGTCTTCATAGGAGAGGTGATCTAGTCCCCTTATCAACTTCGTGGCCCTCCTCTGGACTTTCTCCAACAGTTCCATGTCCTTCATATGCTGGAGACATCGAATCATCCCATCTTTCATTTCTTATTGAATAAATAAGGACATGTTGGAAAGAAGACGTATTCTGTATATCTATGTTTGTTTAGCTTTAGGAATTCTGAATAAAACCCAAAGGCCAGTTACAAAATCAGATTAGTCATTATTCTACATATAAAATTACTACAGATCAAAAACAATTATAAAAGAGCCACAAACACTCTAAAAAACCCCAAACACAGCCCCCCCCACCAACTAAGCATCATACTTCTTGCACTGTAGGAACCACTAAATGCAAATATAGCTATAAATTCAACCACAAAAGCATGCTTTTCTTTCTCTGTATGTTTTCTGGGTCTTGCCTTCTTTTTCTTTCTACTCAATCTTTTTTCTTTCAAGACGCTCTCATTCTCCCCTCACTGAGGTGGAATCCTATGTAGGCTTTCTTGGTTTGATTGCTCTGATCTTTACACCTGCCTGGGATTGTTGACTTCCCTCCCAGAGCCATTGCAGAGCATGCTCAGACAGTAGCTTCTGTCTATGAGCCTTTTCCCAGAATCTCCAGTCTCCAATGCCAACTAGCACCTTCTCAAGCATCAGATGAAGAAATGATTTTAAGTGAGAGAACAGCATTTTACTTCTCCTTGGAGCATCATTTCTATGATTATCTAGGTCTGCTCGAATGTTCAAGCACATGAAGCATCTGTTGCCTGAAAAGAAAGAAAAAAAAAGAAGAAAACAACAGAGAAAGCTGTTCAACCCTCACTGCCCCTTGGCAAAGCAGCAAAAATTGTGAACAGTTTTGTAAATGTCAACCTGAGACATGGAAGTACCTCGTTCTCTGTTCAAACACCATTACATGAGGTCTGAAATCAGCTGTAGAGGAGAATTTTTACAACCAAGTGTGTGGGTGTGAGTCTTTCTCTGTCTGGATGATTTGTAAAGTAGTATTTTGAAAAGTAAAATTGCTACCTGTTCTGTAGACATTGGCCAATAAGATATAGGTACAGACTTTGTGTTTGAAAGGCTGAACAATTCATTTGACTAGTGGCTTATTTACAAATAAATAAATAGTATTATATAGGTTTAGGTTTTCTTTAGTACTATATTGAAAACAGAAAGATAATATCTCCATGTATTTCTACTAATATACATTTTGTTCTCAATACATAAATTATATTATTCTGTATAATACATAGAGGAGCAGCAGCAGTTAGTACTGGTGTGGCATGAAATTTAACAAGAAAAAATACCAGATTCCGCACCTGGGACGGAGTAGTGTCAGACACAAATATAAATCTGGAGAGGAGTGTCTGGAAAGCAGCCCTGCAGAAAGGGATCTGGGGGGGATGGTCAGCAGCAGCTCAGGGTGAGCCAGGAGTGTGTCATGGCAGCCAAAAGGGAAAAATGGGTTCTGGTGCATGAAACACAGCAACACCAGCCGATCAAAAGATGTGATTATCCCTCTGTATTCAACGTTGATGCAGCCTCATCTTGAGTACTGAGTGCAGTTCTGTTTCACAGCTTAGCAGGAATGTGAAATTTCTTAAATGCAACTAAAACGGAGAATCATAAATGACCTCATTTTATTGTATCAATGCGCTTAATTAGCACACCAAAAAACGCAACTGTAAGTTCATTGTTGGCAAAAACTCTAGCACAAGTCCATTATGTTGTGATTACATAGGTTTGAAAATATAAAGACCATTTTTCAAAGAATTTCAAGTATGTTGTTCATTTCAAGCAGCTTAGAATTTTTCTTTTTTATCACATTACATTCTGACAGCAACAGCATCATAATGTCAAACTTTTACACCTGAGATTAAACCTTTTCTTCTGAATGAGTCTCAGTTACTAATTTGGGCAAGGTTAGAATCCGACTTGGCTCCTTTGGCACAAATGAAGAACAAATTAAGGCAGAAAGCTGCAAAGTGCTGCTCTTTATAATAGAACCTTTGATGAGGAGGAAATCATAATTTTATTGTAAGTGATTTTAATCATGGTTAAATAATGCTGGACCACCACAATATTTGTTTAATTGAATAGGGACATGGAATGTAGCAGAAGCAATTTGTCAGGCTAAGAAAATTTAGGTGTAATTCAATTTTCTTCACACGCAAAAATCTAACCTCCATCCTCTGCAGAGAGTGTTAAGCACATTATTTATCCTCTTGGCATTAGTGTTAGCTGTATTATCATGTAAACTAAAGCAATAAAATGTACTGTTTAGATCATTTCACAGGAAGAAGTTGTGCTGTGCAAGGATGATGATTCTTATTTTTCTTTTTCTTTACCTTTCATGGATACTCCCTGATCAAAGGCTAAATTTGTTTTCATATATTAGAATACTATTGAACTTATGTAAAGAAAGTCTAATCTTTGAAAAATATGAAAGTCACAGTGACGGAATGTAAAGCTAAAATAATTGACATAAATTTAGAAATAAATTTGAAGACCCATATTTTTAATAGACTAAAATTGTATTATCTTTCTGACATTATCTTTATGAAAGGTAATATCTGAAAAGGTGATTCAAGTATTTCTGAACTTTAAATGGATTCTCACTGTCTAAAATTTCCCCAAAAGGATGATAGGAAATGCTAAAAGCTTTTGATAACAGAAAGACCATTTTGTCATACCCTGTCAAGAGATTAAAACCCAAATATCACTGAACCTAAAATCTTCAGATCTAAAAGTAGCCCTTGCTGATTATGGCTGAAACATTTGCTTAAAACAGGGTGAAAAAAGCTTGTACTACAAGGGTAACATCTTCAGATTATGGCACTGTCAATCTGGTACTTCATGAGAGCAATGGAAACACCCCAAACCAAATTCAGTGCTGGTATTTGTTCCCTAACTAACTGTTCCCTAACCAATTACAGTGGTAACTGTAATTCCTTTTTTTTTTTCTTTCCCCATGGAGGAAACTAAATATAACACAAGGACCTAAACAATGTAGAAACAGTTATTTAAGCATTCCAGTCTTATGGATGAAAGCCCAGAAGTGTATAATGGAAGAAAAAGAAGCAAACTTCATCACATTCACATGCCTCTAAATGTATAACAGGGATTAGCTTCTTCTCTTCTGTTTTTGCGAAGACTTCAATCTCAGATTTTCCTTAATTAGTTTTATCCCAGACTCATCAGTTATTCACAGTCAATACTGCACCAAGGTAACTAAATTACTTTTTGAGCATTCAAAAGGAAGCTGCAATATAAGAGAGTTTTTTAAACCAGAAAATGCATGATAACTTCCCATTTATGAGTTTTATCATGGATTCTAAGCACAAAAATCCTTCATCATTTTATATTCTTCTTTCTTTATCCTCTTTAATCCCATTCAGTTTAAGTGTAAGGATACTGATAGAGTAGTAGGATGTCACCCACACCTTTGCTGTCTTTACAGTTCCCTCAGTAGTTCTGCAAAATATATGATACAGAATGATTTTCATTCCAGAAGCAATCATATGAATATTTTCCTCTTTTGATCAATGCAAAATTTTGAAGTCAGTACATATACAATAAATCGATGTGGACATAGTAAAGAATATAATTCGGCCCATTATCTGTACATATTTTATGCTTTTCTTATAATGCTTAGTAAAAGGATCTTAGTATCCCAAGGACACCCTAAATAGACTGCCAAAACAAGGATTCCACTAAAAATATTACATTACATGGATGATTAGAAGTGGAAACTGTTGAACATGTAATAAATGTTAGACCTATCTATTTTATTGTTTTACTTCTAGTTTCAGTACCGAAATAGCCAGTATTCTGGTGTCTAATAAATATCAGGAACAAAACAACAAAAAATAAAAATACCTGAAAAATACACAGATAAAATATGAAGGGGAAAAAAATAGAATGCCTTGCATGCTTTAAAAACTGTACTTTGTTTTCATTGTTTACAGGATTGTGGAAATAAAGAGTTCTATCTGAAAGACCAGAAGGTGTTGTTACGTAGAGGATCAGGAATGAACTCTTGGGTTTAGGGAGAAGCCTAGAACATGTTTTTAAAGGATTTGAATATTTAAGCAATAACTATTGGACACAGAAGAAGAAAGCCTTCAGGGCAGAGGATAAGGTATACAAACAGGGAAAGAAGCTGAACTAGAGGAAAAGGGGGGAATAGTTGAAGAATTAAGAAGAAAGGAGTGAAGTACATGATAGACATGTCAGTGCCCTTGTTATGCCTCAGTTATTTCCTGAATGACTACTCCTTCCTGAAAACACAAATTAAATGGAAAGGCTAGATTTTGGAGATGTTCTAAAGGGAAAATGACAGGATTTAGTAACAGCCTGAATGTGAGAGATAAAGGAAAGAAAACTGTCTAGTATAATAATAAGCTACCTGTTTAGGGGATGAGAGGGATTACAGGCTTATGTGCAATGATGGGAAAAGATGCCAAGGTGAGGACACATGTGCAATGTTTATTTGCTTCCATGCCTCTAAAAGGTCTACATTTCTGCTATAAAGACATGAAAAATCCACAGTGGTTTTCAGAGCTGAAATTGAGTATGTGTCAAGAATTGAACAAATACAAAATTTAAGGTGAGATAGGATGTCTATAAGTTACATATAGAAATCATATTTTGGCTGTTCTTATGTAAAGAGAAGAGCAGGAGGTACTAAAATACTGTTAATAGATATTAATAGATGTCAGGAAAATTTGCTTTGCATTACAAGATCAATTACAATGTGTTAGAGCAACTTAAATGTATTTAAAAATAAACAATAGTGAAACAGTGACAGAAGTATATAAATATTTTAAACACCATGAAAAATGAATTCTTTTTCTTCTCTGATTTCAGTTTCATAATTTTCTACCCTTTCCAGTAACAAGTGTACCCAAACTGATCACAGGAGAAGACTTTGGATTTTAAAGGGGGAAGAAACTTGCAGCAGTGTACCATCAACTTCATTACATGATAGGTCTAAATCTTAATGGCAGTGTATCAAATCAGTTATAGTTAATGGGAAAATTCCATAGTTCTTCTGAGAGATCTTTCTTTCTTTTTTTCTTTCTTTCTTTCTTTTTCTTTCTTTCTTTCCTTCTTTCATTCTTTTTCTTTCTATCTTTCTTTCTTTCTTTCTTTGTGTCTTTCTCTCTTAGCCTTTTATGTTTTCTATTCTATGTTGTTAATTGGATCAAGTCAGATTTAATTCCACTGAGACTGCGGCTCCAATGTCATCACCATATAAGCTGTTAAATCCCTCTGAAACCTTCAATTCCTTTGTAAGTGGCAGAGACTCCTTCCAGAGGACCTCACTCTGAAAATTGTGTGCTGGGTTTTGATCAGAGTTGTTTTCTTGATTTCTGTAAACTCTTATGCATGTGTGATAGTTGGATGTATGTGTAAGACCAGTCCTGTAGGGAGAGGGAGGTTCCACCAATGACTGTATAGAATGTGATGATCAGTGCCATTTTTTCAGTCTTCTACCAAACAAGGTCTGTTGAAACTCCAGGGGGATATTAATTCATTTCAATGCTTCATTAAAGACAATGATCATCTTTCAGGTTAGTATTTGGTTTTAAAGGCAGCTCAGAATTTAAAATAAATGAAATTTTAATCAGGCACGCAATTTACATTGAAGTAGACAAAGATGCATTTTGGCCTGTGAAAAGAAGACATTAACACAGTGCTAGAGAAACACCTGTGTCAAAGTTTGTGTCTTTATCCAGGGAAAAATGGTTTGTGCTTCATTGTGTTTCATTCATACTATTTCTTATTGCTGTCCTAAGTTTGAGAATATTAACTTATAAGGCACCAATAGTTAGAAAGGGCTTTATTTCTGTAGTGCTTATGGTTTCTACTGGACTACACTGTGTATTTTATATCCTAAGGAATTTTGAACTTCCAATTTGTTGCTGTAAATGTACCCATGCAAAAGTGAGTTAAAAGACTCACTAGAAGCCAAATGTAGGTTTGAAAAGAAGACAAAAGCAGTCCTGTGCCTTATTTTATGTCTGCAGCTCTTTAAAATGCTTCCTCAAGTATTGGAAGTTGTTTATTTTGCACTGAAAACAGTACAGTGTTTTTCCATAGTTTACTCAAACAGTAAATTACTCCATGATTATTTTTAATTGCTGCATTTAGACTGTTTCTGATATTCAAGAAAAGCAAATATAAATTTGTTGGTAGAAAGGTTATCTCTTCTCTTTTGACTGTAGAATATCTACCTTGTTTCTTGGTGACTATAAATCTCTATAGGTCTCTATAAATCTGTACAGAAGTCAATAAGCTTCCTGTGCTTGCGTATGCATAGGTACATTTTTTTTTTACATAAATATGTTTGTAAAGAGGTTGAGTGTTTACATATCTATATACATATATATATAAAGAAAATTAACTTTTATTAAAACAAAATTGGAAATACCTATGTGTTCAGGGTATTATTCGTAATTTTTATCTTTGATTATGAGGAATGAGAATTTCCATACTAAAAATAATTAAAAAAATGTATGCCTATTTTGCCATTATGAACTAGAGAAGAAGGCCAAGGTTACCATCAAAGACCAATGAGAATTTCTTGCCCTCAAGGAGGATCAAAACAGTCCATTTTTTTAATCTTGTTTATATATTTCTTCTTTTAATCATTTGACATTCATGCAATACTGTGCATATAACCCTGGAGAGCTATTTTATATTTGAAGTAATACTAAAGAAAATCTAACACTACTAGATAAGAACTATTTGACTCCAAAACCATCAAAAAAACCTTGCCGTTACTGTCAAATTTATTCAAAATTAAGATGTCTCCATGAAATATTTCAAATTTCAAAACATTCTGTTCAAAATTTCTGTGAGGTTCTGGTACCTGTCAAGTAATCGGTAAACTAACTAAATGTTATATGAATAAAATGAACTTAAGCAATATCGGTTTTAGTTAATACTATGAAGATTCTCAGAGGAAGGTACATTAGTTTTAGAAAAAAGTAAGGATTTTTTTTTTTCATTTAACATGTATGCTTTTGGCTTAATTGTTTTGTTTTGGTTTTTTTAATAAATATGTTTTTGGTTATTCTTGTTCTATATGTAAAGTTTTTTCCCCAACTTTGAATACTAACTTCAGATTTATTTCTTGATATCCTTTTCATTGTAAGTCATGCCTACAACTATTTTTTTTGTCTGTAAGTTCAAATCTGATTAAATGACCAGGTGTTTGGTGTGGTAATTCCCCATAGTAAAGGCTACCTTGAAGAATCTCATAAAATGGAAAATCTTAAATGTAAGAAAACAAGGGACAAACTGTGACAGGACTTTATGCCTTTTGGCAAGAATTTTTGCTGTTCAGTGTCAGGACATAGTATGGGACATCAGGCATGGGGATGGGGCTGGGCCAAGGTTGGACTGGGATGTGATCTTACTGGTGGACAACAGGATCAGGCCTGGTAGGGGAAAACAGGGTGAAACACAGCCCTGGGATGTCTGGGCAGGACTATGGGGACAGATAGGGGGAGGCTGGGCAGAACCAGTATGGGCTCGTCAGCTCCCGGAGAGCAATTAGGTCTTTTCTACGATAATTTGAGCGGAAAAAAAGAAATTACAATAACATTGCAAATTTCATTAGGTTTCACAAAGCTTCCTCCCACTCTATCTAATTTTATTCTCCTTGAAATCCTGAATGTTTCTTATTACGTGGTCATACTATAATTTAGCCTGTAAAACTGTCATAGCAGATGAAATCTGTGGTAGTCTTAACCTCTGAAGCATCATAGGCAAACTATACATTATTCAATTTGATAAAACTTTCTAGAACATAGATTATACCACAAAGGAACATTTTTTCTCCAGAGGTCAGCTGTGTCTGCTTAATGAACATAGAATACGTGAAAAGGCTCCATTCTGGGTGTTCCAACACATCTTGTTTTGGTTCACTTGGAAACAGGAAGCTCAGGAGTGTGGAGAAGTAACAAAAAATGATGGAATTTTAAAATAAAATTTCTTATTCCTTCTTGAATTTGAGATCTATTTCTCATACACCACCACTACCAATCATCTTTCTCCAGTGTTTCTTTTTTGCATTCATATTGAATAGGTCTTCTGCTAGAACATATTTTTTGTTAGACACAGAAGAATAGGCTAATACGGTAAATGCTACACTCACCTCATCATAGATCTCAGTAAAAGAATAAATCAGCAATTTTTTTCAAAATACATTCAAAACTTGGTTTGACCTGCTCAAGAAACATGTGAATTTTGCCACAGAGTTTTAACTGAGATTTAAAAAGAAAATGGCTTTTCAGATTTTTTTTTTATTCATGAATGAAAACAGAGTCAAAAAAACCCCCAACATTTGATATTGTGTTGGCCAACCAATTTTGTTCAGGTTTGACTTCTTGGTTTGACCAGGTATTTCATATCAATTTTAAGGGAAATTGATTCATTACCGTTACCCTTAGAAACAAACTGGAAAAATAGTGACTTGGAAAAATTATTTTTTATCCTACATGCAGAATGCAGCGTTACAGCTAGAGGAACTTATTTTCCTGAAAGAATATTTGTAGTTTTCTCTGCGGTGTCATTTACAGCATATTTCTAATCTTTTTTTTTTTCCTCTCCTACTCCTTTCTTGTAATTTCTTTGGAGGAAGTGGAAATATATGTCTCAAATATTCAAAAATAAAATTATTGTTCAATAGTCTTTTGATAGAAAAGTTTTCTTTATTAAACACCAAACAGTCATAATGTTCAATTTTGGAAGGCCATAATGGCTGTTATATATACTGCATAATTCTGTTGTTTCTGTCTATACATATAATTTTTTCTTGAAAGTGAATAGAAAACTGAATGCGTGGAAAAATGATAAGAGTCAATTAAAAACCATTACAGTATGACTCTGTGAATTGTCAAAGCAGAAAGAGATGTGTGTTTTTGAATAAGGAAACTGAGCAATTGGTGCTTAACTGCTGGTTATCTGCTCAGATGTATGACTATCCCCATGAAGACAAGCATACTATTTGACCAGACAAACTTTTAAAATCATAGTTCATACTTTGAATTTGATCAAGTTTTCTGCTGTCTTTCAGCTAAAGAAGAAATGTAGTAAAATAAAACCAAAGTGGGTGCCTGTCTCTCAACAACTCTTAAATTTTTTTAATAACTTTCTTCAAAGAACCAACTTTTGTTTCTTTAACAGTTTGAAAGGATCTTTCTGGGTAATTATAACTTGTTAGCAGACAATGAAAGAGATGACAGACAGATACTCTCTGTTATGAAAATTCCTTTTTTCAGACCAGTTTAATCTGGAAACTATTAGAATGGAGGAGTTAAATACTGCCAAAATTAGTGTTGCTACTGAGATTATAAATCCTATTATAATCTTTTAGCTCTAAGGTTCTATATTACATGTTTGGTTGTTACCATCTGTATAACACCTGAGCCAAGAAAGTCCAATGGGATAAATATTACTAACATCTGGGAAAGATTTGACCCTGGGCACATCTAAAAGTGAATAAAAGCTTGTCTTCTACTCTTCTTTCTTTTTTCATGTGTGAGTTATCTTGCTAATCCAATGTTAACTAGATTAATGGGATAGAAAAAAGGCATTTCTTCCTGCATGATACAAAGGCTGTAGCTGAGTGCAGTGTGTTTCCTGCTTAATGCTTCATGAGTGTTGAGAACCTAATGAGCTCATATCTCCTTTCTGAAAGAGGAAAAAAAATTCTGGCCTAATGACTGCTTTTACAGCGAGCAATAGCAGTGCAGTTAATATATTGCTATGTGGGAATTGCTTCTAGCAGCTGTCACAGTGCACATTTACTGTTAAGTGCTGGGGTGTAGACATTACTCTTGCTCTTGATTAACTATGGAGTAATCAGGGAAAGAAAGGTGCAAGTAATGCAAAGGGTGACTTGAAAGAAAGGCCTGTCTCCCAGCATAGTGACTACACTTCCTCTTAAGGTTTTTCTCACAGGCAAATTGAACTTGCTAGAGCTGCTGAAGCTGGGGCAGCAAATGGACCGTTAGTTGGTGTTGTAGTTCAGATCCTTTGCTGAAACATAGTCTTTTCCCCTGTCATAAAACTCTCCTAAAACTTCTGAGAACCAAGTTATATTTCCAATTTGAATGTGTTTTGGTTTTTTTTCCCTATGAGAAAAGAAAGTGTCTGTGATAATTAGACTATCTTTCAATACTAATAGTTTTGTTTTGGGAAGATGAAAAATAGCATGGAAGAGATACTGCCTATGGCATAAAAATAAAGCACTAGACCATCACCTGTAAAAGGTGAAACAATTTGTGATGCTTATCATAAATGTATAAATAGAAAATATTATAAGCAGAAAAAGCTTTATAGAGATCACTGGTAAAAGTGTTTAATATCTTAAACTAATCTAACCCAATGACCTAGGAAGATCTGGTTTTACTGACTTTCAGGACTCAATGTAGAGCTTTTTTTTTTTTTTGAAATCATTTTAAAAAGTCATAAATAAGGACCTTTGATAGAAGGACGAGTGCTAATTGCTTACTCCAACAATATTATTCTATAAATTTCAGGAACATAATTGGCTTTGGATTTTGCTTCTGCTGCTGCCAGTAATTTGCCACAATAAGTTTTCTGCATCAATTTACAACTTTTTAAGAGTATCTCTTAGTTAGATGGGCTGTTAAAGAAACTAAAATTATTTTTTATTTTTATAAACGAACATATGTTTATGTTGTGTGGATCTTTTTGAAAGAAGTGTAAAAATGTTTATCAACCTAACTGTACATAGTAAGGGTTCGTTGTTGTATTCATCTGTATTTCTGTAAGTATATACATGCAAGCCTTAGATATTTTCAGAACTGCTACCTATAAGACTTGTTATGATTCATCAGGATGCTTGTGTTATCAAATTATTATCCCATTAAAAAAAACACAAAATCCTTTATAATAATAATCGGTCTACAAACTGTCCAACTGTTGCAGTGGCTGTAATAGCAACATGGATTCAGTGAATGGACATATGGTTATATTCAATTAATTATTTGAGCACTGGACTGTGCTGTATACATGTAGGGAGTTTAGACCATGTTGTTATTGCAGATGCTGTGATAGAGACAAAAGTAGTGAGTTTACTTTAGGGAAACATATTGCTGATTTAGGAGTGTAATGGCCCCTGACAAACTCATTCGTAACTGTTATGTACTGTTGACATAATAGCACAAGTTCAGTAACGTTTTCCTTAATTGCCTTTTCTGATTGTTGATAAGTTTTGTTTTCTAAAACAAGAACAAGAAGAAAGTCCATTATTCCAAAATAAGACAGATAGAAAACTTTTGCTAATTTTATAAAACATACTGCTTTTATTCAGATGTACTTGTACTAGTAGGTAAGACATTTGATTTCAGAATTGCTATCAAGGGAGTTAGTGGGCTGTCAAGCTCTAGGAGGTTGATGATATAGTCTCTAGAAATAGTTGAGTTGTTTTTCTGTGAAAATAAATTATCTAAGCAATTACGCCTTCTTTATTCTGTTAGACAATCATTTATCAAATGAGCTTCATTCCCTAAATGTGATTTTATGCATAAATGTAATCTGAATAGCTTAGATAGCAGTTCACAGTGGAAGGGGGTAGATATGTATTGTCCACTTAGACTATATTTTATCCATTATTTGTGGAGTGTAATTGATTTCATCTGATGTTTGTTTTTTGGTCATTTGACTGTTTGGGAGAACTATGTAACTGTCAGTTTTTAAACAGAGGAATAGCAGAATAAATGTTAGAACTGGTATCCAGTTGTCAGGATTTCCAAAACCAGTACAACTTTCAGAAACAAATGAAATGTAATTCTTCTTGTCCAAACCATGTGATGATCTATGAAATGTTATTACTTAATTTTCTGCCTCAAATAACTATCTAAGTAGAGAGTTCAGTTTAAGAGGTTTTACCTTGGTCTGCCTAGTTTTTTGCTGGAATACTTTAAAGTGAGACAGCATAAACAGCTGATGGGGAGAGGCACATTGTTGCCCCCCATGTCTCATAGTGTCTAGTTTGCAGTTAATATTTCCTCCGACATTCCTTGTCTGGTGATTGCCCAGGAATAAACACGGTTTAATGCTTTCTTATATGGCAGTTTTATGTAACTACTACAAGACACTTTTGTGAAAAGTGGAGTCTACTAAAAAGCCATTTAAATTTTGCATTTCTTTACTCCATCAGTCACTTGATGATTTCACCTCTTGAGACATTCTTTCCGGTTTCCTTCTCAACAGAAGAACTAATGTCATGGCCAAACAACCAACCTGGGACTGGAGTAACTAGGTTAAATCTCCATCCATTTTAACAGTGAGCATACAACTATGGGTAGTTTGGGTTTAGTTTGGGGTTTTTTTTTCCTCTACTATTTCTGAAGGAAAATAGTAATGTTTCAACTCCAGTCAAAAGTTCTCTTGTTTATTTTGTAAGCACACTATAAAAAGGATCATACTCTATGTGCTGCATTCTCTAAACACTGAAGCAACATGACTTATATTGCTATTGTTGTATATAGGTATTCATATATATATTCATATATATACGTATAATAGATGAAGATTAGGTGCGCTATAGGAGTGAATAGTTGCATATGTAATGTGAAGATTTGGTTTGGCTTGGTTTAAGGAAGCAAACATTATTACTGAAGTTAACCACATTATTAAAAATTTGATCATGGTTGTAAGTTAATTTTTAAAAGGATGTTCAACCAAACCTTTGGATCTACTCTTTTTTAAAAAGGAGTAATGTTTAATATTTGAAAGGGAGGAGTAAGAGGAGAATAATTGCTTTATATATTTTGAATCTGTGGTACTCTTGCATCCACCAAATGCAAGCATAAGGTCCTGGATAAAAATTTTACTTCCTCTTTTCTAAAAAAAAAAAAAAAAATTCTCCAAACTACATTCTTATTATAAATCTGCAGGAAATCACAGTTCAAGGATATTTCATTCTTCAACATTGTAAAAGAAACCTTGCAACTTAAAGAAAAAAATTAGAAGAAAATCAGAAAGGGATTGAGAAATCAAATTTTAATCATCTGGGTTGTGTAGAAGTCTTGGATAGTATTATTTTTCTAAATATTTTTATGGGCATTATGCAAAACAACCAGTGAAAATGAAGAGATGGCAACAGCATTTAGATAGATTGAATAGCCATTCAAATGACACAGCTGTAATAAAATCTTCTGGAAAAATTTGGCTTTATTTCCTCCAGAATATTAAGCAATGTAATGTTAAACCGAGAAACTAGTAGAAAACCATTGTGTTCTGTGGGGTCCTCACGTGGCTTTTCTTCTGAAAAAAAGTGAATCTCTAAGAAGTGGCTCCTCTTAGGCCTCAGCTGATGCAACGGGCATTGCTATTTGTGGTTTGTATAGTTCCACAAATCCTGACTTCCATTTCTGATCCATGAGTGAATAAAAATCAAGATTTGAAAGCCCAAGAATTAAGTAATGAATGATCCAGCTGCTCCTTTGGACTGAAATAAGAGAAACATGCAAGCAAATGGTTGAACTTAGTCTGCTTATGCCTTCAGTACAGAAGAACAATTCAGCACTATATTTGCTTAGGGTTGTCTTAGTAGTTTTCAAAACTGTAACATAAGAGTTGTAAGTACAAGTCAGACAGACTGACAAGTCAGGCACACAAAGAGCAGACCTTATACAGTAATAGGAGTTTTAATCTTTCTCATGTTTGAAACCAGAAGAGAACATTAAGTCACTAGTAAACTTCTAAGCATGACATTGAAGATGTTATGATTTAAGAAAAAAAGAAATCAAAAGGTCTAAAAGTCATGCTATCTTCAATACTAAAAAGAGAAGACTGAGTGAAATTTCTCTCTTTCACATACAGAGAAATGAGCTCTGTAAGGAAAAGTGAGGATTTTTTTTTTCCAATGAAAGGAGGGGAAAAAAGAAGTATTGATTAGAATGGACTTGAAAGTTATAGATGATATGTAGTTAAAAATTTTTACTTCATATATCACCACAACAAGAAAAATAAATGTAACATGCTGTGGGGTAGCAATCAAATCAAATTTATTATTTTCCACATACCCCGTACAACTGGGCTTTTTATTTCTTTATCTGGTATTGTGATTAATAAATTGTCAATATATTTTACCTAACTTAATTTACAATGATGTCCAGGCTTCTTTTTTCAATATGTCTTTTTCTACGTCTACATATATTTATACACAATTTATCACTATCAGTCAGCTTTTTTACATGACAAATGTGAAACGATAATAGGGAGGATTTATGTGATCATTATTCTGCGTGGGAGTAGTTGGTTTGACTGGATCAATGATTACCGAACATTCACACATTCATAGCTCTTTTTGCTTCTTCTTTTATTTTAAATTCAAATTTACTATTATGCTTTATAATTTTTAAGGAAAATAAGTTGGGTTTTTTTCCCTTTTTTGTACATTTTCTTAAAGCAAAATGGGAAATATTAATTTTGGGGACAAACACTTAATAAAATTTTTGTTGTTTTCCTTTTTGGTCACTCGTGATCCTGGTAATTTTATGAAACTTGTCTCTTCAGAGAGATTTAGTGCTTGGAGTTTATTTCAATACAATTATATTGGTATGCTCAAAATCACTCCCTACTCATCAAAGTAGTCCTTGTCCTGCTTTGGAAGAAGCAGGATTTATTCCAAGATGAGTGTATTAGAGACTATTTGTGCAGGGATTTAATTGTTTCCAGCAGGGAGCCACTCAGTAGGACTGCACCTACTGCTTGCAGGTTTTTTTGCACCTTTTCTTTTCCATGGCACCAGTTAAGAGCTGATCAGTTTATCAGTGCCTAAGAAATAAAATTAGCAAGGACCTTTTCCAAGGACAATGTGTTCACTATATAACTTAGTAGCAGCTTTTTTTGGTAAATTGTGTAACAATCAGAGGAAAGGGATTGCTTTAAATTTACTGCCTCTCTTTTGCCTTGGTTTGCTAAACTTAATGGAGAGTGAAAATTGTTTCTTTAGGTAATTTTCACTGATCTGATGGTTACCCTCAGTGCTGTCTGTGTATCTCTACACAGAAACGAACCCAACCCTTTAAAACCATATAAAATCAAAATGTAGATAAAGTGCAATGCCTGACAGAGTTCTGATATGACAAATAGAAGTGTTATTCTGCCACGGCCCGAGGGGAAAGGGAATGGGGACGCGGCACTGCAATAAGGGTCCGGACACAGGTGAAGGTTGGTGAAGCAATGCCAGTTTATTAAGGGAAAACAGGGACTTAAATAAGGTAGGTCTGAGGGGAGGATTCAGAACTGGGGAGGAGCATGGGATTGACAACCCAGGGAGAGTGAGGATTGGGAGACAAGGGAGAGGTAGGTGTAACTCTGGGGTATCCAGGGGAAAGGGCCAATGGGAACTCACTCTGCACTGCGGCAAATCTCAGCCAATCAGTGTCAGAGGAGCGGGAAAGCAGGGGAGAACAGGGAGTAAACAACTTTAGGCGGGAAAGTCTGAGGGAGAAGAAGGGCTAACATGGTGGTACATTAAAATTTCATGAAAAACCAGTAACAAACAGGGGTACAACAGCGAGAACAAATAACACAATATAACTGGGGGAAGTAACAGTCGGTCCATGGTAAAAAGTCCATTTAGTGTGTTCAGAGTTCATAGTTCGTTCAGTTTCCATAAAGTTCTCTCCACGCC
>NW_020897690.1:25560799-25734152 GCF_003984885.1 Neopelma chrysocephalum
TCTCCACGCCTTATATCGTTCCCAGTCCGACATTTGGTTCTCCACATTATTCCACTTATTCATAGTTAAGAGGAAAATTGAAATATTTTTAAAAATTCAGAGATAATTCAGAAGGATTGCAATGTTCTGAAACAAAAGCCCAAAAGCCAAGGTCAACAATTAAATAATTAGATGAAGCTGATAATAATTATAAATGAAAATAAAGTATTAGAACATGGTACTTTTTGCTTATTACTAAGTGTCTATGAAATTACTTGATTTAGAAGAATTTGATAGGAATACTCTAAGGGCACAGATCTATTTCTACTACTGATTGTATCTTACAATTTTCACATACAGGTATCTTTTTCTTTCTCTTAACTGGGGTGAAAAAAGATAACAGAGATATGATTCATTAAACACTGCAGAAATCTGCACTATTTCCTGTGGTTTTGTGATACATGTAATAAAATATTCAAGGCCTTGATATAGCTTGATGATTTAGCACAAGTCAAAGAACAATATTCTGGTGAAACATTGAATAGTTATAACATGAAAAATCTTCTTTAAAAAATTAATATATTTTCTGTTACAAAAAAATGAGGGAATTTTTGTGTATCTTCTTTCTGGCAGAATGTGCGTGAAAGATTGCAAAAAAAAATTAGTTGGAAGCACTAAGTCTTATCATCTTAAAAAGGAAGGGCATTCAGGACCAATTTTGATTTCTACCACTGTATATTTGGAGTGCAATTAGGTTTTTTCTTTTTATATTTATTAAAGATTTCTGGAAAAAAAAACCCTTTTAACCTTGTATCCAAGCCCCAGTTGAATAATCTCAAGAAAACAGAACTGAAATAAATACTGTAGGGCTGGTGTGCGGGGAGAGAGATGTTCTGGACTACAAGTTGTCACTTGTGTTACACATGTGAGTATTTGTCTAGAGTCAACATGTGTGCCCATAGTCTGCCAGAGCCCTTTCTATCCCTCCATGGCAGGATACACTACCACCATTCACCAATAAGCTGAGTCCAGGCTCTGGTGTGCTCATATGTAGGCAATTGGCTGAAGCTGTGATGAAAAAATAGGTGCCAGGGCAGGATCAAAGAGTCACTTGACCAGGAACAGGCATACTCCCAAGATTGCTCAGCAGAGGACCAAGGGTGCTCATCATAGCTTGTATTTGACCATGTTCCCACTTCTTGAAGGTCTTTCTCAAATGTCTCTTCTTTCTGACTTACAACCATGTAGCCACACCAGCTGCTGACCTGAAGCCTGGGCAGCTGAATTCCTGAAGCTGGGTGTGGGAGAGTGGTTTGCACTCAGGCCCCTGAAGACTGGTACAGAAAATGTGCCATTCCAACTAAAAGTGCCCTTTGTTCAGCATCTACTTCCTTTTTGGAGCACTGAAAGAAGTATGCGCTGGTTACAGTCTTCATGAGGACAGTGACACGCATTTGGGAACCAAAACCAGTGCAAGCAGTTGCTTACCATGTTAGAAAATCTCAGTGGTTTGAAAAGACTGAAATCTGACTTCCTATTTAACTGGTGTCTGTAAAGGCCAGTAACCAGAAGTACTGTGATCACTGTTTGTGTGAAGCATTCATATGGCAATTGATGTGAATAGGATGTTCAGGGTGGCTTGAGATGCTTCTTAACACTACAGTGTTGTCCCGAATGTGTACTCATTGTCCAGTGTGCAACACAAACTCATACACCAAGACGAGGTATTTCTACTTTTTATTCTAGTTTGCACAAGGTAGGGAACAGGGTGCTAATGCTGTTTCAGAAATGATCCAGTTTGGATAGTGGTAGGTAGTCAGTAGAAACTTTTCCTGCTCAGATGGTCAGGTAGGACAGTCTTTTATAGGTAGATAACATATTTAAGAGACTTTTTGTATGTCAGTAAGATAACAAGTAGTGATTAATTTTGCATGGGCCACAGTGGTAGGCAGAACCACTGGATTGTTAGAACTGAGCACAACAGTGATTCAGGGAGTCTAGTTTAATCCAGGTCAAGATGTAGCTGGAAGGACCTTTGTAACAGGGACTCTGCCATTTGAACAGTAACTGACCATCCTGTTCAAAAAATTTGATTTCACATGCAAGTGTACCCTTATGGCAATATTCTACCCTCTTTTTTTCCCCATCTGTTAATATGCGACCTGCCCTGAGCATCTATGCAACATAAAAAAAAAGTTTTTCTCCATGAAGTTGGTCATGTACTGGCATAGGTGCTCAGAGAAGCTGTGAAATCTTCATCCCTGGTGATATTCAAAACCCAAATAGCCATGCCATTAAGAAACATTCTTTGACTTTGAAGTTCATTCTACTTTGAACAGGGCATTGTTGACCTCCAAATATCCTTTACAACCTACCTTTTTCTCTGTTTAGTGTTTTAAAATCTCAGCTGTTTGTGGAAGGAAATATTTTTTATTCATATGTATTCTTTTCCAAATTTAAGAAAAAAATCACAACTCCTGACTGGTGTCTCAAGGCACTATATGAAGAAAATATGATAGTGACAATAGTAAAAGCTACCTGCCAAGTTTCTTACTGTAGATTTTTTTGAATATTTAATAAATGTTTTTGAGAACAATATGCTTACTGGTTTGATTTTAATGGTTCTGAGAACAAAAACACATTCTGACCTTCAACCAGTATTCTTGTGGCTCATTTCACTAGAACAAAAATTGATGCTTATGGTTTCCTAAACTTTTCTCATTCACTTTTTTATCATAATTGATACATGCTGTTACTCACATTCTCTAAAGATCAAAGTCTGCTACATACACTTTGTAAAATTTGGGATTGACCTGTGTTTCTATTTGCTTTTGTGGTAAAGAAAATAAAGAAGGAATTGGAGAAGACAAAAGTAAGAAAGATATTTCATTCCAATATGAAAGTCTAAGGTTTTTGAACCTTTCTTTTTTTAATTGGTTGCATAGAAGGTGTGTGAATGCTGAACATTGAAAGTCACGTCTGAGCTTTATAAGCCATGCTGAGATTCAGAATATGTTAATGGAGACTTGGCACTACTGGATCGGATTCAACATTGTGATAAACACACCTCCAAGCTAATGTAAGGCAAATCTGAGAAGACAGATTATCCCTTGAAATGCGGGAAATTTTTTTGTTCATTAACAGGACTTTTTAAGTGACAGTGATGGCATTATAGTGAAGCATACTGTGAAGCGTACTGTGAAGATGTGAAAAATTCTAGTAGGATGTTAGCAACAGTGTGTTAGTGTGTGTTCTAATAGCCTCCACTGCGAAAATTTTGGACTGGCTATTGCAAATCTGCATGTTGAAGTGGGTAAGAACCATGTTAGTAGTATGTGTTATATAGGTATGATTTTAAAAAAGAAAGAGGCAAAGCTGACATTTATAATTGTGCAATGGTTGACCATTTCATATTGAAGCCACTGGGACTTCTGAAAAAGGAATAGACACCCAGAATTTCCTTATGAGTTTGAACAGAGTTTTGTTTTTTTAATATTTTAAGAACTGAAAAAAAAATAAATTCCCTAATAGTCCCATACATTGTATAAGCACATTTTAGCAAAATCAGACACTTTATTATTGTTAAAAGCTTAACTATAAGCTTAGATCATGAAATGGAAACAGCTTTTAACATTGACAGAATAAATTTCTCATTTTTATATTTCTGAACTACTAATTCTTAGCTTTCAATTAAGAAATAATCATGGAGGCAATGTTAAAATTTTAGTATTAAATGGACAACTTTTAATTCAAATGCAGAAAGGGGGTTCTTTTAATCACATGTAAAAAATTGTCTTTTGCACTTTAAATTAACATGGATTTTTAAAATTAAGGATGGCTATTGAAGAAATGGAGAACAAATTAAATGTATTATTTATATACTAAATTAAATTCTAGAAATAATTACAAGTATCTCAAAAACTTTTACATGAAATACTTGAAAGAAAGCACTTTTTGTGCTTTCTTTTTTTTTTGCAAGAGTCACCTTTTGACCCTTCATTAAAAAGGAGAAAAATTTCTAAAAATATGTTCTAATTTTTTGTACTGCTTATAATTCTTCCAAAATTTAATATAAATATTTTTAAATACTAGATAAATATACATTGTAGTGATGATGAAATTCATCAGCTTGGAGGACTAGTAGAAATTTTATCTCATTGTGAATCAGCTTTTATATAAAACAAGTATTTGCAACAAGTTTCTCTGATATACAGAAGGTTATTATTAATCAAGTCAGTCTCCTTTTTTTTTAATAGTTCTGAACATATGTACAGTCCAGAAGTGACACTAAGGTATTGAAAATGTCTAAATTCATTCTTGTTGAGGTTTAACCCCAGCTGACAACTAAGTACCACATAGACACTTGCTCACTCCCCATTCCCCATCCCCGGTGGGGATTAGGAGGAGAATTAGAAAAAAGTAAAACTCATAGGTAGAGATAAGTACAGTTTAATAATTGAAAAAAAGTAAAATATAATACTAATACTACTAATAAATTGTAATTCAAAGAAGAAAGGGAAGAATAAACCCCAAGAGAAGCAAATGATGCACAGTACAATTGCTAACCATCTGATACCCAGCTTATCTCCAGTTTGTGACTGGGCCGTCCTGGCCAACTTCCCCCAGTTTATATAGTGGGCATGACATCCTATGTTATGCAATAGCCCTTTGGCCAGTTCAGGTCAGCTGTCCTTATCATGCTTCCCCGCAGTTTCTTGTGCAGCTCCTCACTGGCAGGGCATGGGAAACTGAAAAGTCCTTAGCTTAGGGTAAGCTCTACTTATCAGCAACCAAAACATCAGTGTGACGTTAACTATATTTTCATACTGAATCTAAAGCACACCTCTGTACCACTTACTAGGAAGAAAATACGCTCTATCCCAGCTGAAACCAGGACAAGTCTCAAGGTAAACATTTACTGTACTTCGTGACATACAAAAATATATGATGTGTAGCATGGAATGGATAAGAGAAATTCCACATGAAAACAGGTGAACTGGGCATCATTTCTAAAGGAAGTAGGAGTTCAAGAGAGTGACAGAGGTAATTTTAAGATCACAAATGAAGGGAAAGTCAATTTAAAGATGTATCATTTTCAAAAATCTATATTCAAAGAAGAGAAACTGAAGAAAGAATGTCATAAGTGACTAAGTCAAATTACTTAGGATGAGAACAAAAGAACAGTGCAATTGTGAAAAAAGAATCAGGAAGTTGAAGAACAAAAAAACCCAAAACAATTAAGGCATTGTGAGTATAGCAATGGAAGAACTTTGTATGCACGCTTAAAGTGAGTGAAAAGTTAGGAAATAGTTGGTTTCCCCATTACTTGTAGGAAATGGTACAAGAGCAATCAGGAATGGTTTTTATTATTATTAGTCCTTATTTTAAATGCTCATTAATGAGCAGAGAGCTAATGTTTTAAACGAGTAAAGGAAATTTGCTAAGTGTAATTCAGAATTGGAACTAGACATGCAGACGGCCTCCTGTATATTCTGAGCTTTAAACCTCCTGAAGTAAAAGGTAACCCCAGAGCCAGTTCAAGGTGGAAAATAAGGGAGCGGTGAAGCCAATGCCCTGTCAGGAGAAGCTGCAACCTTAGATGTAAGTGGAGGAACATCTGACTACAGACAGTGAAGAGAACTAATGGAGAACAAGAGGACCCCAGTGCATAATATTTTTATTCAACCAAAGTGTCACATCAGGTATAGGAAACCTAAATTGTAAGACTATAATTGCCCAGGGATTTCTTTGCTCGTGGTCTCTCTCCAAAGACACACAGCTCAAACTGTCTTTATTGTGGTACCATTCCATTACTAAATTATTTTTTCCTGGAATCAGACTTCTGAGATTCTACTGCACCTAGAATGAAGAAATTTCTTTAGCAAATCTAAATGCAATTAACTGAGAAAGGTACAAAGATGAAAGCATAAATTAAAGATTACTGATGTGATAGTTTTGAACGTTGAAATCTGCCATATATTATTTACAGGTTCATTTGTTCATTCGTAATTTTGTGTTAGGGAAGCTGTACTGGATAGAAAAATCATAGAATAATGTAGGTTGGAAGGGACCTTTACAGGTCATGTTGTCCAGCTAAGTCTTAAACAATCCCAAGGATGGAGATCCTATATCTAGATCTAGTTGAAATTCCCTGTGTCATAACTTGGGCCCATTCCTTCTTCTTGTTTCACTGTGTACTCCAAAAAGAGGTATAGTTCTATCTTGTCCAAGTCACTCCACTTGGAAATTGTACAAATGTAAAATTCTCCATTAGCATTCTCTTACTACAGATGAACAAATCCAGCTCTCTCAGCTTGTCCTCCTATACTGTGTTTTCCAGTCACCTGACTATTCTGTGACCTTACAGTAAATTTGATCTAGTACATCAATGTTTTTCTTTTATAGCAGAGCCAAAATGGGCACAGAACTACAGATTTGGTCTTACAGGAGCCAAAAACGCCTGGTAGAATCCCTTGCAATACATGTCACTTACCTTGACTCAGCAAGGTCTCCGGTAATATTTTTCTTTTCAAATTGGGACATAATAATGTGGATTGGGTAGCAACTAAATGGAAAAAAGTGGATATAAGTTTGGGATCAGACAGTAGTGATTAATGGCTTGTACTCTAAGTGGAGGTTGGTAACTAGTGCAGTAGTGCAAGGGACTGTTCTGGGACCTCTTCTGTTTAACATCTTTATCAGTGACCTGGCAGAGGTGACGGAGGAGATTCTAATCAGGTTTGGAAATGACACAAAATTGAGGAACTAGTCAATACATTAAAAGACAGGACTGCAATTCAGTGAGATCTAGAGAAGCAGGAGGAATGGGCCAATAGAAATGACAAGAAATGCAGTAAGGGCAAAGCCGAGTGCTACCTGTTCTCAAGGATATAGGCTGGGGACTATCTGACTGGGAGCAGCCCTGTGGGAAGTGGCCTGGGGGCCTTGGCAGACACAAGGATGAGCCAGCAGTGTGTCCTGGCTGCAGAGACCAATGGTGCCCTGGGAAGTATTTAGAGGGACATAGCCAGAACTTTGAGGGGAGGTATTACTCCCTGATACTTGGAATTCATGAGAACCCATCTGAAATACTGTATCTGGTTTTGAGTCCCTCAATATTAGAAGGAAATTGATGAATGAGTTCAACAGAGGGTACTGGCTGGGGGATGTAGCACTTGCCCTGTGAGAAGAGACTGACGAACTGAGGCTTTTTCAGCTTGAAGGAGAGATCATCTCAGGAGCACTTAACAAGAATGTCTCAGTACCTGTGTGAAGGTTATCAAGAAGCTGAAAGGGGACTTTTCCCACTGGTGCAAGGTGGGAAGATGAGAGGCAGCAAGTGTAAGGTGATTTCAGACTGGTTGTTAAGAAACCCTTTTTCACTTTGAGTAAAGACAGGAAGTAGAGTAGGCTGCCCAGACAGGCTGTGCATTCCCTGTCTTAGCATGTTTTCAAGACCTGACTGGATGAAGCTCTGAGTAACCTAGTCTGACTGCACAGATGACCCTACTTTGAGCAACGGGATGAACTGAACAGTTCTTGAGGTACCTTTCAGTTCACCTTTATGATTCCATCTCTGTATATGTGTTTGAAATTCTATAATGCAAGGGCACACTACTGAACCATATTGAACTTCTTCACCCAGACTTACAAGCAATTTTTTTGCAAAGCAAGCATAAAATTTCTCTTGAAATAAATGGGAACAGGAATAAGTACAGGCACAAAACCTATAGTTTTATAGGAGATTTAGCTTAAGTATCTGGAAAGACAATAATAAAATATATGTGTTAATATTTAAAAAACATATCTAAGAGTCCACATATAATTATTAGGAATTGTATTTATTTATTACTTATAAAAGCATGGAATAAATTGTATGAACTATTCTGTATTTTTGACAGAAATAATTTTACTGTTGTATATTTTTCATATCATTTTTCCAATTAAAAAGATGTCTGTCCTCAAAAATCAAAAATTCCATGAAGAAAATTAAATGATACTTTTTTGACTGCTGTTCCTGAAAAGTTATGTCAGTTTTGCTTCCTACAGGAGGAAGTGACATTATGATTTTTTCTAACACATAAATGACAGACAGAAAGAAACTCCATTGTTAGTTTTCTATTTTGTTTTTTTTTAACTTTTCATCTAAGATTTGGATAAACATTTTTCAAAAGTGTTTTAGCTTGTTGTTTTGCTTCATTTTGTTTCATGTGAGTAAATTTATTTTTCCGACCATTTCATGTGTCATATAAAATTAAGACCTGTCATTCACTGTTTTATTGAGCTGGACACTACATATATTTCAGTTCTGTCCTAACTCTGAGAAATCTTTTGAATGCATTTGTGACATATCAGTATATCTCTTCTATTCTCAGTCTTCTGTGATATCAACAGTGAATCCATCCTGCAGTTTACAACTTAATTTTTAATGGCAGCACTAAGTGCTTCAAGTATGTTCTTCCTACTTTCCATTTCTAGGACTACATCATACAGGACTGATTCCTAAAGAGTTAGAGCAAAGGTATGTCTAGTGCTCAGAAACTCTCAATAAGTCAGTGAAAGTACAATGTGAAAGATATAAAGCATCAGCTAAATTTTTAAACCTGAAGCTCTTATTACCATTTTTTATGATCACTATGGCTCCTTGTTGTAATAAATCAGAGGTCAAAGTTTCAGAAATATACTGTAATATAAAATAAATATCAGTCAAATAACCCACACAAGGTCCAAGTGTGAGCCTCTTGAGCTATTATAAAAGTGCTTTCATGGAATTTCCATAAAGGATTTCAGTGACAATTGAGGGAAAGGGACTGCTGAATGGTTTTATGGATAGCAAGACTTTCTTTTTTAATGCAACATAAATTTTATTTTACATGTCAGTCCTCTCCAACTTTTATTATTTTAATAACATAAAGGGTAAAATTACCAATGGGATTTGTATGCTCAATTCTCATTAATTTTAATAGGAACTGGTCATCAAAATCTCTTAGGCAACCCTGAAAACATCAGTCAAAATTTCCTGCTGTATTTGAGAGCAAACTGCAAAATCATCAAAGCCCAGAAAAGCTCTCCCAGTTGAGCTAAGCATGTTTGCTGTATTCCCACAGCAGTGAATAGAGCATAGAGAGAAGTCTGAATCCCTTTTCAGGGCCCTGAGTCATGAAGAATGCAAACAGAAGTGCTCTGTAACAAACACAGATAACACAAAATATGATCAAAGTTAGATTGTCTTTCCCCCTGCTCTTGAAGCATCTTGTATTTGACAAATGCAGAATGCTTGACAGTAAATGATGAATGTCTTTGAGGTATAAAATAAAGAATTATTACCCAATTTTAGCAAATTAGCCTAGATTTTAACTTACCTCAATGAAATCACAGATTTAGCAGTCAAGATTTCACAGTCTAAAACTGTAATGAAATCTCACTAACATCTATGATCATTTGATAACCATTACAATCAATAGGGAGTCTTCCATAATTCCAGGGTATGCTACATCAGGTTTAAGATATATTTTTGTTAGATACCCCAGCTGCATTAATAATTTCCTCTGTGTGTTTATAATAATTCTATGTCTATAACATTATGAAGTCATATTTTTCAATAATTCATTATATCCTGTAACCTCTAGTTATCAGAGCTCAAATTAAGGTTCCTGTGACAAAATAAATGAGAATGAAGCACATGATTTTTTTCAGTAAATAAAAATTATGAATAATTTGTCTAGAGCTGAGATTAACTTATTTTGTTTAGCATCAATCATCCTCTGAAAATGTCCACATATACTTTCATGTTATTGGACTAATATTTCATTACAGTTCTTTTTCAAAGAAAACATTTTCCCAAGATATGAGTAAGTGTTTGAGAGTCAAAGGTATTATAGACATAATGGAAAATTTAATTATTATAATAGTGTTCGTTGTTCATCTCCTTCAATAATTCTGTGGGAATGTATGACAAAGCTAATGTCTCTCTGTGTTCTTACTTAGTGGAATTGGAAATCTCAAACACTAAGTTTTTGTTAGTTTTAGAAGGCCAAGTTTTAGTCAATGGATTTAAGTTCTTGTAATATTGGGTTCACATATTTTTTTGTCCAAAGAGCTCCTAAATATTTTTAACAACACCATACATCAAAGTGAATTAAAAAAAATCCAATTCTAAATATATTAACATTTTAAGGATTGTACTATTATAGAAATTGTGCATCCTGTTCTACTAGTTTTATATTGTCTTTAAACTACAAATTTTAATCAATGTGCTCAAGTAAGGAAGCATTTAAATAATATTGTACTGGAGAAGTTAGTTTTTTCCATTAGTAAAAAAGTATAATTAAAAGTATCTCTATAGTTTACCATGGAATACAGAACTCACAGTATTATCAGGAACATAAATTTTTAATAGACACATCAAGCAGTTGCCTTTCCAGACATTTTTAAATTAGAATGTAGTCTTTGATATTTGATGCTAGTCTTCATCTTCCTAATGTTACATTTATTTTCTTGTATTTTTGAGAAGAGGAGAGGAAGAGGGGAAGTGTAGCCTTGCTGTACAAGTGGAAGGCAAAGGAAGTGTCACTTTTCTAAAGAAGAAAAATGTTTTCAGACAACAGTTTTCAATTTGTGAAGTAATATCATATGATAATATATTCCATTTTCCACTTTTAGTCAAGAATCTTCATTCTTCAGTTGTCTGTAAAAGTGCTTGGAATAATTTTTGCTGG
This sequence comes from Neopelma chrysocephalum, assembly GCF_003984885.1. NCBI lineage: Eukaryota > Metazoa > Chordata > Aves > Passeriformes > Pipridae > Neopelma > Neopelma chrysocephalum. The sequence continues at coordinate 25,571,497 of NW_020897690.1, forward strand.
ATGTATCTGAAGCCTGCTCTTCTTCAACAAAATTTGGAAGGCCAGAATGAATTTTGTACTGTAAATAATTCTTGACTACAGACTGGCATAAAACAAGTAAACCTATTAAACCTCTCCTTGATATCAGCAACTGCCTCCATCACTACTGAAAGTTCTTATTTCTGCTTTAATCTGCTATTTTTATTTTTTTTTGGTCAGATAAACTGAAACAATTAAATTGTATTATAAAGATCTTAAATGCTACATTTGAAGGACTAGAAAATATGAATTTGAGGCTGAATACACAAGTCAAAGAATATGTCCCCAGGAAGAGAGAAGGGATGATGGATTTTGATGTGTAGTTGGAAAATGTTTTTGCCAATGTGGTTATTCCTCACTGAAGTCTTCCTACTAAAGACAAAAATGGATACGGACTTTTCCATTGCTTGCCTAAAGGAGTTAAACTGATATTCAGCTATGTAACTCTTGGAGTTAGGACAGCTGTAGAGGATTATTCCATTGGAGTAGAGATTATGGTTCAGAGCCTTGCTAGCACAAATTAGAGAAAAACCTAGGCTTTTTACCAGGTGTTCTAGAGCTTAATAAGAAATGAGCAAACCCTTGCTGTAGATTTTTCTCGATCTATCTGTGTTTATCCTATATTGGGATGCTCTAGATATGCTCTTATAAAGTGTGACAACTTTCTGAGGGACACAGTCTACTTCTGTGAATTTCTTAACTCACAGTGTCCTAGGTATGTCGTCTTTCCCCTCACTCAACTGACTTAAGGCTCTCCTCAGTACTGCAGCCCCAAATTTGAGGTTGCATAATTTAATTCTGTTTTGGAAAGTCTTAGGTTTGGGGATTAAACTGCTTCTCAACTTTGATGGGTTTCTTAGGTTTTGTCTTTTTTTTTTTCCAAGTCATTGTCTCGACATAGCATGGTACAGTGTTTATGATAGGGAAGCATGTGAGATGCTCTGGATTGCCAGTGTCATGTATTTCCAGATCTTCATGCAGGTGTGTGTGCAGTTTGTAGTCCCCCAAATTGTTCAACCTATTTGAGATTGTCATGCAGTTAAGAAGCATTATGCTTTTAAGAAGCATTATTGATTTATAAACACAATAATAGTCTGCTTTGAGATAGCAGAAACAAATTAAGCAAAGTAGAGGGAGATTGGGGGTTATTTACTTGTCTTTTCTGTCAAAAAAGCAGAGCCGTGGAAATGCAGTGCATCTGACAATGTGTCATATTATTTTTGTTGACAATATGCAGAATACTTTCGGTCTGATAATGAATATACTTAAAATATCTTGGATGCAGAGGAATTGCAGATGAATGCTCATCTCCTTCACTTCTTATCAGGAAGATTTGAACTATTGTTTTTTTCTGAACTCAAGCAGATTTTGTGCTTGAGTTCTGTTGTCTTTACAAAAGTGAAAAACAGAGAATAGTGCAGCTAGAAGTGCTATCTGCCTGCTATCTGTGCATTTTACAGCTATTTAAAGAAAAAGCAGCTTTTCTTGCCTATTGCCCCAACCTGTCCAGAGCATATGTCCAAGACAATGAAATATGGAACTTAACTGAAGTTATTTGGATTAAATCCTGAGTTTCTGACCCAGAATGTTCTAAATCAAATTATCAAGGTTTATTTGTAACAATGTGAAAATGTTGACTCCAGAACAGAGTGGAGCCTTAGTGATTCAAATGTTTCTGAAGACTATGATTCTTCAGTTAAGTAATGCAATAGTGGCTAACATCAAGAAGATATTTCTCATATCAATTTTTGAGTTGCTCCTGCTACTGAATTTTGGTAGGAAATGAAATAAAGGAAACTCACAAAACTAATCACTGAAAAATCTAAGTGAAATCCAGTTGTTAATAGTTTATGCATACCCTTAAATGAACCTCTCATTAGGAACATCACTGTGTTGCACCATCAAGTATTACTAAAAAGGAATAAAATACCAATACGTTGAACATTTATCATGGGAAACATCTTCTGGTTCCAAGTATATACCAATTTTTAAATTATATAATAAAGGAACCTGTTCAGATAAGCTGCTGGCTTTTCTAAAATTTGATTACTTAAGTCAGATAAACATTTCACTTTGTGACATCATTAATCAACTTGGAAATATGTGTCTTTGTACCTAACGTGAAAACGTGTCCTGGTTTTAATGATTATGAGTGCATCTGGCTCCCACTGGGCTCCACAAGAAGCTACAGAGTCTGAGTATTCGTGAAAAGGAAAGATTTGGTTGAAAAAACTTAGGCTTTCGTAGCTATGTGTGCAAGTGTTAGAATAAATAACTGTTTGTGAATGTCACCAAAATATTAGTGACTATTAAGGGCATCTATTTCAAAATTTCTTTATCAACTTTCTTCTTATTATTTTATGATTATCTTTGTTATTTAGAGACTAGGTTAGTGGGACTTACTATTTTTAGGGAAAAAGTCTAACCAGGTAGTGATTTAGCACTTCCCACAGATCTTATATGCAGCTCATTACATCTATTTTCCCTCACAGTTCTCCCAGTTTGAAATTTCTGTTGGTTATTTTTATTAAAAGGAATTAATTTTTTTCTGGAGGTGTCATGTGGGAAAAATGTTCATGTCATTGTGTATTTCCTTTGTTCTTGAAAAGGATTGTCAAAATTATGTTTAATATAGTAAAAGCAGGAAAATAATAAAAGATAAATTAACCAAGTCTTTTCATATTTTTCGGGTCATAGGTCAGATCCAAATAATCCTAAAATTTTGGGAAAATTCACTGGACTTTGAATGAGGCCTTGAGTCTCAGGTAAGTGACAGCATGAAATACAGCTGTATAACAGAATGGGTGCATGAATTTCACCAGCGGTAGGAAAGCAAAAGTTAATGAGGAGGAACCTCTCATGAAAGGAGAGCTACCATGAGTGACAGCAGCAGCAAAAGAATTGACACAGGGCCATAACACAGTCAGGGGTTCCTGATTTCCATCATACTGAATCTAGCCAGAGAAAGAAAGCAGCTGGACTTTTATGTGTTGTATTTCTTTCTGAGATTTAACAGGTCATTAGGGGATAATAATACCCTTAAAAGACCTGACCAGTAGGAGAGAGGACAGGCTTGCTTATTGAAATTTCTGTAATTACTCACTTGAGTTGGGTTCCTTGAAGAAAGCAGTGGAAGGAGTTTTGAGGTAGCTGACCTCTCCTTGGAGAATGGTTTGTGTTCCACAGGGGAGTGCACAAAGATTTATCTCAGGAGTAGTGAAAGTGAATACATAAGGATTAAAGTAAATCTCTGCAGGATATGGAAAATTGAATACTTCATGCATTTACAGCCCACTACCATTCTTAGACCTTATTGTATATTTTGCCATAATTTTAATTTTTATTGATATGTGCAACAAAGTAAAATTATAGAAAGTACATTAGAAATTATTTCTTTGGAATCACCTACATACAGTTTTCTTGCAGGCTGAAGGGATATTTCCATTCAAGCAGTGAAGATTGGTCTGATTGTTGCACTCAGGAGCTGCTTCAAATTAGTATTTGTAATAACTACTAAGAAAATCAGCTTCTTGGTTTTCTGCTATACAGACACAGAGGAATTAACATTGCAATTTGCTATTCAGACTATTTTATACAGATATTATTTTACTTTGGTTTCCAATTAAATTCTCTATGTCTTACAGCTTGATGAGAGTTTTGCTTTAAAAAGGTCTTCAGAATATTCTTCTCTCCCTTTAGGTTGCAGTCACCAGGGCATACATTTTTGTTTGCTTGTGGTTGTCTTCTGTGCATCACCTACTCTTTTCCATGCAAATCATTAGTCTTAAGTATAGATTCCATGTATCTATGGTCATCAGTGGGACTGATCATATATGTGACCTGCCTTTATTTTCCCTGAGTTAGCACTAATGTGGCTGCATTTTTAGCTCACCTAAGATCTATCGAGAGGGTTAATCTGACAGCTCTTCAGCTGATAATGTAATTATTTGATGTAGCAGATCAGTGACTGTGCAGCTCGGGTTCTGCTTAAAACCTTGGGTAAGTCTTCAGGACTTCATCTGAGAATATGTAAAAGAAATTGATGCTGCACTATGAATTCTCTGAAGTCTCAGGGTTTTGGACATTAGGCAGCATGTTTGTGGATCACAGAGATCTGGAAAAAAATGTAATTAGAAAAGTGCTACAAGGATCAAATTCATGGTGATCAATGAGATAAACCAGAGACAGAATGTCAAAATCTATGAGAGGGAGCTGTTAACAGCATAAGATGATCTCATTCAGGATAACTCCAAGAGGGTCAGCTAATGGACCTTCTGGGCTATGTAAGTAAAAGTGAAGAAGAAAAGCAATGATGCTATGATGAAAAAGGCAATAAAAATTACTAACAACTCATCTTTGTCTTCCTGTTATGGGATTTTGATATGGAGAAGGATCACGACATTTGAAGGTCTAAAAAATTGTCACACTAAATTAAAATTTCAATAACTTCTCCATATGGTAAAGTGTAACATGAAAGAAGTGTTCATTGTTCCAAATTTTGCTTCAGGTGGTTAAAAAAGAAAACAATTATTGAAACCCCATTTTTTTCCTGAAAAAAATTTTTAATTCTTCTTGTAATATAATTTCATTTTTGAATAAATATAACCAGATTTTTTTCTGGAACTTTGTCTTAAATTTTATTTTTTCTCTCCTCTGTCTTCTCTACTCATCTTTCTTTCACTCTAGATAAAAGAGAATTTGAAAACTTTAGAATGTACTGTAAAAGATTGATAGACTGATTGTGACAAGAAAACAGAAAAATCTACACAACAGTCTCAGAAATGTATTGAGTGAGATCTGCATATTTAAGCCTCTGTCCTTGAAGAAGATTGGACTTTGTCTTTACAGAATTTTCAATATGTGAGTTAGGCACTCAAGCAGTCTAGACAATGTAAATTAATTACTCTACAAGCAAGTTGTCGAGAAATTCACTATTTTTATTTCACGTCTAAAATGTCAATGCTAGTTGTGTGGCTCATGGATGACTGTCAGAAAATGAACTTGAGGCCTTCTTGATGTTTGTGGGAGTTTTGCCATTGACTGCAACACAACCAGAATGTTGCTCACAGCTGTTACCATAGTGATTGGAACTTATTTTTGTCTGACATTGCTAGAGAGTCCTTGGAAGTCTTGTTCCAGTTGATTTCCTGTACACAATTTGTGATGTTGTTGTGGTAATTAATAATGACAATATTGCTGATCAATGCTGCACCTATGATGGAACATCTTGGCTCTTTTGTGTTTTGTATGACTTAAATCCAGTACATAGAGAGTTACCTTGAAAGTGACACTCAGCACTAAGAAAACAGACTTTGTTTTTTCAGAATACCAGATCTACAAAGCTTTCTCTATCAGAATATTTGAAAGGTTAGTTCTGCATAAAAACTAATTTTGAAATAGTTTTGGAAGATTTTCTCTGCTTTTACAAGGAGAGTCTTTAAACTGAAACAAATAAATAAATCATTCCTTTAAGAACTGGATCACTTAAGAACTTAAGAAATTAATGAGACAATTAAAGTTTAATATACTATTTATGTTCTACCCAAATGCTCATATTATCTAATCATTAAGATACCTAGTTTATTAATTCTGAAGAAGGCAGAGTTCCTAGAGATAAAAACAACATATAATCAATGAGTTAAAAGAGAGCATCAGAATGCTGTAGAACATGAAATTCCAATGATATTGGAATTTTCAGACTATGTTCTGTTTTGCTTGATGGATATGAGAGACATTTGTACAAATCTGGCTAAAACTGTACCGATTTCCAACAAAAGCAGGCACATCCTTTAAGACTGTAGTGAAAATTGTATGAGACTTTTACATGTTATTTGAAATGCTACACTGTGACCAGATTGTATTATGGAACCTGTACAGAGGGACAGCGTTAAGGTTAACTTTTGTAATTTTAATTTGATATTTACTTGTTAGAAACACTGACCAATAACCTACTCTCATACATTATTGTTTTATTTTTTCATACTACATACTACTAATTTCCATTGGGTGGAATGTCAGAACTGCTCCATATGTATGTAACTATGTTGCCCTCTTGTGACCAGCTCTCTAAAATAAGAAGTCATAGACCACTTCAAGAACAGAACTTGATTTAAAGTAATATTAAAATTAATTATTGATAGACTTGCACATTTTGTGTTTCTTTTACATGAAAAAGAGCAAAAATTTTATATTTTCTAAATATAATATTAAATATATGTCACATGTATGCTCTTTCAATTTCTTTCCGATCCTTGTTTCAATTTTTTGTGGTTTTCTCTTGACATCTCACTGTCCTTAGGTGCCCTACTAATACAAAAGCAATATTCACAACAATGTAGGAGCATGTAATGTGTTGACTATGATATCACAAGAGAAATGTACTATTATTAATTATATATGTATATAACCCTTCAAGCATCAGATCATTCTGGTTTTGGTCCTCTATCTTCTATGGTTCAGCTACTGGTTGATGTAGTGGGCAAAACCATAGTAAAATTAATCTGCCACTTATTTTGGATGTAAAACTGATTAAGTTGTCTTTGTGGCTTTGTCATTTGTTTCGGTTTGTTGGGGTTTTGGGTTTGTTTTTTTTTCTTCTTAAGTGCTAGTCTTTTTCAAATTGAATTAATTTCTTTTGATTCATATATTGCTCCCTGCAGCTAGTCAGTAACTTTCGCAAATTTCACTTAAGAAAAGAATTTTAAAAGGGTAACTTTGCTGCCCAGTGTGGGTTTTGCATTTTAAGAAGAAGTCATAAACAATGTCAAGTAATTTCCTGACTTTTTGTAGTATTTTCCAATGCTTCAAATGCAAATAGGTCTCTTTTAGTTGTCTTGTAGCCCTTAAGTTATTGATTCAGAGTTTACCTGAGATGATTGACTCTTCTCCTACTGTATGTTATGGTACAGAGTGGTCCTAACTTATTTGCTTTCAAAGATTTCAACCATGTCTAATATGACCAGTAAAAAAACATTGAGGCTAAGACAACTGAAGTGGGAGCACAACAGGAGGGCATACAAAAGCATACACACGCATCTATATAATCCTTTAGATGATATTCACCTCTCAAAATCACCTTGTTTTTTGATACAGAAAATACTGGATATTGAATGTATCTTCATCTTTTAGGCAAATATTTAGAGGATGAAGTCACTGTCCTCGAAGGCCAAAACATTCTACCAAGTAATTCTTTCCTTGAGTAAGGAAGACTCTAAGGGAAATCTGAACACCTTAAGACCTGAGAGTTAATTTACCTGAAACAGGGATTAGTTCCCATTAGATTAGAATTGGTGAAGCCACCCCAGGTTACATTTTAATTAGAATTTTTGTTGCAGCTTTTCTGAAGAGGATGCTTGATTAAACAACCTACTTTAGCAAAATATAAAATTCTTCTTCATTGTACTTTGAATCCTCTCCTTAAATCACAAAAATGTACAAAGACTAGAGAACTTGTGCATCACCCTCTTAATGGTTGAGAGAAAGCTGTTAAATAAGCATTTTTTTCTGTATATATGTCTAGATACAATAATTTCTAAAGCAAAAAAATCCACAGCTTAAAAGGCCAGAACCTAAGTACCAGGAGCTGTTTAATACTGTTTTTCCAATCCAGGATAAAGGTATTATTTGATCGTATCAAGAGCCTCTGGTGAAATGTGGGCATGTTATCATTTTATCTGCAGTTGCGCCCAGCAGCATCACAGCTCGGGTGGACAGAGTATGTCTGTACCAGCAGCAGAACTGCCCTTTCTGTGTGAGGATCTCTGAGTCAGCAGGGCTGAGCGCATCCCTTCAGTTAAGAAGGACTTCTGGACCATACTAAGCACATTAAAAGCGTACATCCATCACTGTCCACTCCTCCCTTGCTCCTTGAGGAAAAGCACAGCGTCTTCAAGGATTTTGTTTATTCTGTGAGTTTGCCTGTTTATTGGTGCATATGCAGCAGCTTGAAAGGAACACTTTTGCAAAGCCAACGCCATTGGCCTAGCTTTATTACATGAATTAACATCATACCTATGGAAATGGTGGCTTTTGAAAATGTCTGTTTTGATTTAAATACCCTCTTACAGTGTTCCAAATGACCAGGATATCTGGAGCTAGGAGTTTAGGCAGATAATTGTAGCTCAGTTCTCTACTGTCTTGACTAATGTGGAGTTCTGCACAGCCAGGTTATTTGAAAGGAAATCTGAAAATCCAGTAATGGTAAAAGACCATTTGAGATGGAAGGTAGAAATTAAATGTCAGAAAGTGTTCTCTGCAACAGTGTACCTATATGCATTTAGGTGCATGGCAAAATTGTCTGAATTTACGGAGTAATAGACAGGATATTAAGTCTTTCCACAGGAACAGTAGGATGAGAAGTGTATAGCAGCATTTTTTGCTGACATAATGCTAACATGCACAAAGATGTATTTTTCCTTGGAGTTCTCAAACTTATAGAAACATTGACATAGTTGTTATGGTTAATTTCAATAATTGTCCTTTTCAAATTTTTTTGGTTCATGGTTGGGTTTTCTTTTCTGCAGCAAAGAATCTTCATCTCACACAGTGGTTAACAAAATAACATTGTATTCATGTGTTTCAGATTCTCCCAGAGTTTGACAGAGATATTTAATTGTTCATGATACCTGTGGCTTAGAAAAACACAGTCTAAGTATAAATGCAAATTTTTATAGCTTGAAGAAATATTCCTATAAACAACTTTATCCCAGGACTACTACAAAAATTTACCATAGTTATTCATAGTTTAGTATTTAAACTGAATCATGCTGAGAGAATATGAGCAATTTATATTATTTATATTAAATGTGGCTACTCATGCTGCTCTTAATTGGCTTTTATGTGGGTTAGAGATAGTTTACAATAATTAAGCTGTAAGTAGGAGTTCAAATAGGACTTCATCGTCTCTAAACATCTTCTTTGGTGCTTAGATATGGAGAGCAGTGTTATGACTGGAATCTTGAAAAATAAATCATTATTAAGGATACATAAGGAGTGATCAGACTGGAAAAATGTATCCATTAGAAAATTAGAGATTGCTTTATATTTGTTAGCATCCCCTACTGTTTTTCTAGATGTTTTCGTTAATGAAACAATCACTTTAGTACCAATGATACATAAACCTTACACAAGGATAGTCCAGCCTGATTTTAAAATATGTTGTTCTTATAAGAAGAACAAAACATAAGAAATGTCATTATTCACTTCAAAATTTAAATTGTTGTATTTGAATTCTTATCACTATAATGCAGGCAGTATTAAGTCCCACAATTTAATTAATATTTTCAGGGGTGTTAACCCATTCAGAAATTACAGATTGAAAAGAGTATACTAATCCTCATCTAAGTAAGTCTGTTTGGATCAAATTTCTTTTTCTGATCAAAGATTTTTGTTCAGTCTTAAAGAAACCATTTTGTGTTGAGATCTAGAGAAAAAAAATAATTTCAGAAACAGGTTAAAAACAGGTAAGCCAGGACACAGTTACTTTTTATGATGTGTTTACACATTACGTTAGTGACTTTATAAACATTTTACTTGGTTTTAACTTGTTAGCTTAACTTCACATAAGGGAAGGGTTTCAAGCAGAAAAATAAAATACAATAATGAGAAAGATCCTATAACAGAGAAATTAAAGCAAATTGAACATTTTGGAGGATGACAGAAAGAAGGTGTTAATAAAACTGTTTTGCATATGAAGGAAAATATTTAGGAAAAGCAGGTTAGAAAAATAGAATATATGACATAAATATGTATGTGAGGTTGTTTTTTTTCCTGAATTATACAGGAAATAGAATACAACTGCATAAAAGCCAATGTGGGGAGAAAAAGGGATTCTGACAATGGCTTTTGAAGTCATTGATGATGCAGATTTCAGGCTGTGGTATACGAAATCTAAAGCTCGGGCCCGACTTTACTGTGTTCCTCTCAGCAAATGTACATTAGATGCATGCATCAGGAGCTTTTTCCCAAGGGCATATGGTACTTTTTGATAAAGATATGTGTTACAGACCTGCTGGACAGTGTAATGTGGGATGAGTTCAGATTTTTCAGCCCTTCAGAAAACCTATGCTCTCTCAGTGAATCTGTATTGTGCTCTGTAGAAGTCTAAAATTTGTATTTGAGCTCTGTTGTATGAATTTGCAGTCACTGTGTGTGATAATCTAATAACTTCTACTTTAGTCCTTCAAATATTATTTAGAAGTTTATAACACCAAAAGGCAATTGATTTAGAGGACATTTTCTATGTGAGTTCAAAGTACATGGCACAATTCTGTTGGGATAGGATAATTGCATATATTCCTACAGATGGTTAATTTGTTCCCCAGTTAAATATTTGGAACAGAACAATGTGAGTTGTGTTATATCCTATTTGACTTGGAGAAGTTGAGATATGACACTTTTCTGATATGCCGTGTAGATGTTTAACTTGTATAAAACTTGCCAGGAAATGCACCTTGAGACATGTGCAAGACCTTGAAAAAATAAAGTAATAATATTTTCTCATGTACAGAGTGTAATTCCTGTCTTCCTGCTAGAGCTGAAGAGTGAGAAGCAAAGACAGTTTTGTACCCCTTTTCCACACTGCCAAAGTCATGTGTTCCTGGGTACTAACTTATACTTCAGCCGGAATATAACATTAGTCTTTTAAACATTATGTGACTGACTCCAGATTACTCAAGCAGATTTTGTTCTGGAATCCCTTCCTAGTCACATAAAAAGGAAAATGTTAAGTGAGTGATCTGAGCTTTATACTCATGGGAGATTTCTCTCTCAGCATCTGACCTGCAATAGGTATGCAGAGCCTTTCATCAAATTACCTGTCAGAGGAGCTTAATGCTCATTATAATACTTATCTTATTGGTGGTAATGTTAATGGAAAAAGGAAGGTAAGGAAACTTATCTAACAAAATTCAGAAGCAGAAAGTGGAGTAGAATTTAAGACACTTCTGTTCCATATTAAATTCGAGACTCTGCTAAAATATAATGCATTTAGGCTTTGAGATACTGTTATAACTACACACTAGAGACTAAATTCTTTTGTCCTTGTTCAGGCAAATCCTGCCCCCAGACTGAACTGGGAATTTAGATTGAGTGAAGACCGCAGAATTGAGCCCTAAAGGAATATGGCTTACTCCAATAAAAGACACAAGAGAGTTGAAATAAAAATACTGCTAGTAACATGTAGCAATGGAACAACATTACTTAGAGAAACATTCAAATGGGATGAATTAATTAGAAATAAGACTTTGATCTAATGCTTATGACAGTGTTTATGTTCAATGTAACCTATTATTTGTATTACCTCAACTCTGTCATATATTTTTTCTATTTCCTAAGTAGTGTTTACCTATCTTTTACTGCTCACAAAGAAAATGTTTTGCACTGTCAACATACTTGTTTGTTGTTAATAAAAGATTATAACTAAAAATATAAAGATGTGTCAAACAGAACTAACCCTCCAGAGAAGCTAAGCAGATGGAAATAGTGCTGTGAAAACAAATGCATTGTAATTCAAATAATTTGCTTTTCTGCAACAAATTATCTTTACATCCCACCCACAACATACTAATGCTGAAACAGAACTAAAGCAAGCTTATGGATTGATTCTGCCATCCTTTACATTGGTATGAAACCTTTGTAACATCATTTGACATCAACAGAATTATTTCAGATTTACAATAACATAAATTAGCGTTCAACAAGCGGAAAATTAGTAGAGCTAAATGTTTTAAATACATTTCAAGCTCAATGAAAGATCTGTTATCTCACTGATGAGCCCTATCTAACTCCAGTTTAAAATCTGCTGGCTCTTAGAGAAAGATATGGATTATGACTGCTTTGAAAACAGATGCATATTCATTGATGAGACATTTCTGATTCCTCTTTTCAATGCATATTTTCATATTCATGTTTCTCTATAGTTTATTCTCAGTCAAATATTAGTTCAAATAAAGAAATAATTGTGATCTGTGACTTTTTTAAAGTATAACTGTTTAGGTTGATTTTACAACAAGAAAGACTGCACAATTTTTAGTATTTATCTAAAATGAATTTTTCTATATGAAAAGTAACTAAGTATATTCCTATTATAGTATTCATTCCCAAAACAAAGAAATTAGTCACACTAAGTATGATGCCTGCATGCACTTCATTTATACCTTTCCTAAGATAATAAACCTTCATAAATGAAGGCTACTATTTTTTGTGGGTTTTGTTTTTTCTTTTTTCCTGGAAACATAATTCCATCTTTCTTTCCAAAGTAATTTAAAATCCATTCCTGTCTAAGGATTTATAAACACTATAAACATTTATACACTGGTGTTCATGCATAGTGCTCAAGGAATTATACTGAGCACAATTTCTTTCAAGAACTAGTGGATTTCAGTTTTATTGCTTGATATGTTCCCATTTCTGCTTAAATTTTGCTGAGTGTTGCAAAGCTAAATATAAATTGGTTCCAAAAAGGCTTTTGTTTCTCTTTCTTCCAGAAACTTTTAGGTCTCTCTCCCCATTTCCTGCCCCTGTCCTCTTTCTTTCAATGACTTTTAATGAAATATCTGCCCATGGCAGGGGAGTTGGAACTAGATGACCTTGGAGGTCCTTTCCAAAACAAGCCATTTGATGATTCTATGAAATTCCTAATTGGATTCTGGTACTTTCCTCATTAATTTCAGGTAGATGCAGCTACAAGATTTATGGGAAACTTCAGTGCTTATAAAGTGACCATGGGGTGAAGCTTAACTAAAAGCAATGTACATGTAAGTGAGACCCGGACTACATCTGCCCCCCATAAAGATTAATTCAGTTTGTAGGGGAAAGAAACAAAGAGAAAGAAAGAAGAAGGACTGTTAACATCGTTACCTTCCTAGAACATCACGAGGCTGGGAGGCCAGAGATAAATAGCAACCCAGGTATGAACTGCTGATTGGTCTTGAAGATGGGAAAAGTCACAGAAATAGTGCTGTGGCTACGTGGATAATGGTTATGGCTTATGCTGACAATCTGTTTGAGTGGAAAAAAAAAAAAAGTTGAAAAATAAACCTCTTGGGGAAAGTAGAATGCAATGTCTGGTGTGGAACTGCCCTGGGCTGCCAGACAGGACTTGGAAATATTGAAGTAGCCTAACTTACGCTGGAAGTTCTGGGTTTGGTTTTGTTTTATCTGGGGTTTGTTTTTAGAAATGTATGAGTGCTGCAGGATAAAAATCTTAAAATTAAATAATAAAAATAAGATTAAATATCATGGAGTGGGGTGGTTTTGCTCTTATGCCTGCTCCATCCAAATTTCCCTATGTGGGGCATTTTGGAGAATTTTTAATTAATATGGTTTTCCTGATTGGGAATGGAACTAATTCTTGGTAAGAGAATCAGGCTCATGCTTGTGAAAAGTTCCTTTCCTATTACCAGTTTACTGAAAAAGACTTTTAAAAAATTTAGCTTCTCCAGAGGTCTACTAAGATGAAAAGCAGAGTCTACAAATAAGGACTGAAACATTTAATGGCCTCTATTTCATTCTAACGTGAAGTCACAATGGAAGTAAAATAAGATTAAATCTTTGTTTACTGGTAAGTAAAATTAGACTTGGATAAGAGCTTTTCTGATAAACTGGAGATAATTTTTCTTCATCTATCAAGATGACAAAGAGAACTACTTTTTTTTTAAACTAGACATACTAAGTATTGAGTCAGAGCTGTTAATTTATCAGTTTGGAAAAATTAGTTGATAGAATGCAAGAGCTTTATTTTAATATTTTATAGCAAATCTTACTACAAAATGCAAAGCATATGTTTTATTTGCAAAACCAAGTAACTTAGAGTATTTCCTTTCTTTCCAACTATTGACATGAAAATATAAATATTGTTATTCAGTTGTTCAGACACAAAAAAAAAAAATGAAAATTGCATACAATTTTTTCAAGGCTTGAATCACCTTCACCAACCAAGCAACTGTTGCTCTTCCCAAGGTTTTGTAATTTCCTCCTTTTTCAGATGTTATTGCGGTAGTAGTAGAGTCAGCAGAATGGAGTGTGTGTGTATTTCAGCTGTTCAAGTTTAGTTCAGCAAATTAGCTTCTTTTTTGACTAGGGGACTCAGGCCAAGAGTCTGAGCTGAGAATGGGAGATACTTCAGTGAATTTCTATGTTGAGTTTTCCCACAAGATGATAGTTTGTTACATACATCTAGCAATGTCTTCAATGATTGCAAAAAATCACCAGATCTCTCTGTCAAAGATTTTATATTTTATTGATCAATGTTTCTATCAAAATTACCATCATCAGTTTAGGATTGCTTACTTTATTAGATAGAGTTGAAATAGTTTGATTTAAGGTCGTTCTTTCTCTTTTGTCAAGTTAGCATAGCACTTTTTTTGCTTTAGGTGTGGTCTGCTGCAAAGAAATCTGTAAAATAACTTTCTAAGAGAGTCATCATCTTTTTTATGCATGGCTCCTCTGTTGGTGCTGCCACCCACCAAATATCCTTTACACATCTGTTCTACCTCCTGGAAATGTGGTTATTTTATCATGCTTCATGATGGCAAATCAGCAGAAAGAATGTTAAAAAAATCATTTTATGGAGCACTAGAATTTTTTGCTTGTTGCCCACACAGAAGCAGCCCTGCAGCGTTTAACATCCTGCTTTGCAGATGCTGCTGAGCTCTTTGGGCTGGAAGTCAGTCTAAAGGAGACAGAAGTTCTCCATCAACCTGCACCTCAGGAAGTCCCCCATCATCCCCACATCACCATTGGCCAATCAGAACTCAAATCAGTCCAGCAGTTTAATTACCTAGGCAGCCTCATCTCCTCGGATGGTAAGATTGACGGGGAGATAGACAACAGGTTAGCAAAGGCATATAGTGCTTTTGGAAAGCTTCATAAAAGAGTTTGGAGAAATAAACACCTGAAGAAAAGTACCAAGATCAGTGTTTACAGAGCCATAGTGCTGTCTACTCTCTTATACGGATCAGAATCATGGGTCATCTACCGCCACCACCTGCGTCTCCTAGAACGCTTCCATCAACGCTGCCTCCATACAATCCTAAACATCCACTGATCAGATTATGTGACCAATACATCTGTTCTAGAACAAGCAGCAGTCACAAGTATTGAGGCCATATTACTGAGAACACAGCTGCATTGGGCAGGGCATGTCTCCAGGATGAAGGACCACTGCCTCCCTAAGATCCTGCTCTATGGTGAACTTGCCACCGGCTGCCGCAAGAGAGGAGCCCCGAAGAAAAGATACAAGGACTCTCTGAAACAACATCTCAGCCTTGGCCATATTGACCATCATAACTGGTCTACTCTGGCCTCCCATCGGGAGGCCTGAAGATACACTATGTATAACGCTGCTGATGCTTTTGAGAACGCATGCAGGATCACCCTTGAGGAGAAAAGACAACGCAGAAAGAATTGTGCCTTGCAGACTATACCATCTAAGGAGTCTTTCTGCTGTGCCTTTTGCAACCGGACATGCCTTTCTCGTATTGGCCTTTTTAGCCACCAACGTGCTTGCGACAAACGTGGGTAGACCCCTTCCCAAATCTTCGTTCACAAAGCCTAGCCATGATTGATTGATGATTGAGAATTTTTTTGAAGCATTGTTATCAATGCCTCATCACTACTTTCTATTTCAATGTCATAAGAAAATAATTTACAATTGATGTTTGCGTGTCACCCTCACCCCGCCTCTCAGAAGGTATGAGGCAAGGGCCTCCCGCGGCGCCCCACCAGGGCCCAACCCGTTTTTTTTCTTCTTTTTTTTTTTTTTTTTTTTTTTTTTTGGAGAGAAGGCGAGAGAGAGAGTTTATTGATGAGACAGTTACATATATAGGTCTTAGAGGATTCACAGAGTGACCAATTACGGGGTCAGGGGGCTTACAGGACACCCAATCACAGGAAGGGGTTAAAAGGTCCAATGAGAAGACTTCTTGATGTCTTCTCAGGACATTCCTGAGACAGAGATAAGAACTGACCATGGTGTATTTTGGGAAGAAGAAAGCACGAGCCAGCACAGGTACCAGAAAAGCCATTTTGAAACACACTCAAACCACAGCTTCCCATACAAGGTAGATTCACTGCTACAATGTTAGAAACATGCAAACTGTATTTTACAAATATTTATGTGTAGGAGTATTGTCTGTTTTGAGAACCTGGGTACATGTTAATGCAGTGACCATTTAATTCAAAGAGTTACAATTGTTTAACATAGCATGGAAATGGAGGAAATTAGAGCAACTCCAACATGATCTATTCAAGACTTCAAGGGATATGGCATTTCTTTTAGCCCACTGTCTTGGAGAGACTGAACCAGCAATAAATGCACGGTGCAAAAAGCTCAGAGGTGTTACCACATGGTGTGATTATGGTGGGTCTGGTAATTCTGCTTAATTTTCTGTGTAGGCAGTTAGACCTAAAAGGAAGGCTTGCTGGTAGTGGTGATGTAGGTCACTATTGGAAATTTACTAGAATTTTTCCTTCCCTGATTGTTCAGGTTTAATCATGACTTGAAATCAGCTACTGGTTGCAGAGTAATCCTCACTGAAGTGTATTTATTTATTTTTATTCTAAGGTGATTTCACTAACATATTATTTTTAATTAATATCTTTTTAGAATAATAAGTGATTTAAAAATAAAGTTACAAATCCATACTTGAAGTTTCATAGCTGTATTTCACAAAAAGTCATGGGGAGGAAGGTATTCAAAAAATTCTTCTGCTTTTACTTAACTAAATGAATTCCTATAGTATTTCTGGGCATTTTTTTCTACAATAGATACCCATCCCATAAGTAGTTATGGAGAGTATTTTTCTGTAAAAGAATAATTATACTGAATGATTTTATATAGGCTGGAAATATTTTTTATATGTTTCATTTGTTGAAAATTTTAACATAAAGTCATATCTTTTCCTTGTGTGTGTACCTACCTCAGCTATCAAATACAGGTCTTAGAAACAAGCTCATTTTTTCTACAAATTTAAAAGAATATTTAGTAATCATTGGGTTCCCAGTTGATTCCAGGTGATAATAAAATTTCTTGATGTATAATTGTACATCATCATCATCATCATGGCTGGGCTTCGCAAATGAAGATTTGGGAAAGGTCTCTCCCCACGTTTGCCACAAGCGTGCTGGTGGCTAAAAAGGCCAATACAAGACAGGCATGTCTGGTTGCAAAAGGCACAGCAGAAAGACTCCTTAGGTGGTATATTCTGCAAGGCACGATTCTTTCTGCGTTGTCTTTTCTCCTCGAAAGTAATCCTGTGTGCTTTCTCAAAGGCATCAGCAGCGTTAGATCAGTGTTCACAGAGCCATTGTACTCTCTTATACGGATCAGAATCATGGGTCATCTACCGCCACCACCTGCATCTCCTAGAACACTTCCATCAACGCTGCCTCCATACAATCCTAAACATCCACTGATCAGATTATGTGACCAATACATCTGTTCTAGAACAAGCAGCAGTCACAAGTATTGAGGCCATATTACTGAGAACACAGCTGTGTTGGGCAGGGCACGTCTCAAGGATGAAGGACCACTGCCTCTCTAAGATCTTGCTTTATGGTGAACTTGCCACTGGCTGCCGCAAGAGAGGAGCCCCAAAGAGAAGATACAAGGACTCCCTGAAACAACATCTCAGCCTTGGCCATATTGATCAACGTAACTGGTCTACTCTGGCCTCCAACCGGGAGGTCTGGAGACACTATAATTGCATATGATCCTTAAAGAAAACTGAAAATGCTAATCTATTTATTCATTATAGAATCATAAGCTACAGACAGCTCTGGATGACTTTTATCTTTAAATTTGATCATAGCATTCATAACTAAGCTTCAAATATGTAGCAGAACTCCTAATCTAGTTGATATTACCATATGATTATACTTACCCATCCCCAAGACATGATTCTTACAGTTTTTGGTGATTGGGAGGCTGTATCAATAACCTCCACTTTCTCCTGACTTATAGCAAGGATTCAGCAATAATTTCCCATTAAGTCTGTGAAGCTTTGTTCCTTATTTGTGTGTTCTAAAGACAATATTCATTTAGTATGGCAAGCACAGGGTGCTTGTATTAGGTCTATTAGCTTGCTATTCATGTAGCAACAAGCATTGGGAATGCACTTTAATATCTTGGTTTGTGACTTGCAACCAAATAGCGGGTGCAATTGTCCTCTCAGGCTCTTCCCTCTTTACACTGAAATAAGCTCCTTCTTGCATTCACTGTAATTTCCTTCTCAGCTCGATCTTTAGTCCCCCTTTGCAGAGTGCCAGTTCTGTAGCTGTGTTGCAAATTACTAAACATGTTTTACCAGATTAAGAAACTTGTCCTACTCTACTCTGAACACAGTTTTTTCCTACTGCAAATTTTAAGCTTTGGTAACAATCCAAAGGGCAAAATCTCTTCTTCCAAAGTTAAACTGATGTTTCCATGGTGTTGAAGCTTGATGATACTTTCTGGTTTATAATGCCACTGATGTTTAATTAAATTCTCTAACATACTCTTTAACACCAATATGTTTTCTTTGTACTATTTTTCAAATCCTTTCTTGAACAAAATCCTGTCTCTGAATTCTCTACTCCCCTGCATTGGCATTTGAAGGGATAGAGAGATGGTGTAGGGTTGTCTGGATCTCAATAAGAAAGGGTGTACAGTAAAGGGTTTAATAAAGTAGCTGTTTAAACAAGATAGGAGGAGTCATACAGACAGCAAGAAAATCTTACACAATTTCAGATGCATGTATGCATCATTCAACAGACCACTGATGCATCTCCCAATAGTGTGCTGCACAGATTCTGTCCATGGAGAATTGTCCTCCATTTTGGCCATTCAAGCTGTTATATACAATTTTCTTAAAACAAGTCTATTCATCATTGGTGCTGTCAAACAGAATGGATGTTTGCATCCAAGGAACTTCTTGCTTCATGCTTAAAGGCAAGACTGTACACATCATGTAATTGCTGGTACCCTCAGTTACAACCAACTGCCTGAGCTTGTCCTGTGGTTCAGAATTCATGCAGCACCACACAGCCTGAAGCCACACTGAACAGATGGCCCAGAACAGCACAGGTCTGCCTCTGCTCAGGTATCTGTGGCATGGATCACAAACTCCCTGAAGCACAGCAGCCCCCTGGTCAGAACCACCTTGTTGCATCCCTTGACCACCATAGACTTTGCCATTCCCAAATGTATTACAAGTAACAAATTTTATTAGGAAGCCATTCAGCTACCAGAGAGTTTCCTAACAGGCTGGGATATTCCCTCTGTTGTACCAGCCACCCACCAGTGCAGTACAAGATGGCATGGGGTGTGCCAGCAGGTTCCCCTGCAGCAGCTGATCATGCTGCACAGGGGCTTTTCAAGCCTGGAGTATGAGGCCCAGGAGAGGAGACACGGACAGTTCAAGGTCACCAGCTCCTCAGTACAATGTCTTCTGCAAGGCTCCCAACAGAGCTACTGAGGAGAAATCTCTTCTGCAGCATTCTCTGCTAGACTGTACTCACTGATAACTTTAGGTTTGTGCTCACAGTATGAGTGGTGAAATAAGGAGAACATGTCTTTAATAAAAGGAACAATTATTGCAATGTCCCCAGTCATATAAGGGAAGAATCAGCAGAATTATCCGACAAAACAGAATTAAGTAGAACCAGTGAAATATTTCTGTGAAATGTTTTTCTGTTGAAAAATATTACTTCAATTAAATTAATATGGGAACGTTTGCAGGGATGTTCTTGTGGGAATGTGTCAACTGTAATGACATTATTTCTATGGCAGGAAAAAAACCCAAAATTTGAAACAGCCGTCTGTTTCTACTTGTTTTGCTTGAAGTGTACAGATTTCTCAACCCTGAGAACACTTTCAAAATATTCCTTTGAATATCTAAAAAGAATCAGTAGTATTGTCAAAATTGAAGTGTAACGTATATAAATTGCTCTTAAATTCCCCTCCTCAAGTGATTTCAAAATTTTTCTGTTATATTTTATTTTCTTTAAGGACAGTTTAGCAGGCGTAGATGTTGGCTAAACATGGAATTGTGTTGTATTAAGTGATGGACACCCTCAGAAGGTTAGTTCTTTCAGATGCCTTAGCCAAGGCTTGCCATACTTCCTTGTAGGCCTGTAAAATAGGCCAAAAATCTTAGAAGAGCAGGCTCAGAAGAGTCATTCAAAACACAATATTAAAGCCAAATTTTACTTTTGGAAAGTAAGTTGTAAAAAGTGAGGCAGTGACTGAGAAGGAAGTAAAAGGAGAAGAAATCAGATAAGACCAAAACTTGATATACCAACTGAAAACCAGTAGAGAATGGTTGGCATATATCAAATTAAGTAAGAATCTCAAGAAGCTGGAAAATTATTAGGCTTAATAAGGGGCACTAGTGTTAGCAGATTGCTTGCTTCATGGTAAGAGAACTTTTGATCACAGGATAAATACACGGATGTTTTTGGAGGCATATGATCTACATACAGAGAACCTTTAAAATCCAAATTACACTGTTGTGAAAATTTCATAAAAGCTTTTGTACACTTAAAGAGAAAATGAAATGAAATATCTGTAAAAGATGTCTTTTTTGTTACTATTATTATTCTCTAGAAAGAAAGACCTCCTAAAATTAGGCAAAGGACTGTTTGAGAGGAAAGTTTCTTTGAAGGAACATGACAAAACTGTCAAGATGTATTGACTCTTGCACATCTGGAATACTGATGGAAACTTCAAACTTTACTTCAGCTTTCTGTATGCCAAAGAAGGCACCCAACAGTTTTCACAGAAAGTCAAGAGTGTAGGTACTTTCAGCAGAATGATAAAGGTGACATACCAGCACAATGCTAAAAAGAATATTGCTCCTAGCCACAATCTATAGAGATTAACACCAAACCAGCCTTAGTGTTGCCACAGTAGTTTTTTAAATGTCTTACAGAATTAAAGCATACATTTGAAGATTTCTGGAAAAGAGGGCTATTATTATTTTCATTAGCCAATAAGTAAACTAATGGATTAGAGACCCCTGGTGGCCTAGTGGTTAGCGTGCAGGACTTTCACTGCTGCGACCACGGGTTCAAATCCCGGTCTCTGGCCTGATGGAGGTCGTTAGCCCTGTGTGGCCATCCATCTATGAGAAGGACACTCTAAACAAACCTACGTCCTGAGGACCTCACTGCCATTGTCCAAGCTTGCTTGGCCCCGGCAGTTGAACCTTAGGATTAAAGGGTGGGCTCAGTTCAGCGCAGGCTGTGTCTCACCTAAAAAATCCATTGCGCAGGCTGGAAAGGTAAAAGACCTTTCCCCAAATCTTCGTTCACGAAGATGGGCCATTATTATATTATTTATTATATTAAACTAATGGATTAATAAAATATGAAAATGACATTTTGAAGGGAGTTCAGAGAGAGGTGTCAATAAGCAGGAGGTCAGAGAAACTGGAAAAATGATTAAAAGAGGAAATCGTAAAAGTGATCAGGCATCCTCAAGGGACTCTTTGCACTTGCATCCGTATAAAACAATTTTATCTCAAAGCTGCTGTTACAATCACGTGTAAAGGAAGGGATTAGTGTACACCCAATCAGTGACCCTTTCAAGTAGTTATTTTAGTAGCTTGATTTTCTTTTAACTGTTTTGATTTGTCTATGGATTTGTGAAACCCAAAAGGAACCTTTTGTACACCTTCTCTTTTCTTGACGTGTTTCTATAGGGCCTTAATTTGCAATTATGCTGCGAACAGCTCTGAGAGGTATGTCCAGCAAGTAACGCCAATATGGCAAACCTGCTTGAAGAAGAGGTGACCTTTCCCTCTTCACTCTATCAACTACAATCTTTGCACTAACATTCAACGTTAATTTAAAGACTGGAGTTATACATATGTGTAGAAAGCTTCTAATAAATATTTCTAGATCAAATATTGATGCTGCATATGTAAGTACAAAAAAAAAACCAGAGGCAAAATGAAGCTTTAAAACTGTATCTGCACTTCTGCAGTACAAGCAGCAAGGGAAAAGAATTACTTATCTGCTCTCTAACATCTCACTAAGTAGCCCCAACATGAGGTATCAAGGGTTTTGGAAGGAATGTACAGTAATAAAGGGCTCTCAATGGAGAGTCCAAGCAATGTTTCACACCACTTAGAGCCCTGAAAAAGCCTGCATAACATGGATGAGCTTTCCAGATTGCTGAAGGTATGTTGTCAAGTGGGAACCAGACTAGACTGATTAAAAGGTATAAATGTGTCTTCAAAGTTTGCTAGGTCTTATTTCCTTATGCATGTTCAGTTCCAATCAAGCTAGTACAGAACCTTCCTCACATGACTTTGGAATTTAACATGCATCCAGTTTTATATTTGAGGTGACTATTCACAAAATATCTCTGTGGCCTTGTGTTGCAAGACTCAATGCCAGACATTGCATTTCCTATCAATAGCATTTCCTATCAATATCAATATCAAAAACAATAGAAAGGGTCACAAATGTTCAGTTACAGATTTTATTAATAAAATTATGCATAGAATATATAACTGCAGAAAAATTTTTGTTTGTAATGTTTTGGTTCTTGTTTTTCAGCACAAATGAAAATGAGTAACATCTTTGTTCTTTATTTCCTATTCACTTTCTCTAATTCACTCCAGATCAGGACACTGACTTCTTTACCAATTTGAAAACAAAATAAGTAGCAGGCTGAAGGACATTCAGTCACTCTTTCTTTTTTTTTCTTTCTTTTTTCTTTTTTAATTTAAATTAAACATAAAATTTCATAAGCTATCCAAAACTATCAGGACTTTCTAAGCAAATAAAGCTTTCAGAATAACAATTCTCCATAGAGGACTTTTTTTGCTCTAATTGTAACAAAGTGATTTTTACTGAACTCCACCATGATTTTTATTTTAAGACCCACTCAGGTCATAAGATATGTATGTTTCCTACCTTTGAAAAATCGATGTAAACACATCAGCTCTGACAGGTTGTTATCAATGTTTCACAGTACATAAAATCAACCTAAAAGATAACCTTCCAAAACTCAGAGGAAAAGACACACTTTCAAATGTGCTTGTCAGTCTATCTCAAAGGAGACAAAGCTGGGGAAAATGTCTTTAAATGTGATGGTCTCCTATGATCTGTTTCTAAAATTGTGTTTCCCATTGGGTAGATCTTTTATCAGAACAAGAGAAAGCTTTATGCTGTCTTGCCTGACAGTGAAGCACATGCTTTATACAACTTGCTGCAAGGGTTATCTCATTTAAACTACTCTGTGATCAGCAACCTGTTTCTCCCATGGGGCTCTTCAAAGGTGGCTAGTACCCAAAACATAAGAGGGGAAAATAAAGCATTTGAAGCTAGTTTTTTTGACATTTTCCTGTATTGCTTCCATCTCTCTTATCTGTCTTGTATGTGGGGATCATAATTTCAAACCACACAGAATCTAGAAGAGGCCAGTCTATGGTTCAACACATTCATGCCTGTAATACGTTTTCTACATAGATGTCTTCACTGTGCATCCAAGGTGAAGCAAGAAAAAAGACGCTTTGGGATTACATTATTCAGAATATTGGACACCAAAGGAAGTCAAACTATAAAGAATCTTTCAAAATGTGTATGAAATAGGTCCCTGGTCTGTCTCCTAGGGAACTTCCTTAATATAATATTGAATAATAAGAAGGTTGTTTGCAATTTTAACCCATCAGAAGACAGCTAGACATAAATAGAAAAAAAAACAACAACACAAAACCAACTAAGATTTTCCTTTTTTCTTAGGCCACTTTCAGTGGCATAGATTTGTCTCATTTAACCTGTAGACGGAGGCCCAAGAAAATAGTTAGAAAGGTTTGTTGTTCTTCTGCATTGGTGGGGATAACAGAAAGTGGGTTATGCCACATATCTCTCTGTAGTACTAGTGATAAAGAAAGCACAGCCTTCTGATCATTCTGAATTCTCTGAGCTAGAGGTGTTATATGGTAACTTCAAAAAACGATTGGTATTCGTATTAGCAATCACATTTTCTTGCCTGCACTGAAATAAAAATTACATCTATCAGCAATTTGCATCAGTATTCAGAGAATTTGTTTTGAAAGGGATGATACTTTGTTGATTTCATCCTCCTTTCAGTCACAGTGTCAGTTCTGGATATTTTTCCTTCTGTATGTGTCTGACTTCATGGCACCTAGTCATCTGTATGTAGATGATGCAGGGTATCTACAAGCTCTTGTTTGCACTCCAAGAGAGTCTCTTCCAAGACTTTAGAGGGGGAGCTGATGGAGAGACTATTCTGAGGAGGAATATAGTAAGGAATGATGTGGGGAATCAACATTTGAGAGCTGAGTTGTTGTTGAATGCGTGCAGGTAATGTGACCTCATGGAACTAAATCTGAAACTAATGTTGACAGAAATTACACGCTTTAACTGATGATGATCAATCCTGAATAATGACTGTATAATGAGAAGAAGTCTATGGAGTCCCAAATAATATAGTTTACAATGCTCTGGAAGCATGATAGAGTCTGAAATGAGTGAGAAATACCCAGGTGCTAACAACATCAGCTTGAGACTTCCATTTCAACTGAACTGCCCTTAGCACTTTAAAGTCACTTATAGGGTGGATACAGGGATGCATTGTAGGAACTTTAGGGTAGGGCATGTTTGGTATTCACTGTACTTTTCAGACTGTAGATGGAGGGTATGGGAAGCTATGTAGTGTATCAATTCCAGTGCACTGGATAAATATCTCCACAGCTTCTCATTAATATGAGTATGAAATTTTCTTCTTTTACCATTAAAAAGGACAAAAATAACCAACATGAACCTCTTTTCTCCTCTCTTCTCCCTCTCCCCTCCCTCTCCTCTTCCTCTCTCCTCCCCTCCCCTCCTCTCCTCTGTTTTCCATTTTTTTTTAATGTAGTGTAAAGTTATCAGATTGAAGTACTCATTAGCTACCAGAATTTGAAAACAGCAATGGCATGAATTAAAATAAAGTATCAGAGTCTCAATTTTCTTCTCAGTTCTAGTGCTTCTGGCTTTCCCATGTGAGCTGTTAGTATGATGAGTAAATATGCAGTAAATTGGTTCACTAGGGTGGAACTATAGATCTCTCCTGATGTTTCCTTTATTCTTTGCAAAAGAGGCTTCATTGTTTCTGTATATTTGATTATTACAGCTGTGATGTTGCAAAGCAAAACAAAGTGCCATACAACACAATACTTCTGCATATAGGAAATGCAAAAATAGGAAGCAGAAAAGGTAAATGTGATGCAAATTTCATGCTTTATCTTGCTGATTCCCAAGTATATTCACTTGGAGGGAAAGTCTTCCATGAGTTGTGGAGTTACAATGACTTCTTGGAAATATATTCTCATCAAAACCACAACTTAATATTTAAAGATTAAACTGTGCAACAGTTTAATAATTGTTTTACCTTGGAATCACATACAGGAGTATTACAACTCTATTATATCTATCACTCCCCATATGACACTGTCTAAAACATTTTAGTCAATTAAGCAGCAAATAAAATAGCAAAAAGAATCTCAATATTTGGTTTAGCGCCTTATACTGGTTTGTCCATTTCACCACTATTTCTGTAACCTTTACAAACTCTTCCATAAATTGACATAATGTGCCTGGAAACCAGAACAATGCAGAATCTACAGTATTTCTGGGTATATTAGTATCTTTAGTTTCAGTTCTTAGCAAATGGTATATTCAGTATTTGATGCTACTCATCTAGAGTCAGGTGACACAGTTATGGTATTTCGAAAGGAGGTTTATTCAAACGTAGTTGGATATTGTAAGAAACAAAGCATTTTAAAAATAGACTAAAGTTTACTAAAGAGCATTTAAAAATTAGCATCATTAACAGGAACAGGGATGAAAAATATTTCCAAAAACTTTTTAAGTACAGTCATACAAACTAAACTTAGTTTACAGCTAACATAGTAAATTGCTATTAGCTTCAAATGAAAAATCCTGAGATTCAGAGTGTAAAAGCTAAAATATTACTACAACTACTTAATCAATGCACAGCTTCCGTTCTAATTAAGCATGACATTACTGTGCAGAACTTTAGGATCATAAACAATAGCATCCCAAAAGTGTCTAATAAGCACTAAACTAATGACCAAAATAATTTCCTAACCACTGCACAATCTTGATAAAACTCTTTCCTTCCATGACTTAGACTTATTTCTGTTTTCCTAACTTTTTAATTTTACTTTGAACACAAGGTAATTCTTGAAACACAGGTAAGACAATACGCTGGGGAACAGAGGATAATCTAATACTTCTTTTTAATTTGCTTTTCAAAGCCACAGTTAGAATAGAATTTATCCCTATGCCAGAAAATCAAACATTACATATATGCTTACTTATCCCGACAAGAGTTACATGGTACATGAATCTTACTCAGAGCTCATTTTCACTTTGAGTTTCCAAGACTGCAAGTCTTGGAAAAAATATTTTCACTTTGCAGATTCCATGTCATCTCATTATCTTGAGGCTAAACAACTAGCAACAAGGAAAGGTCTCTGTGTGAATGGGAGGGAATGGATCAGAAAGAGACACATTGGCTGCAATGTTATTACGTGATATGAAAACACGTGGCCCTTTGACATTTTCCCTTCAAGTAAACACAGGTAGCATGCTCCTGCTTTGGGACCCACTACATTGTGGAGTGTATAGTTTGAGTGGTAGCTAGGAAGAAACCTTACATTTTCTTTCATATACTCTGTGGTAGCTTCTTATGCTTGCTGGAGAGAGCTGGAGAGAAGACGTATGGTGGGCAGGTGCTGGAAGCCTTGGTTAAGGAAAGACCAATAGAAACATGAAACAGCTTTCCCACTAACCCCACCAATGCATAACAATTAGTAAGTATATAGCTCAGCACATGTATATATGTAACAGAGGATTAAGTACTGTGTGCTTGTATTCTATCCTGTCCTTGCACTACTGGTTTAAGTTTAATATGGTGTCATGATTTACGAATGGTATTCTCCAGTTTAGAAGTCCCACTAAAAAAACACACTGCCACTTACTTCCCCTCCCCCTCCACTTGGAGACATAAAAGGCAAAGACCACAGGTTGAGAAAAGAATTTACTGGAAAGAGCAATGAGATAAGAAAATGAACAGTAACCGCAACAAAATTAATAACAAAAGTACGCAAAAGAGACAGTGAGAAGGTTGACCCAACCGTAGCCATGCCACCCAACCTGCTCCCTCCTGTCAGGACCAGCATTACCCCACCACTTGGTCCATGATGCATGCTCCACTGGGAAGGAACAGCCTTCTTAGAAGTGAGAGAGATTCCCTTTCTCCCACCGCTGGCAATGACATCAGATGGTATTGCATAACATCAGGGTCTTGGCCATGCTCACACAGCTCCAGGCTCTGTCTCTTCATGGCTACTGAAAAAAATTAACCCTGTCCTTGGCCAAAACCAGGACATATGACACGGATGTTCCCTACAGCAGGTAGAGAGTTATTTGCTGCCTCTTCCTAATAATATAATTTTTGCATTGGCCAGAGTTAATTTCTTGAACAAATACCCTACACAAGCCAAGACTTATAGAAGTCTCATGGTAATTTCACTTGCTTCCAAGCAGAAATACATATTGAAACACCTTTTACTTTTTATTACTGTTGCAAAGCTGTCAGAAAAATTACAAGAGGTCTCCTTTAAAGATTTCCTGTCCCGTATTATTGTGTTGTTTCTTTTACACAAATTAGTAGGAAGAAAAAACATAAACAAAATGTCAAGAAAAAATATTTTAACTTATTGCTAAGCCCTTTAGAACACGTTTCAAATTCAGGAAATGGTTTTTGAGGTGTACTAAAGCCACAGTTGATTTTTAATTTTTTTTTGAGGTATATAGAACTTATTCATGTAAACAGAAAGGCCATGGCTATTTCAAGTTAGTTAATAAGAAAGTCACAAGAACAACAAAATTCTCCTCTGCACCCTTCTGTCTGTAGAACTTTTATTAAATGCTAGCCCAGGTAACTATTTTTTGTTTGCAAACATGGGAGAATAGAAATGATCACAAGGAAAAGAACCACTAAATAAGAGCAAAAATTATTAAAATATGGTAACAATATGTAAGTTATACAAGTTTTAATGATGTATGTTCCAACAACAGTAATTATGTTTCTCTGTAGAAATGTAAGGAAAGAGGAAGGAGGAATCCTGACAAAGGTCTGGACACGGTTGTGAGCGAAATAGTTTTCCACTTGCATTAAGCCAGAAACACTCTATATTTTTAATGTTGTTCTCCAATGTCTGGCCAGTCAGCTGTCTGCACATTGCAATTGCCAAAAAAATACAAGTCAGTACCAGGTAAAATAAATGGGAGCATCACTGAGATCTAAAGCATTCATAAGTACAAGTGAGCACTGATAAGATCCTTCCTTTCAAAGAAGGGAGGATTTTTTTTTTTATTGTTTTGGTGCTGGTTGTGCAGGTGGAGAAATAAGGACAGGGAATCTGAAGAGTTTCATCTTAATTGCTATTGTCTAATTCTGGAGAATATGACTTCAAGTCTGTTTTACTGGTAGCTTAAGTATCCCTGTATCTGTCAGGTCTATCCTTTCTTCCTTAACAAAAACTACCTGTCTTCTAAAAGGCAGAAAAGGAAGTTATTCTGCCTCAAACAATATCTGCCTTGTACATAGTCAGAATGGAGGAAAAGAGAAAGACTGTAATACCTCCTGCACTGCAGTGTCATCCTGTGTGTGAATGAAGTGACAAAGCCTTAGGAAGGCTGTCTTGCACAGTAGCATCTACAGTTCCACATGCATCTTTTTGGGAAAAGACTTGCCAAAAAACAGGTGAACATCCAGAGATCCTCCTAGCTACACTGTTCCTGATACAGGTCAGAATGCCTTTGGCCTTCTTGGCCACCTGGGTACGCTGCTGGCTCATGCTCAGCCAGCTGTCAAACAGCACCCCTAGGTCCTTCTCCACTGGGCTGCTTTCCAGTCACTCTGCTCCCAGGCTGTAGCAATGAATGGGGTTGTTGTGACCCAAGTGCAGGACCCAGAACTTGGTCTTACTAAACCTCACATTGTTTGTCCCATTTCATTTATCCAGCTTGCAGAACCTTCCTACCCTCCAGCAGATAAAACCCACACACAACTTGCTGTCATCCATGAATTAACTAAGGGTAGACTCAATCTGGTCATCCAGTTCATCAATACCAATCAGCACCACCTGATAAGCTCAATGTTAATAATGATGCACAGGCAACAGATGAGGTAATATATCCCATAATATTAATACTGCTCAAGTGACTAGTTATTGTTGCTCTGCAATTCTTTTTCAGATATGCTAACCAGGTCTAAGAATTATCTACTGATAACTCAAGTGGTCATTGAAACTTTTGTTCCCACTTTCTTTGTAAAATTTATGCTATTTAAAAAAAAAAAAAGAGCCACTGGGTAGCATAATATGTGAAACGATTATGTTCATAGAATTGAACAATCTGAATTTTGGTTTTAGAAAAGCAGAATATAGATCTTGAAAAACAATTCAAAAATCTACTCTGAGATGTTATTATTTTGCCAAGAAAGATTGGACCACATGATCCTTGAGGTCCTCTTCCGACCTGCTATTCTGATTCTACCACGAAATCTAGCAGAGGAATAGTAACCTTAATGTTTGTTTGTAAACAATGTTTAATTTTACTTATAAATGTTAATTAATTTGAGTAATCTCTCAGACTAAAAGTCTATCAGTTATTTTAAACACAGTGTCTTTCATGGTGTTCCCTCCATAAGTCTAAGATTTGGTTTGCGTTTCAAGCAAAAATTTTATCCAGATTATGGATTGTTTTTCCTTTAGGAAAAAATTTAGAATACACAAATGATACATTGCCAACATAATTTTCTCTGGAATCTGTCCATTAGCTCAAAAGGAAGAATTAGCATTGCCCTCCTGCTTGGCAAAGGAAATTAATTAGGATCAGAAACTTTGTTGTCTCAACTATTACAGAGTTTCCATAATTACAGCATAAAAATTCACACACCCACAAACACACACAAAATCCATTAATGAAAACAGAATCCATGCAATTTTTTGGCCTCAAAAACATTGTTTTGCCCAGACTACTCAGAAAAGAATAGTATGTATGCCTTTCATTCCGTATTAGCTCATGCACAGTATCAGGATATTTTGTCAAAAAGCAGAGTGCAGATGTTGCAGCTCCCTTCAGATCCCCTACAGGATGAACATTTAATCTCAACACACATAGACCCCAGAGAAGCAATGAACTGATAGTAATGTCCACTGTTATTACCCAAAGGTGAAGATTCCTTCTTTCAGCCAACAGCAGTAGCAAACTGTTGTCCTCTTAAGCAAAGAAGATGCAGGGACTAAGTTGTGAGCCACCTGAGCACCACTCAAACTCCAGACTGCAGTCCTCTTTGATACGCTACAACAAGTTCTGTCCTTTACTTCAGGTAGTGTGTGCTCCAGATCTGTGCACTCCCATAGCAGCAAGCAGAAAATAACACCTCTGCTAAGGACACCTCTGTTTCTGAAAGGTTCTGGTGCTCACAGCTTAGCTACATTTAAATTAGTCAAGCAGTAAACTATGAAGATTTGTTTCAAAAAAATAAAACTATGCATTTAGAAAGAAATTATGTCCTGGAATGTCAGTTAAAAATAAGTATGACAATTGCAAACATTACAGAAGGAACAAAAAATACAATATATTGAAGAAATAAAATACATTCTGACAAATATATTAAATACGTTTGACAAAGAAATGAAATACAGTATCTGACAGTAATTTAAGTAGAGCGTCAAAAAGTACAGTAAAATGGGCTGCAATGTAATCAACTTTGACCCACTGAAAGCAATTAATGTGATACCAGAATCATCTAGGTTTATGACAAAATTTAACCTCTGACCCAGAGAGAAGAAAATAATGACCAGAGTTTCTGAGGTCATAAAATAATTCAAGTCCTTAATACTCTGTGAGGGACTGTGAAGGTTCAATTCATATCAAAGTCAGAGAAAACTCAGGTCATTTAGGGTTAGACACTCAAAGGTACTTAAGGGCTTAACCCTCCTTCCTCTCCCACCTCCAGCAGTGCTCATGCTTTTGCGTACCTGATCATCGAAATCATGTGAGATTAAGTTCTCTACTATTAGTAAAGTTTTATTAGCAGTAAGCAACAGCTTGACTGCTGTTGGATGGGTAATAGGAGACCTGTACTTGATTGTTGTTTCATGCATTTGTCAAAAAATGAAATGTGAAAATTGCCTGTTGACCCTTGAAATATCTTATATTTTTTCATTTAGCAGATTATGTTACAGATACAACTATGGTAATGACTAAACTACATCAAATCCCTGTTCTGAAACTGACTTATACTGGGTTTATAATTTAAAAAATAAGCCAATATGGGCATTTTAAAATTAGTGTGTTCATACAGGGACAGTATTTTCTGTTCTACCATTGCAGTGCAGCGTCTTTCCTTTTCTTTCTCTGTCCATCAACAAGGTCTGTCAAAGAGGAAAGTTGAAAAAAGAAGTCTGATCTACGGAAACCACAGTGTGCTTGGCATCAAGTATACAATTAGTAGCACTATGTAGAAGCTGTTTCTCTTATTTAGGGAACACAATGCACATCAGAAGGCATTAGCTATATTTTAGTTTGAGACCTTGCTCAAGTGCCTTACTTTTCTACAAGAGCGTTCTGAATATATTCTGCTTCCAGATTTGTCACTGATAGCCTCAAGTAATTTTGTTTCCTTGTCCTTTTGTTTCACTCTAAAAAGAATGAAAAAACATGTCACAAGGAAGCTTGAAGAGATGATAATACATTTGCAGTTTATTTTGAGACCTTTGGAAATAGAATTTGTTTCTCACACTAATTCACATTCTTTTTCTTTGAGTACTTTGTGCTTGAAATATTCACCCACTTCCACATTTTTGCTGGAAAAGTCCTCATGTAGGTCGGTGGAGCAAAAGTACTTCTGGCGCCACATTTTAAAGATAATGCCTCAGACCCAATGATTTGGTTTCTGCAGTGATATTTGGTTATCTGGTAAAAAAATTGTGTCTGTAGGACTCTTTCCTGGTGTAAAACCTTAGCAAGAAAACCTGACAAAGCTGTAACTGCCTCATGTTAAACCACAAATAAAGTGAAGAGAGAGGAAAGGAGCATGACTAGTCCAATTATTTTTCTTGTTAAACCAGATCTCTTCTGTACACCATCTGAGATTTTAAATGTTAAAATAGCACCTTATTTTGGGGACAGTCAGATGTAACCAAAAAAATTCAAATGCATTGGTTGGCTCAGCTTATGTATAAAACCAAACCAAAACAAAAATATTCTGAAATTCTACATTACATCTAATTCTACATTACATCTTTGGGTAATGAAAGAGAAATAAACATTTTCACATTATTCCTGTGCTAAACTTGTGAATCAAGCAAGGTAATCACAAGTCAGATTTTCTCTAGGCCTCTGGGTCAAAATGGTTCCCAGATTAGCTGAGCCTTGGCACAAAAATCACTTCTTTGTGCAAGTCTGAAAATGGATGTGCATGCCACAATTCTTTTGTTTTAAAAAAGATCTTTTTAATTGTTACTTTTAGTACAAGAAACATAGAGGTCAACTTTTCTCTACAACATGTTCACCAGTGCTCCTTAATCCAGGTAAGAATTTCTCAGAGCATCCAGAATTCCGCAATTGAGCTTTTTCTTTCTTTTGTTCTCTACCTAGACAACTAGTTCACTTCTTCCTTAGCTAGCTCCATAGTTTGAAAAAATAAAGTCGGACAGCAGGCAGTCATGTTTCTCAATAGGTGCTTTCTTTTCTGCCAAAAAATAAGAGTCTACACACAAAAAATAATTAGTGAGAGACCCTTTCCATAGCATCTCATGTTTCTGAAAGGTGATAACTGAACGCTTTCAAAACCTCATCGCCAAATTAATTTGAAAGTAGTAGTTTCTTGTAATAGCCACCTCTTGGTCAAATATGTTCTGTTTAAGTGCATATTCTTCAAATGTGTCATTCTTAAACCATGAACAGAAATTTCTCATGCTGCCCTTCTCAGTCTCCCATTCAGGATGGAGGCAAAACTCAGGAAAGAGGAGAGGTACTGTGATAGAGTTCACAAGTGCCTATAAGAGTGTCAACAAAGAGAACTTACAGGTAAGGCAGTAAGAGTCTCTTAAGATTCTTTGAAAAACACCTGTGATATCAATATGGAGAAGTTGGATATATTTTGCAAACAGTCTGCAGTAGAAGTAACTTCTTCTGCAACATTGTTATAGACTATTCTGAAAGAATATTATGATCTGTGCAATAAAAATTTTTACCAGCATCAAAAGCTGTATTTGTGTGACTGTATATATCAAGGTTTAATTTAAATAAAACTTCACTCAGGTAATTTGCTACATTTTTTTCAAGGTATATTGATAAATATGATATATTTTGCTCCTTTTAATGCTACATTAGCCTACTATAGTTAAAGAACAAGTAAAAAAGCATTATTTACATTAAATTTCTAAACTTTTGTTTTGTTTCTTTTCAGAAAAATCTGGTGGCATGTCTCATGTAAATTACACAATAAGAATTCATCAGAGTACACGGAATAGTTTATGTAAAATAAGGTATTTATTCAGCTGGCAGAAAAGTAAGCAAGCTTACAGAGAAGCAGAAGTTAAGGAAGATAGAGGGATACTGATAATTACAAATATAAGACAGGAGTGTATTGAGGAAATACAAGAGGTATTTTGTATCATAAAATCGTACTGACATGATGTTTTAACTACTTGTGTAGGAGCAGCTGTCATGGTTTGAGAGCCCCAAAATCCAATTCCCTAGTTCTAGCCCCCCTCCCACATCTCAACCCAGTGTGAGATGAGTTTTCCAGACACCACACAGACTCAAAATGGGAGGAAGGGAACATATTACAAGACTGTACAACAAATAAATAGTATAATACATTACATGCACAATCTCAACTATCTCTACCATGACATACAGTATTTACAATGGATCAAATCTCTTCTCCCTTCCAAATAAAAGTCCAGGAGGGAAGAAGGAAAGATCCTTTCCTCTCTCTGAGCAGCAAGTCTTTCTAGGGCAGCAGTGTCTCTTTCTCTCTTCCATGCAGCAGTTGTGGCTGGATCTCTGCCAGTACACACAAGGGGGTCTCCAAGTCCCTTGGCCCTTTGTCTCCAATGAGGGTCTTATCTTCCGTGGGCTGTGTTCACCAGGACAAAGGTCATGTCACCACGGTCATATCACGAAGCGCAGGGGTCTTTGCGACGGTCCTTATCTTCAGGGGAGTCAAGCCCCTTGCAGAGCTCCCATGCTCTGACTCAAGACTGCCAGCTTGGCAGTACAGTGGGGGGGCCAAGGTCACCCCCACACACACATTCCATCGGCCGTCCTGGTCCAGCTTCCAGGACGCCTAAGCTTCTTAGCTCCTCTTTCAGCAGCACATGCTGCATTTTAGGACTCCTCTCAGGTGGGAGCCCACCACCCCCTCCTCTCTATGAAAGGAGAGGTCTCCAAGGAGTTTGGGGGTTCTGGTTGCAGTCCTTACCCCCAAAACTCTCTCTCTCTGTAGTGGCTTAGTCCTGCTCTCTGCTGCTCTCTCATCCTTCAGACAACTCTGTGTCTCTCTGCTCGGCTGCATGTCAGCTTCTGCTGCTTCTCCCTTATCTCTTGGCTCTTTACCACTGCTCTCCGTATGCTGCTGTCTCTGCTGCTGCTCCGTCTGCCCACTCACGGTGAAGAAAACTCCTTCAACTTCTAACTACAGGTACTTAGCCCAGTTTAACACTGTTCCAAGTCCCTGCAGCCCCCAGCTGGGGGCTGGGGGCACCCAGCCCCCCAGTGGGGCTCCTGCTGCTTCTCCTCATGGTTTCACAACATGGTCACCTCTCCTCCAACAACTACAACCCTTTCTTTTCCGGTCTAAGTCTGATATGCTTATATTTTGCAGGAGCGCTGATTGGGTCAAACCCCAAGGGTCACCACCCCCTCGGGGGTTACCACTTTCTTAGCTCTAGGGGGAAAAACTCTTTCCCCCCACCACAGCAGCACAAGCCAATATTCCAGACTTATTTTTTCTTGATTGTTAGTAGTTATTTCTTCCTGGTTTTAATTTTAGCCCATATATTTGAGTGACAATACTTCAGGGTAAAAACAAGACCCAAAAAATATATTTCCATATGGATTACACACCTGGTATTAATGTCTGTAACATACATTCTTAAAGCTAATCACATTTTGCACTTCAAGACATTTTCAACATCTATTCTTGAAAATACATTTCTCCTTCAAAATACTTTATCTGATAGACAAACGGAATTCCAGTTTCATAACTGTTGGCTTCTTGGATCAGTGTCTTGGTCTCACTTCATTGTCCCCTTGAAGTCCTTCTACAATGAAATGAAGAGGACAACAGGCTAAGATTTCTGATCTCCTTTACATCTATCATGT
This sequence comes from Neopelma chrysocephalum, assembly GCF_003984885.1. Classification (NCBI taxonomy): domain Eukaryota; kingdom Metazoa; phylum Chordata; class Aves; order Passeriformes; family Pipridae; genus Neopelma; species Neopelma chrysocephalum. The sequence continues at coordinate 25,606,945 of NW_020897690.1, forward strand.
AGCCTCAAGATGTTATATGAGCTATGATATGTATGTATGTATGAGTATGGACACTATTTAGGCTGCACATAACGATACCCAAGGACATACCCAAAAAGAGGATCAATGATCAATTAATTTATTTCCTTGGCTGGCTTTTTATTTTTCTTTAATATATATTGCAATTAGTTTAATTAAGGAGCAGAAGAGCGGCTTAGAATTTAACAACTTTTTTAAATAGTACAAGATCTTTTTGGATTTCCATTCCAAGCCATCAGCTAAGCCAAGACTATGTAATGAGCTATTGACAAAAATAAATCCTGCCAGTAAGTGTTTTTCTATCTTCAGCTTTCTCATAAAATATCAAGGACCCAAGGATACACAAATTGTTCTCAACAGTAGTACCGTTTATTAACATATTAATCAGTAAGCCAAGTGAATGAATCATAATATTTTAAGAAGAAAAAGCAGATTTTTATATAAATACTATTACATCTCTATCATTGAAATTGAGTAATTCTTCCTTTTCACTTGGAAGTTTATTATTCTGCTAAATACATGTGCATCTTAGAATAGGAAACAATGAAAATTACTTGTTTTGTTAAAATATTGACAAAGTGAGGTAATGATACAATATTGTAATTACACTGCCACAACAAAGAGCAGCATTATTTTTGATATAAAAGCAAAGGTAATTCTTTACATTCCTTCCTTGAAAGCTCTTTTCATAGCTCTAATTCTCTCACTGAGAGAGCAAAAGTCTGACTTCCGTCAAGAAATTCAGTTGTGATGTTTCCCCTTCTACATGGTATTTTTTCTGTAGTTTGTGTTCAGAGGAGATAACTGTTGTCCTTTTCAGAATAGGATAGTAGGTAGCAATCAATATTTCCAAAAAAGCTTAGGGAACATATGCTTTTGTGTGTCTTATGGTGTCTTTTGATATTGCTGAAGAGTGTTTGTTCTCTTCAGTAATCTAGCCAGAGACTTGACCCTATCATTTCTTTAAAATGAATGACTTCTTTAATTCTTCTTTTCTGAGCAGTGTTGTGTTTGAGAGCAAACGCTTTGGGCATAGTGTGTTGACTGAAAATATTCCTGAAACTCTGTGCAAAAGAACTGCTTCGTATTGTTTGCTTTGTGACATGTTCAAGGAAAAAGAACTTTAAATCCTTTGCAAATACATAGAATGGAATAAAAAATAATGGTTAAAAAGAGTTTCCAAAACACCTGGCTCTACTTCGGATTTATTTCTCAAACTGTAATTTAATCACCAGTATTTTAAAGAATTCTTCTTCTTCTACTGTTGTGCATAAACAGTTATGAAATGCTAATGCAGAGTAAATTACAAAAAGTAGAAAACTGTTGTATTGTAGATGTGCTGCTTCTAGCACCAATTTGTCTTATTTAGAGTTAACCAAGATACCACTGTATGGGTCTGTACAGTATACTACTGTACGCAGTAGTATACTATACAGCATACTACTGTATGCATCTTAAGAAATCACTTAGTATATTGAAATGTTAAAAAAAAAAGGAATTTAACACCAGCTGTATTCTTATATCAGTACCTTATCTAAATGTGATTTTTATGTTAAGGGTTAAGGTCAAGGGTATCAAACCTGGATGTTAAAATATGTGTCTAAAAAAGAAGTTTGATTTCTCAAAACTACCTTTCTGAGTTAAATGGGAGAGGTAAATATTTTGTAACATTAGAACAAAGCTGCCTATTCTTGCCTGTTTGTAATATGCAGAGAACATGACATTCTTCAGTAGGTAGAGGGTAGAATTTCTATTAGTTCAGTGTTGTACTATTTAAAAAATTATTTTCCTTAACATATTGCTTTTAAATATGACAGAAACTAACACTAGATCTTGAAAACGACTAGGTGTTAACTCTTGCTTTTCTTTTCTGTGGGCGGTGTCTTCCTCACTATTAAAATTCTTAATGTTTAAAAAGGGATTATAGTAGTCTTTGCTGAGGCAGTCAGGTTAATATATGTCCTTTTTAGAACTCAACATGGGTTGTGCACATATGTACATTTATTCTGTTATACAAGGAAAAGTTTATTAATTTCCACTTTCCATAAGCTGGAAAGAAAATATAATCTTGTATATAAAACAGAATTAAAAATCCATACAAGCTGCTAAGACAGCATCTTACAAGGGAAAACAGCTTAGAAATGCATCTGCTTTGGACAAAGCAAAGTTTTTACTTGTAGTGGTTTGAGCCAGGTTTTCCCCCTGAAACTAGGAAAAGTGGTAACCCCCAGGGGGTGGTGACCCTTGGGGCTTGACCCAATCAGTGCTCCTGCAAAATATAAACATATCTCTGGAGACCGGAAGAGAAGCAGTAGTACTTGTTGTAGGAAGAAGAAGAGGTGGCCATGTTGTAGAGGCCACGAGGAGAAGGGGCTCCAGCCCCTTGGGGGCCTCTGCCCCCCCAGCCCCAAGTTGGGGGGCTGCAGGGACTCGGAACAGTGTCAGACTGGACTGAGTGCCTGTGGCTAGGAACTGGGGGAGTTTTCTCCCCTGTAAGCAGAAGTGGGAGACGGTGGGAGCAGCGACGGAGCAGCAGCAGAACAGCAGTGTCCGAAGAGCAGTGGCAAAGAGCCAACTGATAAGAACCAAGAAAAGCAGCAGATGCCGGTATGCAACTGAAGCAGACACAGAGTTGTCTGAGGAAACGAAAAGAGCCAGCAGCAGAAAGCAGGACAAGAGACCCGAGCCAGCAGCAGGAAGAGAGTTTCGGAGGGTAAGAACTGGACAAACCAAAACCCCCAAACTCGCTAGAGACCCCTCTGAGAAAGAGGAGGGGGTGGTGGACTGAGTGGAGTCCTAAAGTGCAGTATGCACTACAGAGAGGAGCTAAGAAGCTCCGGCCTCCTGAGAGCTCAGCCAGGATGGCCAAAGGAATGTGTGTGGAGGGGGTGACCTTGGGCTTCCCTCCCCCCTCCTTGCTGCAGCTTCAGAGAAGCTGGCAGCCATCTTTGAGGCAGAGCATGGGAGCTCTGCACAGGGGCTTGATTTCCCCTGAGGATACCAGACTGTCACGAAGACCCCCGTGCTTCGTGATATGACCGTGGTGGAACGACCTTGTCTGGGGTTACGTAGTCCACGGAAAGACCCCCGTTTGAGGACGGAGGGCCGAGGGGCTTGGAGACCCCCTCGTGTGTGCTGGCAGAGAGCCAGCAACTGCTTCTGCTGCCTGGAAGAGAAGAAGAGAACCTGCTGCCTAGAGAGAGCCTGCTGCTGACAGACTGGAAGGGGTCTTTTCTTCTTCTTCTCTCCTGGACTTTTATTTGGAGGGAGAAGAGATTGGGCCCATTGTAAATATTATTGTCATGGTAGAGATAGATATAGAGTTAAGATTGTATACAATATATTATAGTATTTATTTGCTGTATAGTCTTTGTAATATATTCCTTCCCCCATATTGAGTCTCATGTTTTTGTCTGGAAAACCCATCTCACATGGGGTTGAGATGTGGGTGGGGGGCTAGGAATCAGAATTGGATTTTGGACCTGCTCAAACCATAACATTACTGAAGAATGCTTCCTAACCAAGTGTGCCTTTGAATGATTTTGCCTCTTCTGGGGCAAACATCCTCTGTGGATCCTGAAGGGTACCTGACCCCGAAGTGATTTCACCTGATAGAGCTTTCTAATGTGTGTTTGCTTGTGCAGCACTTCTGTAGTTCTGCAGTGGCCTAGTGCATGCTCATCTACTTAATGACTGTTATTAGTATCAAAACTGTCATGATCTTAAATTTCACCCAGAACTCACAGTATCCAATTTTTTCTAGTTCACTGAAAAATTACCTCTGTCCAACTTACACTGAAACCAAATTAAAACCCAGGACAAAACAGCACACACTGTAAATGATTACATTTCTATCAAAGTTAAAAAAGAATATTTTAGATAAGCTATTCATAGGAAACAGTGTTCTTATGATCACTTTTTTTTTTCCAAGAGTACAATTACCTCACTCAGTAGATGTTGCTGAGTGTTCTTTGATGTCATGTCAAACTTTATTTAATGCACACTACCCAATATTTACACTGAAAAAAGTATATAAATTTCCAAGAGTTTCTGCAGTGATCTAATTTTAAATTTTAGTTTTTAAAACATTTATGACTGATTCAATGTCCATGTAGTACAGATTGGTATTATTATAATTTCAAATCCATTGCTAGGAAACTGGAGATTCAAGACAGCCAATGTCAAAGTCACTGGTTTTTGTTTCCTAATGTAAGGTATCCATATGGAATCTGATATTTCTACTGTTGGTAGTGCACAGAAACAGCACCAAGGATATTAGGATTGGAAAATATTCTGCCATCCCTTTAAGTCATCCAGGTTGTCAGCTGGTTTTTCATGCAGTGTCATAGAATCACATAATCAAAGAATATCTCACTGGAAAGGAAACCTTAAGAATCATTCAGTGCAACTCCCTGCTCCTCATAGGAAAACCTAAAACTAAACAATATGATTTTGTTCAGGCATTCCTTGAACTCTGTAAGGCTTGGTGCCATAACCACTACCCTGGGATGCCTGTTCCAGTGACCGATCACCCTCTCAGTGAAGAACCTTTTCCTAATGTCCAATCTGAACTTCCCCTGATGTAGCTTCATCCCACTTCCTCATGTCCTGTCATTGGTCACAAGAGAGAGGAGACCAGCACCTCCCCTTCCTCTGCCTGCCTTGAGGAAGTTGTAGACTGTGATGAGGAGACCTGTTGTCAATACAGGCCATGTAGACCCTTGCCTGAGCATGCCTGTTTTCTTTGTCTCCTAAGTTATTCTAAAATGTTTGAGTTTATGCCATATTAACTTTCCCTAAGAACACCTTCTTAACTGATTGTCCTAGTTAGAACATCTGGGACCAGTTCGTCACTGTGTGGGTGTAACCCAAAACTGTGTATTCTATAGCCTTCCATACCATTTCCCAGAAACTGTTATCAATAGATCATTTACAGCCGCTGCCCAGAGCACGCCTGACCCCTCAGGCTATAAACTGGGTGTTAAGAGGCCTGTGAGAAAGGAGGATGTTCCTGTCCTCACACCCATTGTGGAACTCCTTGCCCTGAGGGAAGTACTGGGCGTTCCTGCCTGAACTTGAGGATATATAATCTTGGGGATCTTGGGACTTTGGTACCACTCGTGGGACCCAGAGAAGGACTGTGACCACCACTCTCAACCAGACTGAGACCACCACTCTCAACCAGACTGCAACCACCACTCTCGACCGGACTGCAACCACCACTTTCAACCAGACTGCGATCACTGCTCTCGACCAGACTGCAACAGCACTCTCACCAAAAGGTTTTCCCTCTTCTTTTACTTTGAACTCAGGGGGCCCAACGAACACCACTCTATTAATGCCCCAGGGTGCTGGGTTATACATTTGGGTTTTGTGGGTTAAAACCAATTGTTTGTCTGTGTAATTGTATTTATTGTATTATTTTTATTAAATTGCTATTCTGACTTATAATCTCTCTTTTGAGTTGGGTTCACTTACCCTGCCAGTTTACCTTTAAACCAGCACACTGGTGTTTAGGGAAGTCCACCAGCTTCTGTGGAACATGTAAGACAAACTGAGTATCCAGAAAATAAAAACATAGCAAGAGCTTAAAATGTGACATCAGCCTACAGAAAGACTCAAGTTGTTTAATTAATGAGACAGGCAACTAAAAGATTGTATGTGTAATTTGAGTCCTAAAATTTACAAAACTTTTCCAAAGATCTCCAGAGATGCAAAGAGTCAGACCCACACAGGCTGACCTTCCTCAAATTTTCTATAGCTGCAAAAATCACAATAATCTGGAAAATTCGTGCTATATATCTCTAAGGATCCATAGGGCCCATACCATTCGGCTCTTCCCCTTTCAGTCACAGTTCTTCATTTCTACTTCTTCCATTGGTTTAATCAATTCTTTCATGGTACTTTGAGTCATTTTTCTGTTGCTGGGGTCCCAAAGAAGTACAAAACCGGTATGAATTTCATGACTAGCTCTCCTCAATATATAAAGAATGAGAATTCTTTGACATTTGAAAGCAGTTTCTTTCTTGGCATATTCTAGAAATGGTTGAAAAGAGGATGCTGTTTTTCACAGAAGAACAAGATTGATTTATTTTTTCACAGTGTTTTCCTCATTATTACAATCTCAAGAAAAATCACTGTGTCTTAAAATAGATATAATCTGTATAATCTGAACAGAAGCTTTTCTAAATTTCTGCTTCTGAACCTGCAAGCATTGTTTCTGTGTATAAAAAACATGATAACACTGATTATAATAGAGGGAATTGTTCAGATTTATTGCTGTTGAAGCAGTTTTGTAAGCTATAAGGGCTATCAAAAATGTGTACAGCTGCACACGATTTAACAATTACCAGTGTCCAAAGCATCTATCTCTGGCAGATGTTTCAGAAGCTGCTAATTTTAAATTACATCAAAAAGAATCTTGAACACTTGAGTCTTATGAAATGTAAAATTATTAGCTTAACTTCTACAGTGTTTAAAAGTTTTTGTGGTTTTTTTTTAATAAAAATGATTGAATAAGCAAAAATCTGTTATGTCAACAGGAAAATTAAGTGGGATTGTATGTTCATGCCAATCTGTGTTTGAATAGTGGTTTCTTTAAATAAATGAAATATTATGCTTTGAGGTTTTATATACTTAGCTGATGTGACTATCCTTAAACACTATAAACCATCTCTGTGATTCTGTTTTACTGTCTCTAAAGTACTTAAATATTTGTGAACAATTCTGGTAAACTCCAGCCCCAAATAATAATTTCAAACTATCTTCAAGACACTGTGTTCAAGTCTCATGCACTATGACCTTTTCGCAAAAAAATAAACAAAAAATAAAATATTGAAACAGGAGCCAATATTTCTACTACAACTTAAATTTACTAATGGTACTAATATAAAGTTTTATGTAGCAATAAGGTGCTAAAAGACCAATGCAAGATGATTTGGCATTCTGAGATGGACAATTTGCCTCTTAATTCAGATTATTTTGTTAATTATGCTGATGCATCTTTTCATCTTCAGTCAGGGATTTAAGTGAAAATGCGTAATAATACTGTTTGAACTGGGAGTGGGGTGAGGAGAACGGTGTTGTGGTTTGTTTGGGGGTTTTTTTGTTTACTTTCTTGTGTTTTTTCTGGTCAAGAGTTGCTGATGATTTTCCTGACAGTGTCATAAAGAGCAGAAAGGTGCTCTTAATTACTTTCATTTTATTCCAGTGTCATGAGGTAACTTCTATTCTTCATGTGTTCTTACCTACAAATTTTGTCGTTGTTTGCTGAGTTAAATCCAGTTAACACTAACAATGTTAAGCAAGGTTTATCAAGGAAATTGTACAGTACTACTGCCAGAAAAGAACTTAAAAAAGTTTTTATAGTCCAGTAAGTCTTTGGAGTTGCTGTTAATTTATGCTAAACTAACTACAGCCCTACAAAGCCTTTTAATGTATTTTAGGGCAGCAGAAAATTTTGAAGGTGATAGTGAACAGTAAAATAATTTACTGTTATGTTTAGATTTTTTTGGCATTTGTAGTATTTAATGGCTCCAAGTACATTATTACATTCAGTACTGGGCATGTGAGTGTAGAAGTCAAGCATTTTCAGGTCAATAAAAATGGAAGGAAATGACATAAATTTTTTTATCCAATTTAATTTTCAATTGTTGACCTGGCTTCCATCTGGATATTAATTTCGGAGTAAGAGAAAGGTAGAAAGAGTGGAAAGGAATTAGTTTCAAAAGGATTTTAGAGTACCTTTTCCTTATGATTCACTAGTATTGGAAAAGCGTAACCTTAGCTCTAGATTGCATCTTTTAGAGGACAACCTTTAAATGAAAGAATTGAGATAAAGCATATGACCAATTAACCTAATAATGGTACATTGAGTATGATCTCTGCTTTTTTTCAAAAACTGTCAATTTATTAATTTTCTTATCTAAAATGGACTTTCTGACCCTATTAACAGGGCACTCAGACCATTTGCATTACACCGTCACTATCCATTTTATTATGAGCTATTGTAAATTTCACATGTAATACAGTGTGTAAATCAGGTTTATTTTCAAGCATATTAGGCTACTAAAAGGAAAAAAAAGCACACACTCCAGTATAACCCTTTATAGAATCATAATTGTTTAGCTGTCTGTTTGCAATCAAGTTAACACTTGATTTAGTCACTTTTTAATTCATTAAGTTACACTTCTTTAGTCACTTTTATATTTATTCTGGCTGATATGTAATGAAATTGATTATGTTCAAAAAGTAAAATGTATGTTAAAATATATGTTATTGCACGTGGTATGTTCAATAAAAATATTAAAATTAAGATATAGCACCTTTAATTTACATGTTAAAAAATCAGAAGCAGTGTCATTAAAAATGTATTAATTACTCTGGGATTAAAACAGTCCCATATGCAATTCAAAGCAGGGAATTTTATAAAATGTATGTTGTGGTTTAGGAATGGTATCCCCCAATTTAGTGTTCCCACTGAAACACTCCAAATCATTAACTACTTGCTCACTCCCCAAACCCCTTCTCCCCTCACCTTGCAGCAGGATGGAGTGGAGAATTGGAGGCACAAAAGATAAAGATCACAGGTTGAGATAAGAACAATTCACAGGAAGAAAACAAAGAAAATGGACAGTAACAGCAACAATATTAATAACAGAGTGTGCAAGAATAGGGACAAATGATTCACACTAATTGCTCACCACATAGAGTCCGATGTTACCCCCGACCAGAAGACATCCCTTCCTCCAGACCCCTGCATATCTTGTGAGGTGGTATAGAATAATATCTGGGCCCTGGTCATGCCCCTCATGGCTACTGCAGAAATTAAACCCTGTCCTGACCAGGACCAGGACAATGTATGGAGTGAAAACAACTCATATCTTTTGTAAAGTGTACATGGCTCACCTACGAGAATGTTTTACTTCTGTCTTCTTAGCTTCTATTCAGAGTTTACATTTCCATTGTGTCTTACTGTGTACTATCTTTCACTTTGGAGAGTGAACATGAGAGACAAAACTGTAATGGACTATATGCACAAGTAGCACAAGCCTTCAGCTGAAGTAGATAACTTTAACAGTAATCCTTCGGCTCCAGTAAGAGCTATCTGCAGCTCCACAGAAACCCTAGGCTAACCTTACTGAAGAATGTCTCCTTCATCTTTATTTTCTCTCATGAATTGCAAAGCTTCTTTAAGGACTGTAGTGTCCTTGGTTATGACACTTATACTTTAGCCAGTCTCTCCAGAGAAAAGGTGGTAAATAGAATTCTCCAAAACATTGACAAGCAATCTACAGATCTTGCTTTAAAAATACAGAATACAGAGAAGGCAATATTAGTTGAAAAATCCTAAAGAGATTATGCAATTTTCTATTAAAATATGCAAATAAGGAAAATATTTAAGTAAGTATATTAAGACTTTAAAAAAGATACCAGATAAGATTTCAAGGCTAATTTGAAGACAACAGTTTGCATAGACTCTCTCATAGGTCTTTGAAATTCTAGAATTTATATAATTTAAATTCTGTTTTCACCCTTCTTTTTTTTTGTTTTTATTTGATATCAACCTATCTACATATTTTATTTAAATTTGAAGGTTAGGCTTCAGAATATTCAACATCTCAAAGGCAAACAAAGAAAAAATACCAAAACACAACAAACCCCAGCCCACCACCCCCATAAAGCTCCTGAGTTTTTTCTGGTTTTATATGAAACTAATATATCTGAAAAACACAGACATGAAGACACAAATTCTTTATGTCATATTTCCATGTACTTGTTATCTAGCCTGAATGGTGGTGACTGTGGCTTGGTAAGCAATGCTGGTATATCTAGGATTGTGCAAGGCACATTATATGTATGTAATCTGTCCCACAAACTCACAGAGACATTTTGCTAAGCTCCTAACTTATAAGAACACCTGAGAATCTCTCTCAGTTTACCTGTGAAAACTGATCATACTTCTTACTAAAATCAGTTACCACAGTGTCATCACACAGGCTGCAGTACAGATAACGCTGACTAGTTACAGCAGCTACAGCAGTGTGAAATTTATAGCATTCTCATGAAACTGTGTGAACATCTGCTTTTATTGCTCTCTTACTTCCCAGCTTTTCAAAATGTGAACAGTTTTTCCTATTATGATCTGTACTAAGCAAAGCCATCAATTTTAAGCATCTTTTTCACATGTGCTGCAGAATGAAATAATTTTCTTTTCTCATCAAACAATCTGTATAATTAGAATACTTTTAGCTGTCTGTATCAAACAATTAGTGTATTAACTGCTGAGGGTTGGACTATACTAGTGAGCATGTAAGCAAAATTTTATAAATGTGATTACATTGTTGCAAGTGTAATGAACATGAATGGCATTTTTATAGACAATTAATCATTTTCTCCAGAAACCAACAACACAGTTTTCAGATTTTCATTATAGGTAGTCAGTTGTTCATCCTCAGGGGATATTTCCCTTTTCTATATCTCAACTTTCCCCTTTAGATTTAAAAGGCCTAATTCTGACCTGACTTATTTAGCTTTTAAGGTAGAAGAAATAAATTGACTTTAAAAAGTTGATCTCTGAAACCATGACTGGTAGCTTACTGTGGCTCGAAGTTTTTTGACCAGCCTCTGAGAGTTCACTGAAAGTTAGTCCCTTGTCTTGCTGCTGTGGTTTCTTAACAAATTAGTATGGGATGCACAGCAGCAATTTACCTGAGTTTGTTGACAAGTACTTAGCATATTATTCTAAACATTATGAACACATCTGAATTGTGCATGCTTTTGTACATAGTTAAACTGAGAGGTCTGTATTTTGCTTGATGATAGCTCTTCTAGCTTTCCTTTGCAAACTTAACTATTCCATCATCCTCCAAAAGTATGAATTGTACAGTCTTATCTGTGATAGGTCAGGCCTACACGCAAATATTCTTGAGACGACAGCTTTTTCTTGCCATACTGATATTCATAAGATTGTTGAATGGCCTGGGTTGGAAGGGACCATAAAGATTATCTAATTCAAAACCTCCTGCCATGGGCAGGGACACCTTCCACTAGACCAGGATGATCAAAGCTCCATCCAGTCTGGCCTTGAATACTTCCGGGGATGGGATGTCCACTACTTCTCCTGGCAACCTGTTTGAGTGCCTCACCACCTTCACAGGAAAGAATTTTTACCTAATCTAATCTAAACCTACTGTCTTTCAGTTTGAAGCCATTCCCCTTTGTCCTGTCATTACATGCCCTTGTGAAAAGTCCCTCTCCATCCTTCTCGTAGACTCCCTTCAGGAACTGGAAGGTTACAATTAGGTCACCCTGAAGCCTTCTTTTTTCCAGGAAGATCAGTGCCAATTCTCTCAGCCTTTATTAATAGGAGAGGTGCTCCATCCCTCTAATCAACTTGATAACCCTCCTCTGGACTCAGTCCAACAGGCTGATGTTGTTCCTATCCTGAGGACCCCTCAGCTGGATGCAGTACTCCATGTTGGGTCTCGGCAGAGTAGAGTAGAAGGGCAGAATCACCTCCCTCAAGCTGTTGGCCAGGTTTCTTTCTATGCAGTCCAGGATATGTTTGGCTTTCTGGGCTGCAAGTGCACACTGCGAGCTCCTGTCCAGCCTCTCATCCACCAGCACCCCCAAGGTCTTCTCAGCAGGGCTGCTCTCGATCTGTTCATCCCCCATCCTGTATTGATAACAGCGGTTGCCCCAATCCAGATGCAGCACCTTGCGATTCATCTTGTTAAATCTCATCAGTTTCCCATGTGCCCATTTCTAGAGCTTGTCCATGGGTGGCATCCAGTCCTTCAGGTATGTCAACCACACCACTCAGCTTGGTGTCATCTGCAAATGTGCTGAGGGTGCACTCAATCCCTTCATCTATGTAATTAATGATGATATTAAATAACACTGGTCCCAGTATAGACCCCTGAGGGACACCACTTGTCACTGATGTCCATTGGGACTCTGAGCCATTGATCGCTACGATAATTTGGGTGTCTTTTAAGAAGAAATGCCCATCTACTCTACAGAAATACTGTGACTGGCTCACGCAGAGAAACAAGTATATCTGTCTTTACAGTGGCTTTTTTTCTCTGTATCACTTAACATTTAATGTATTGTTCAATCATTTTAAACAAGATAGAAATTTATTTACATAGTGATTCTACATTTGTAGTTTATTTCTGTCTTTGTAGGATGTTTGTGGGATCTATGTAATAAGGACCTCCAACACATAAAACATCATTCAGGAGTTCTTTCATGAAACTTTGAGAAGAATAAGCTAATATTTTCTGTCATGTCCACTCTATGGTTGAAAATACACTCACCATCTCTAATACCAACATAACCATGTGCTTTTAAGAAAATCCTATTTAGCTGAAATTAAAAACAAGTTAGATTTTAAAATCTGTGTTAGAACTTCATTGCATGATACTTAGAAGTTCTAAGTTAGTTGTGCAGTTAGCGATAGCATTTTATAGTCATCATAACTAGAAGAATTTCATACTTGAGACATATTCAACAGCTTTTTTAAGTACTTCTTTGTGTACTGCCTAGATCATGCTTATGTACATTAGCTGTAGCTAAAGGATTTTTTAAATTAATTACATGGCACATTTTTTTATTTAGTATAAAGTTTCATATAATTCTCTTCATGATAATGACATCAGAATATTTTTGTCTCATTAGTTTCTTTCTTTTGAATTTTATTGGAAAATAAGTTGAGATGCTTTATATTTAGGAAAACATTCCCATCCATGAAAATGTGTTTTTCTTTAAAGTATACAAAATTTGTGGACTGTGCTTGGTTTTGGTTTGGTTTGGATTTTTTCAACAGGATTTACTATGCACAAACTGCAGTCATTAAAGCATATAATGGCTTAGTAAAAGCACTGCAATTTATCACGATAGAATTCTGTGTCTTATGTAAGAAAATTTAATTTCTGATGAGCTAAGAAATGAGTACTCTCTACTGTAGTTCATCATTACCTCTGATTCTGTTTAAGGAAAGTTAAATTAATGTTATGAAAAACAGGAGTTACTAAGTCTTCTGACAGTAAAAGAAGGTTAATACTACATTGATTCTAAATCCTCTTCTTTACAAGAAATATGTTTCTAGGCTGTTGGTTTTGAATGGTGTCACAGAAACTTCCCAATACAATTCTGTACCTCTAGACATTGCAAGAGTTTGTAATAAAGGTGATAGTTAAATACCTGCCTAAACTGTTTGCAAACAAATCACACAAGATAAATAGCCTTTTTATGGAGAAAGGGTGGATGCAATCAGAGAATAAATGTTTAGGCAAACAACATCCAGAGATCTGAAGTTAAATTTGGAAACAGGTTGTCAAATGTATCAGTCTAATGCCACCACAAAAAAGATTTTTTTTTGTCCTTGCCAAACTAGACTTGCCAAACAGTGCAATTTTATTGTGTTGTCCAAACTGCATGACATCTTAAGACCTTTTGATGGAAGTTGTAGACGTCTTTGTTAATAATTTATGTTCTGGGAGATGCTTTAACATTCAAAAAAAAGTAGTTCAGGTAACGGATTCCCATTCTAGATGCCAAAAAGGCAAACTGATATTAAGGGAGACTAGGAGAGCTCACGAAAGAGAAATCTGTTGGGATTTTATATATAAAAGTAGAATCTCCTGCTAAGTACATCCCTGAGCTATAAATTGTTGAAATATGGGATACCACTAATAAATTCTTACTTCTTCTGTAAGAAGGTAAAGAAATTCCTACAGGATACTATAATTGCAATTGTCCTTGATCTGAAATAGTATTATCACTACATTTGGCCTGATTAATAACGTAATATTTTTCTTTCTGCATAGATTGCAAACTGAGAAAAACAACCATTAAAAATAACCACAAATCTATAAAAATTATTAACTCTTCTCTCTTACACAGCTCACAAACCAGCCTGAAGAACATCCACATTAGAAGAATGGTTGTTCAGACATAATATTAGAAGAAACTTTATTAATTTGTCCAACCTGTCATGAGAAGGTTTTGTAATTTTGTATTTGTAAAGAAGGAAGGTGAAGCAGAAACTTCCCATGATAAGGTTCTCCAATGAGTCCATTATCTGTGATAGAGAAAATTTAATTGGTATGGCTACTTCTCACAGTGTCCTTATGAACTTAAACTGACTAGTTACATGCAATAACAGCGAAAATAAACATGCAAAAACTGACACTGGTAATGTTTTAATTAAATTTAAATTCATCATTCCTGTGCTTCTCTAACAGGCCATTTCTTCCAAAATAACTTAAATTATGAATTTATACCAGGTTTACTTCTCTATAATAGGGATATTTTTCAGACAATGCAAGAATGTACAAAGAAGTGGGTATAGTGTAAATTCCCATACTAGCCTGCTACACTTTAACTTCTTCGTGCAGATGATAGTTCAAATAGCAGAATTTTCTCATGTTGGCAGGTTCCGAGTTTCAGTTAGGTTTCAGAAAATGAACTTATTTATGTACAGAATAATTCAAAGCTTAGTGAGTCAGGCCTCAATAAATCAGATTTCCATGTTCTAACTGGAGTCACCTGAGATATTTCAGGGAACATAACAATATACTGTCCTGATTAAGCAACTATTTTCCCCATCTGATATGCAATTGAATTCAGATCTTGTCCACACAGGAAGATATAGACTGTGTAGGTTTGATATATTTCAAAACAATTATCCTGTTAGCACTAACTTCAGAGTGCTTAGATACAGAAACCTTTCTTCTCTTTTGCAAAAGTCACGTGGATTTTTAAACTCATTAAGGATAAATCCAAAACCAGGTGATAAACCTGCCTTTAGCACTCTATAGAATTTAGTACAGAGGAAATTTTCAGTAGCACTTATGGCATTCTAGATTTATAGATATGTGACATCATAAATTTTATATGAAAAAATTCTCATGAATATGTAGTACAAGTATTATTAAGTATTTTACATGAGGGTCTACCTACAAATACCAGTAAATACCTGATTTTTCAAAATCCCTTATGATTCAAAACCAAAGGATTTTTAATTTTTCTTTGTTGTTCAATATTACTGTAGCTCAGTGAATACAGTTTCTACCACTCCAAGCAGAAGCTGCAGGGATCTGTGGGGCATGAGGTGTGAGGTGCGGGTGTGGTCCCTTCTGGATGGTGCTGGGTGCCATGGCTGTCTAGGGTGAGTGAGTCTTTGCTCCCTGGTGAGTTGTGGGTCTCTGTGATATCTGTGGTGTGGGCCATATTGAGGAAAGATATGAAGATAACACTTTAGGCACTGATGGTTTACCAAGGAACAATGGATCTGCCAATCATAGGACCCTGAGAGACAACAGAAGGGGGAACATAACACCAGAAAAGAGGTAGGCAGTGGTAGGGCTTTCTATATAATAATTTTAAGGCTATTGCTACTACTGATGTTTTCCATTATCAGTGGAGGTAGGAGTATTAGTGCTATTTCAACAGGATTAATAAAAACTTTTTAATCTTTTGATTAAATTTTTAAGATTAATTGGACTAGCTATAAATTCTTTCTTCCATTTCATTAATATTTTGAATGTAAATTATGTACATTTTGTCTTAATATAATTATTTATTTACAATTATTTTCTTAGGACATGTATTTTTAGTGAGTCTAGTGCTTCATATAAAGATTTTTCAATTCAACTAAAATATATTTAATTTGAGCAACTGAATATCTACTGTAGAATAGTAGATATTATTTTTATATGTATTTAAAAAAATATCAACAGATGTTCTCTGCTGTGAGACATACCTTCTTAAATTACTTATTTTTATTGATGTTTGTTTTATGTTTCATGATGAGGAAGAATGTCAATTGTCAGATGCATCTAATTCTGAGGGCCCCAACTGAGATTCCCTCTGGCCTTAGTCAATATACACAGCTGGTTAGATTATTTTCCAGTTTATTTGGAAGCTAGAGAAAAAGACAGGATGGTTAGGTGCTGTTTTGCAAAGACAAGCCTATAAACTTAGATGCCTCTCAGAAATGATTGTAACATTATTTGATGAACAAAGAAATCAAATAATTTCATAGACACTTTTTTTATTTACTACACTCCCCTCTATTTTCCCTGCAATATGCTTAGCAGCCCAACATTTGTCAATGAAAACAGAAAACATCTTAGTGACTATAAGGATAGATGAAACTGTAAATATGTGGTTCCTCAAATGTGCAGACAAAGCTATTTCTAGTGCATTTTCACTCTTCTGGAAAAAAAAAATAAAAGGGAAGAACTTCCCCAAAGAATTTCTTGAGGCAGGAACAGTTTGGATTTTTAAACTTCTTTAAGCTGTCATCAGTGAATTCAATAAGATGGAATGAATTAATTCTACTGTTAGGAAGTGAGAGGACAGAAGGTTAGGATGGAGAATTAGATATAAAACAGTCAACAAGGAATGAGTTTTTTCAAGTTTGCAAGAAACAGTGTGAACAGAAAGTAACAAAGAAAAAGATATTTATTTCTCTGGCACTTTTGTTAATAAATATTCCCATTTTATCTTTTCACATCTACAGAGTCAGCCCAAGGAGAACATATGGAACCCATATTAAGAAATATCATGTACTGCAAGTGTATATATGCTAGACATTCATTTGTGAAGCTTCTCCAGACAAAATCATGATAGATTTTTCAGGATAAAGTAAAGAAAATCTTAGTTAAAGCCCTTGTTTAAGGCCTTCAGGAAAGTCCTTTTTCAATACATGTGTTTCTGAGATTTGTTTCCAACTATGTCTAGAATTCTTCTTCCACTGATTTGTATCTCACATTTGGAAATTCCTAACTCTTTTTAATATATTTAATTTTATTTTTTCAATGCATCAGACTACTTGGAGATTGAATGCAAGTTATTAGAATTAAAGTTGGACGAGATTTCTGGAAGGCATACAGTCCAATTCCTGACTTACTGTGATGCCTCCATCAATGAAGTTGCTTGGAGTATTGTCTAGTCCAGTTTGGATCTTCCACACTCTTTCTGGGCAACTGTTTCGACATCTGACCATCCTAATTTTCTGCATTTTTTTTCCCAATATCTGGATAGAATTTGCCTTGTTGCAACTGGTGTCTGTTGTGTTTTGCCCAGTCACAGAAGGGCAAGTTGAAAGAACCGCACATTACAGTTACCCTATTAAATCTGCAGTTCTCTATGACACACGTAAATCTAGAATTGGTGTTATTGATATAAAGTTTCACTCCTTATTATAGCTAACAGCATTCCTAATTAAAATCACAACTCTGGTAATATTTAAATCACATTAAAATTAATAGTCAGAGAATTTCATCACTTCCTGGAGGTGCATCCCCAGTCTTCTTCTTCAGTAGCTGAAATAACAACAGATGCTTCCATAATCTTCTCGAGTCTAGACAAATCCAGTTCTCTCACCATCTCCTCCCATGTCATAGGCTTGCGCACTAATCGTATTAGTCAGCCTTTGTTTGTCTTGTATCGATGTCTCAATGTGTGTCCTGTAAATGGAAGCCCAAATAATATTCCACCTATAACCTCCTTATGGCAAAAGAGAGAGAAAAGGTTAATTTTCTGAGACATGCTGCTAGGATAGTCCAGTATTTACTTTGTTTTCTATTGTAGGACGGAACTGTGGGGGTGAGGCTGACTTGCAGCTCCCAGATCCCTGGACTCTCCTTGCACTCACTGAAGTCGGGCTTGATGTCTGTCTATTAGGAAGGAGACCTCTGCAGGTAAGACACAGTCAGAAAAAGCTTTGTTAACTAGATTATGAAAAGTCACCAAACCTTGGCAGGGTTGGGATTATAATCTGTTACTTTTGATGCATATGTTATCTGCAAAATTGCTGAGGGTGCACTTTATCCCACTGTCTATGTCACTGATGAAGTTATTAAACAGTGCAGGTCCCCATACAGACACCTAAGGGACACTACTTGTCAGAGATCTCCATTGACCACTACCCTCTGAATGCAACCATACAACCAATTCATTATCCACTTAACAGTCCATGCATCAAATTCATCTCAGAATCAGAAGAGTTTTTCTCACAAAAGAGAGAGAGAAAAACCCTGAAGGTTAAGATAAAGACAGTTTGATAAATGAAGGTAAAATAACAGAAAGAAGTAAGTGATGCAAGAGCAATCATTCACTCACAGACCAGCCTGTGCTCAAGCAATGCCTACTTTGGAAAAGCTTCTGTCCACCCCTGCATTTTAATTCTCAGCATGATATTGTACAGAAGAGAAGTTTAGGTCAGCTGTCAGAGCTGTGTCCTCTTCCTAACTCTAGCCCACTCCCAGCCTATTTGCTGTGGGAACAGAAAAGGCCTTGACACTGTGAAAACCCTATTTAACAAAAGCTAAAACATTAGTGTTTTATCAACTGTTTTGGTCATCAGTCTAAAGCACAGAACCATATAGGCTACTGTGAGGAAATTTAACTCCATTGCAGCCAGACCAAGAGCAACAATCCTGACCAACATCATGGTTTCCCATCCTCTTCTCTGTACTGGAAACAGACTTAACACTTGCTAGACCAAATTTTATTGTATAAACCCAAAATTTCAACTTTTGTGTTGTATATCTTTTGTGTGTGTATCTCTCAGTTGATCCTCCAAATGTTCTTAGGATTGCCTATTATATGCCATTCTACAGACTGAAGAAGTCAAAAGCTGTCACAATTTTTTTTTCAGCTGTTCTCTCTTGTTGCACTCTATGTCTCTTCTTTTTTTTTTTTTCTTTTTCCCCCCCTTTTCTCACCAATGTAATCTGGCTGCCAGGCACATAGAATCAGAAATTTACCAGAATCTAAATAATTTATTAAAAAACCAGGATAATGTGTGAGTCTCACAGTAGAACTGCATCTGTCAACATAGCAAAATATGGAGACATAAACCATTATCACATGTGAAGAAAACAAAAATCTGGGGAAGGTAGAGCATATACGTTTATTATGGAAGGGCAGTAAAAGCCTGATATTACTTCTGTGCCTGAACTTGGCAAGTACCCAGTGCAGCCAATGGAAAATGAAAGAAAATAGCCTAGCTGTCAGAGACTCAAAAATAAGTATATAAAGAAAACAAAACAAAAAATATTAAAATTAATTAAATTAAACATAAATTGAGTATGTCAAATGCAGATGCTCCAGAAGGATTCTGTTACTGCATGTCTTCAGATCAAAATTTTGTAATCCAGTTTGATCTTAACTGTAGTTTCACTAATGTGGGTGTGCATTTTTCAGTTTGGTGTTATTTACGCGCTAATTTTTATCTGGTATAATTTATTCTCTCACTATTAATTTTAATGTGAAAACCAGCAAAGCTGTCATTCTAATTAGGACAGTTAACTATAGAAGTAAATAAAACTGTATACTAATATAGAAATGAGGATTTACTCGTGTGATAGATAACTGCAGATTTAATGGGGTGAATGCAATGTGCAGTTCTTCCAGCTTTTATCCTTTGCAGTGTGCTTAAACTCTTTTTTTGAAGTTACATGTATTCCAAAACAACCTGGAAATTGAAATTCATGGCACGTCTTTTTGACACAGTGTACTTCCATGTCAGAGATTCTTGCAGGAGTTTGTAGCAGGCTGGTACAGCTGCATAACAGGAGACTTCAGCTGTGACACAAGTGACAGTAGGGTTGTGTCCCTGTTTTGAGTCAAATGAGGGATTAGACTTGCAGGATGAATTTTGGTGGAAGAGTAACAATTTTCAGTCCCTGCACAGAAGCATAGATTTATTTTTTTTTATATCTAGCCCATAGCTCTGAAGTCTCAGAAACAAAAGTCATATCTCACCTTGCTAGTAAATCTACACCTAGGTTATGTGCTGTGGCTGAGCAGCCTCAAGCAGAGGTACAATGACACCATTTAGTGTGTGTCTTAGGCAGGTATGTTGCTGTAATTATAAACAAAGATGGAAATGTTTGCACTGTGCTATATCACTGCAGATATGTCGTTTCTGCTACCTGAGAATTTTCTCCTCATTTCATTGCTATTTTCTACCCTAGTGTCACTAAATGACAAGTAACCCAAAAAGTCAGAATTTTGGAAAATGAAAAATGGTTTGAAGATACTGTCCTCGGAAAAGCTTAATAGGATCTGATTTTCAGAGGAAGCACCCCTTTGGTTTGTTGTATTCAAAACCATCAATAACTTAGAAGATCAAGTCTTTTCTCAGAAACAGTCCTGTCACGAAAAATTCACTTGCCATTTGAAGTGTAATACGTAAGGTTTCCTATTGCTCATATTTGTCATATTTGTTCAGTCTTTTAATAACTGTTAATTTGGTTCATATTTTAATCTACTAACTGTAAACAAGTAAGAGTTTATCTGAAATATAGTATTTCTTAGACTGTTTCTGAAAAAAAAGACTCTTATGTGAAATATTGAAAGAGTCCCCACAAAATCCTCACTTCTTTTATTTTACAAATACAAGTACACTTGGGAACAGAAAGAGAATTTGGTGTATCAATCCCAGCTCAGAAAAATAAGGTATGAGGACACCAAATGCGTCTGTAAGATCATAGTATAGAAATATACGAACAATGCCGTGCAAGTACAAAATCGTGGAAAATCTTAAACATAGTGTCTATTTTTAACTGAGCAGTGCAGTTCTGTAACAAAGTTTCTTTCCAGTGGAGGAGCAGAAATCTCGAGATCTTAGCATTATTTTCATTTGAATGAACAAGTGAAATACGAATAAAAAAGACATTAACTCCTTATTTTGAGGAATTAATTTCTGAATAACTTAAAAAAACATTTTTAACTCTGCTTTATCTGCTTTATGTTCTTGATATTTTCTTACAATTTTAATTTCTATTGATTTCCTTATACAACTCCTGTTAGTTGTTCTGTTTAGTGAGAATTGTTCTATCAGGCTGTGAGAGGTTGTGTAAGTAACCTGCTGAAACAACAACAAAAGAAATTAGCAAGAGAGAAGTAAAGCTAACGTGGCTTTTAGTAGGAATATTTCAAATTAAATTGAACTGTAGAATACTAGAATGAAAAGTTTAAGGCAAGAGTGTAAGTTAGCAACTTTTGAGTCAGTTTCTTATATTGGGATTAAATAAAACATGTTCAAAATATTTTAGCACTACCAAAGTGTCTTAAGTGTTTAACTAAGGACTTAATGAGTAAATATTGTGCCTTGTAAGTCCATTAATCTTCTGCAAGATGATAGTTTTGAGTTCACAGAAATCATTACTCAGGGGAAATAACTGCTTTAAAGCAAAATTGAGATAAATAGTTGTGCTTAAGAAGAGATGCATTAATATCATCATGGAACCTGTTACCACAGTTTTTGTATTTCAGTGATCTCTGCAGAGAAACATCAGTTAGGACAATCATCATCACATCAGAATAAAAACTTAATGCATCACTACATAGGAGTTCTGTATGACATATTCTTATGCCACAATCTGGTACATAACACAAATGATTACTTTATATTTTAGCTTTTTTATATTTTACTGTTTTTTCTTGCGGTAATACTTAGAATGTTAGCTGTCATGAATTTTGCAACAAAAACGACTGTTTTTATCTAAGTGAAATTTTGTAGAAACTGATAATTCAAAATAATTAATACAGAAAAACATGCTTTCAATATCAGGGAAGAGTTTTCATTTAGTTTGGCTTTTCTAGAAAATTATTTTTAGTTGATGAATCACTTATTAGAGAACCATTGCATTCATTCTTTACATATAGATTTAACAAATTCAAGTAAGTATTCCCTGTAGATATTAGTGTAGCTCTTTTTTGTAAAAGAAATGTGTGCATTTAGAGACAGCAGTCCAACACAGCATTTAAATTTATGTTTTAAAAATTTGAGCTGTAAATACATGCTTTATGTCAGAGCTTGTGTGAACAAATGTAGTCTGCATTATTACTGCTATGACATACTTGTATCCACCTGGAATACCAGCTGGGAAAGTTGTTACACAGCATAATTCAGCATTCCCCTGGTGGAAGGATTATTATTTTCTGTTATATTGCATAGATTTTGAAGCTATTTTATTAAATCTAAAATAATAGGAAAATATGTTTCTGAAGTAGACGTCTTGGGTACATCTGAAAACAAAGCATAAAGCTATTCAAAACTGGACAGAAGTTATTAATTTTTATTCTGTTTAAAGGTTTACAGTATTTTTATTAATTTAAGTACCTTTAAATTTCCATGAAAAAACTTCACCTTATGTTGTATCTGGTAAGCTGTGCTGTCCTGGTTACTCCTTCTACAGATATGCCTTCATTTTACTGAGTAGATATTGATCAAACAAACAATATAATACAAAAATGATTGAAAAATAATGATATGCCACCTCATATTTTTCCCCTCCTTAAGTTTAAATATTATAAAATTTAATATGTGTAAAACCAGTTGAATATTATAGGCATACATTTTTTAAAGACAATAGTTCAGTGTTATTTTTAAACAAAATCATATCATCCTACAAAAGGATTTCATTCCTTTTTCAAATGTTGTGGAATGACAGTTAGTTTTAACCTCTCTCTAAAACTCTCTATGACAAATCCATTAGAATCACTGCTGCGATGCTTTTAAAGGTGTATTTCTAGCCAACCAATCACTCTGTATCTTCAGATGGAAATTACCAGAGTGACTTGATTTGAACATGGACTCTCCCCAGCTGATGGTACCCATTAGACCTGCTGGACAAGCATGTTCTTTCAGATAATGACTGTAGTCGTGGTCCATCTCAACAGCTGTCAGGTGTCAGGACCTGCTTCACTTAAGACAGTGTCTGCATTGTACTTAGTAAGGGACTGCAGACTCAGTAACTTCAAAAAACCCAGAAATCAACCAGTCAAGTTTTTATTATCACAACCAGCTTATGGTATTTCATTTCTTTGACATAGTCTTCTATGAAAATGAAGCATCATGGTGACTTGGGAAAGGTCCTGAGGTCTGAAAGAAAGCAAAAATCACTCTTATTTTCAAGAAGGGCAAGAAGGAAGATCCAGAGAACTATGTACTGGCCAATCTCGCTGTCATGCCTGGGAAGGTGGAAGAGCAAGGCTACAGACAGGATCAAAGATTCTGCCTCCTGGGGACATCCTTAGTGGAAGCAGCCCCAGATCACCTGGTATGAGGCTTTCAGCCTTGGCAGGGTGCTGCTTCCACAGCTGCACTATGTGTCTGTTGCCGTGTGGGCCCAGATGATGACCCTGCCTCCCTGAGAGCTGCTCTCTCCCATTTTCCTTCTCAAGAACAGTCTTCCCCGCAGACTACATACTATCTGCCTATGATTGTGGGGACAAATTTGCCATCCTCATCTTCCACCTCATCTTTTCCATCCTGAAGCCAAAGCAAGAAGTTAGAGTGTAGGCTCAGAGCCACCTTTCTGCTATCACCCTAGGGGCATGCTGGAGAACTGTGCCCTGCTCTATGCACATGCAGAGCAGCATGAGCCCCAAGCAGGAACCTCAGCTACAAAAAGACCATGTTTGGCCTCCCACACAAAAGAAAGGGTGAGGTCCTTGGAAAGCTCACAAAACCCAGCAAAGGAGAGGCCCCACAGGGAAGTTTGAGCCAGTCTGGTCACAAAACGGCCAGTGTGGGCTGCCCCTTGCCTCCTCTCAGGACCCTTATGACACCCAGTGCTTCTGCAGGATCCAGATAGCTCCAGATCAGCCCCCACAACCCCCAGACAACACAGGGCAGAAAAGGAGCAAGGGAGGTTCTCAAACCCACTGATTTTAAACTGATCTTAAAAGAATTTTTTTCTCAAACCAATGAATTGGTTTGTGTTTGCAGATAATTCCTGCCAACTAGAAAAAAAAATTACATCTCAACAGTGTATTAAACATTTGCTTTCTGAGAACTATTTCAAGAATTACAATTTTTAGCAGGACTAACACCCAAACAATAGGGGAAAATTGATTTCAAGTTAATATCTTAAAAACCATTAAAACTAAAGGGAAATGCCTGAAGGGTATGCTATGGTAAATACGTACCAAGCAGCCTTGGACTCTTTTAATAATACCTTTACTGATGTAACTATCGATTAGTAAATTTAGTCAAAACCATACTGATATTTTATTTACAACGAGAGAGGTATTTAAGTGAAAACAAATGAAACCTCAATAAATGTAGAATCCTTAAGATACAAAAGCATCACTTTCAACTTCCTATAAAACTTTTTCTAAATTCTGATTCCCTAGTTGATCTTCTCTTTGAAACTGTAATCATAGGTCCACTGACACAATGGTTACTACAATTATTACAGAATGTGTAGTAACTGGAACAGTACACCAAGGGTGTTACTCTGCCCTTGTACCTTCACACAATTTATGTTCTATATTATTTTTAAAGAAGAGTTGATACTACAAGTGAGCTGCATTGTGTTTTTAACCTTCTGTGCTAATGTCTTGTTTCAGAAGAAGACTTCCACGATGTATATCACTCAGCTAACGCTCATAACTAACCTGCCATGCACTATTTAGTATTAGGGTGGGAGAGAAAATTACTTGGTAGGAGGGTTAGTTCCAAACACTTTGTTAAAGAAGATACTACAGCCCATTAGCTGCAAACAGCTGATCAGATGAAGAATGCCCTACACAGAATCACGTAGTAACTATATAGCTTTGCAGCCATGTATATTATGTAGCATGTCTATAGTTATGTTTTCGATAAGGGATTGATATTGATATTGATATTGATAAGGCTAAGAGGAAATGAAATAGCAAATCTTCTTTATGCACAGATGATTTTATATGCTTTATATTTAGAGAGCTCCAATACTTTATGTGCTTCTATATTAAGATGATTAAGGAGGCATTTTTAAAAATGATTTTGCATCTGAAGTTAGGTGAAATTTTAACACTGATTGCTAAAATTTCACAAATTGTTTTTTACTTCTACTTCCCAGTCTGAGCAGCCTGAATGATCCAGATACAGCAACAGAAGTGTACATTTCAGTAAATAAACACAGCATGAGTAATAGTTCGCCAAAAGCCGTTAACAAAGTAATTGCAAACAGCCTACAAGGCATAGTTGACTCATCAAAAGGGTTAGCATTTATTTAAAGTTAGGAAAAAGGCTCTAATGAATTGGGATTGATTTGCAAAAAGCCAGAAGAATTAGTTGGTTTATTTTGTAGTCAACCATGAGACTACTAGGTGAAAGTCTGCAACAGGATTTTTGCTTCTTTGTACAGGGTATGCCTCCTACCTTTTCCTTTGCTGCATAACTAGCAGAAGCCAACAGAGAAGCAAGACTGCCTATATTGAATAATGAGATTTCCTTTTATTTTAACTAACTAAGTTAATAATCTAAGGTAAAAACCTTGTAATGATATTAGTCACTATGTTTCCCAAAAGTCTGTAATGTGAAAACAAGATATATTTTGATTTTCTGCCTTTTCTAATAACTGCATATCACAGGCAAAAATAGGATTTTACCTAATGTTAGTCAAATTAGCACAAAAATACATATCCACTTATTTTATAACTTGAATATATTTGAAGAAATTTGAATGAAAGTGATTGTTTAAATTTTAGCTGTGTCTTCTACAAGTTTGTTGTTAACCTGACTGCATTGCCTTGGTTAGGTCCATGTCCTTCTAGCAGTCTTTCAAGATCACACAGTATTTAATATATACAGGGAAGAATTAAATTCTGAAACTGTGAAGAGGTATAGATCATTATATATTTCTAATCAGAATGTTTACTTGTTATATTTAAAACATTATTAAACTATAGATGCAGAAAAAAATGGCTAGGTGTCAAATCAACATAATTCTAAAAATATCTACGAGGTGCAAGTTTTCATCCCAAGGCCCTGAATAATTCTGCCTTACCACTGAAGTCACTTTTAAGTTATCATCTTTGTAACAAACATCTCTAATTTTTTCACTAGTTTAATCAACTCTAAATATGCACTAATTCCAATCACAAGTGCTTAGTGCTGAATAGATGTGAATACATATTTATAAGGTCAGTGATAGGACAAAGGGGCACAAAATTATGCAGCAGTCACACATACACAATATATTATTGCTTCCAGAGTGCAAAGTTGAGATATGCATTTTAAAAAGAATTTTTTTACTTCACATTAATAACTACAGATTTAAAATGGGTGGGTTAAACACATTGAAAATGCAGTCAAATTTGTGCTGATTTACTTCAGTAGTCAAAGACAGTGTAGATGTGTCCTCTCCATTCTTATGGGATTAAATACTAAATCTTTTCATAGCATAAGCATCTTCAAAAATTTAAAGACAGTTAGTTGGCAGTTCTCAAAATTCCTGAGTTCCTTGTGGCTGTGAGAAGAAGAAAGAATGAACAGGAGAGTAAATACTGGTTTAGTAAGGCTAAGGTAAAACTAGGGTTTATTTTTGTCTTAATTACTTATTTTGTCTTAATTACTTATTACTTTAATCACTGTAATATAAATGTGAGAAAAATGTCGTCCTCAGTTCTTTAGGAATATCTACTTTGCAATACAATATCATATTGTTGATTTCCAATTTTTTCCTTTTATGGGCAAGAATACAGTTGATGATTTCCAATAATTATAGTGTCCGGTAAAATTCATGCTGACTTTAATTATCTTATGTTTACACTTTTAAGTGTGATAATTGTTCCATGTGGCTAATCTACTGCCAATTTTTCCTACCTGCTTCTTCTGTTTATGTATTATGAGTCCTATGAATGAACTCTTCTACAAGTGAGAAATGATATTGTTAAACATTTCTTCATAGTTTCCATGAAACAGAAAAATACAATAAATGATATTGCAGTCTTTTCTCATCTTCAATCTAAGAATCTTACAACACTCCATAAAATTTGATTGTATCTCACATGGAGCTTCTACAGCGAAATTACTTGCTTAAAGTTACACAGGAAGTGAGTGAATGGTGAAATTTGTAGCAGGCTGATATCTGACTGAAGTCGCACGCTTTCGAAATATTACCCAAACTGTAGCCTTTTGACAAGTTCCACTTGAAATCCAAGAAAATGATAAGAAAACCTTAATGCAAACATGGCAATAGTTGCTCTTCTTTACAAAGATCTTTGTTTTTCACTCTCATTGCTCAGAATTAGTGAAGTTCCTTTGTCTTTTTCTATTTATTTGAATTTATTTAACTTTCTTCCTCCTCACTCTGCCTTCTCCTCTTGTAAATTTCTCTATGTTAGGCCTTTTCCTCCTTCGATCACTTCTCTGCTTTGACTCTCTACTCTCTAATGCATTTTCTTATGTATCGGCATACAATCAGTTTACTTTCTATGTTGTACCATCGTTAGTTGTGTATTTCCTGGCTCTGTCTTCCTTTAGCTTTCCTACGCTCCAACAGGAGTGTACACATGACCTCATCTTCCTTGAATATTGCTTGGTCCTTCTGGACTATCAGTCAAGTTCTTTCTGCATTAAGAACGGAGTCATCTTTAGGATCCTTTTTTGTTTGTTTGTTTTGTCAGTGATATTTTTTAAAACCTTTTGCTAAGGAAAATAAAAACCATATTATCATAAAATGCTTCAATTCAAGCTTAAAAAAGAACATAATTTAATTCGTAGCTTGTCCTTTTACTACAAGTGCCAATGTGCCACTTGTCAAAATGGAAACATTACTCTGAAACCCAGTCACCTACACATTTAAGAGATGGTTATACAGAGACTTTCATTATACTTGGTTTCTCACTGTTTTTTGCTTTACTGGTGACTTCTTTTCATGGAATCATGGAATCATTGAAGTTGAAAAAGATCTTCAAGATCGTGGAGTCCAGCCTTTGAGCAAACATCACCATGTCAACTAAATGTGCCACAGCCAGTCATTTCTTGAACATTTCCAGGGATGGTGACTCCACCACTTCCCTGGAAAGCCCATTCCAATGCTTAACCACCCTTTCAGTGAACAAATTCTTCCTGATGTCCAATCTCAACCTCTCCTGGCAGAGCTTCAGGCCATTTCCTCTTGTCCTATTGCTAGTTGCCTAGAAGATGAGGCCAAGCCTCATCTTGCTGCAACCTCTTTTCAGACTGTTGTAGAGATCAATAAGTTCACCCTTGAGCCTCCTTTTCTCCAGGCTAAGCAACCCCAACTCACTCAGCCGCTCCTCACATGACTTACTCTCTACACTCTTCAACAGCCTCATTACCCTTTTCGTTTTCTTTCAATTCACTCCCTCACAGATATGGTTGATTCTCTTTATAATTCACTGAGTTTTATGTCTTGAATTTTAATCCCTTTTTTTCCCTTTAGAAACTTGTTTTGACAATCTTAAAATTTCCAGTATCCCATTTTCTTGAACTTACAGGACTCCTTCACATCAAAGATTAGAAAACTGAGGAAAACTCCACATTATATATTTGTTCATACCTCCTTCAGTTTTGCTGCTTCAATCTGTGCTATGCTAACTTAATTGAACTTCATATCCTTATCCCTTGCTATTTTTCCCTATCCTTTACTCCCTTCTTATAACTCATTCCCTCATCTTTATGTCTCTGTGCAAGATTTCTATTTTTTTTTTCAGAATATGGTACAATTGTCTTTTTTCCCTTTTTTCCTTTTTGTTTTCTTTCTTTCTCTTTGCTCTATCTTCATCAGTGAAAGCCTGATTTACTTTCTCCATCTTCTGCCCATTACTATCAAAAATCTTTCTACCTAAACAACCTGACCTCATAAATATTTTATCAAAATGTTCTCCAAGTAGGAACAACACCATATTCTACCCGATTAATTCATATCAAGACTTTCTTGTCTTGTTATTCAGCTAAAAAAAATGCA
Source organism: Neopelma chrysocephalum (assembly GCF_003984885.1). Lineage (NCBI taxonomy): Eukaryota > Metazoa > Chordata > Aves > Passeriformes > Pipridae > Neopelma > Neopelma chrysocephalum. The sequence continues at coordinate 25,635,693 of NW_020897690.1, forward strand.
ACATCTCCTTTTATTCAAAAAGGAAGCATAAATTTTCTATTCCCCACAAGATAGACCTCTAAACAATTCATTTTCTTTTTACTTACATTTTGAGACTTGCTAAAATCTTTAAGTGGTCAATACTGTCTTTCTCTTTCAAATTTTTTTTACTTCTCTCCTAAAGCAAAATTTAATTAAAAAAAAGTATAAAACCCAACCTTTTAAATACCAGTTTTTAAGGATTAATGAAATAATTCCAGAAATAGAATACAACAGCTAAACCTATCTTGATTTTATATAAAAAAAAGAGTAAGTGTGAAATTGTCATTTTAGCTTTTTACTTTAAGTGAAAGATACTATGTGATAGAAACACTCAGAAATAAGGAAGCTATCACCAAATTCTGAACACCCTTCCCAAACTTTGATATTTATAGTCCTGATTAAATTGTGCTGTGTATTAAAAGCAATTTGTGAAACGGGTGGCAAAGAAATTTTCAAAAATGCAGAAGAACCTCAAGAAAAGCCAGAATAACATGTGTAGCTTGAACCATTTTTACTCCTAGCTGACTTTGTTTTTGACTGACAGTGCGTATGTGAGAACAACCAAAAGCCCATTCAACCAGAAGATCTATACCTCCTCAATAGTGTGCTTGTAATATCCTAAGCCACTGGTGCATCATGAAGAATCTGAATAAAAGATTTTTCATCTTCTGCCTAGCCCTGGTTACAGTTATGATGTTTCAATCTGTATATGACTATGTGTTTGTTGAATTTGCTGCAGATATTAGTCACTGTCTTGGGTATATATCTAGCATCATATTCTTTGTTTCATTTTTCTTACATTTAATGATCAACCGTTCCACCATAAATCAGATAAGATTTTAGGCAACATTTGTTGCCTGAATGCAAAGTGAATATCTTTTAGACTGTCCTAACTCACATTTGAATTCTCATCAGCTGCGATTTTTTTAGGACCTTACCTATTCTCAGTCTATTGGAGGCAAAATATTTCACCATCTTTGATCAGGCTATATAAGCAGGTTAACTTGCCTTTGGTCACGCTTCCACAACTAACAAAATTCACTGGTAAGCAGCCTAAAACTAAAATATACATCAGAATAATTAGGGTAAGATGAATTTCAGAAGGCTTAGAAATAAGTAAAATTGCATATTGTTCTCGTCTAAAGAGCAGATTTGATCCCTAATATATTTTGTGGATGTGAAAATATGTTCTGTCCAAGAACTTCTGATTCCTAATGACTATTTGTTCTTCCCTATAGGAATAAAGGCAAAGGACATGGTGAAAATGTATCATTTAACATGTGCTTAGCTACTATTAAATGGAATTGTTAAAAATTAGATGCATCCCTTGGGCATCATTACTTTAACCTGAGAGGTTCTGTGCACTATATTAAGAAAATTACATTAGAAATGGCCACTTGCCTGTTCATACCTCAGTGCTGTGATATATGCTGAACAGAAATAAGTCTGGTTTGTAGATTCTGTCGCTGAGTAACAGGGCAAGAGAAGGGGAGTAAAAAGTAAGGTAAGATTAAAAGATATGAGTCAAATGACAATGTCCTCAGAATGCTCTCTCTACACATGTTTACAGTTTACATTTCTGACTTGCTATGAAAGAGCTAAATTACTTTAGAAGTTAGGTAAATTTATCCGAGCAACGATCAGTGCTTTACAGCTATATTGCTTCTAGTCCTGAGCAGGTTCCTTTACGGTTAACATATACACAAAATTCTCTCCATCTCTGAAGTGTTCATTGTGGAAATACTACCCTTGTCTAAACATTTGTCACTGTATGGACTCAACTCTTCCTAAGGATTTAAAGGTAAACAAAAATCACAAATGGTGTCTTTACCTTCTGGTCCTGTCTTGTGGGACTTATTTTAGCTCACAGGCCAAAATAATTGGCCTCTCCATTTAGAGGCTCTGCGGTGGAGCTATCATTAATGCATCACCAGGTTTTTCTATTCTCTTCCCTCCTGCAAACCAGAACCATGTAAGATCAAGCCCTACATTATTTTTTGGTTTCCTACAAATTTCCTAATTATCTGCTGCAAGCCTCGAGAACTGCAGTTGTTTTGCTTAAAAATAAAAGAATAAAATTGCATGTGCTGCTATAATTGTAACAAGTCAAATTTTTAGCTACCTAAATCAAGTAAGCTACATTCCCACTGAGTTGTAACTAGAAGATTGAAATATGCTTTTAAAAATAATTAATATATATCCAATGATAGTAATATATTTTATTTTAGACAATATTTTTACCATGCCGCTGCACAGTCTGTGTACTGTTAGATGCCCTAATTCCACCAAGACAGATGCCATTCATAATGCAAACAGTGTAACGGGAACATGAATGGTAGGACCAAAACTGAGCTATAGAGTGAGATAGATAAAAACTGTGACTACTTCTAACGAAACTTAAGGAAAGCTGGCAAGGGGTCTGTCAAAGTATGTTACCATTTGTCCAAACCCATTGAAAAGGAGGAAACAGTCTAGTAAGATGGAAAAGCGCTAAAGGCATGATGAGTAGTAGTGAAAGGTGAAGGACTGAGGGGAAGTGATCGAGATATCAAAGATGTTCTTTGGATTCACAGTGTGCTCTCTTCTCATTCTGCACCTTCAGGTCTCAATTAATTCCTCAGGTTATATGCCTCTTTTTTTTCTTTTTTTCTGATTTTGTCCGAACCTGAATTCAGCTCTCTTAACTCCCCAAAGTTTCTGTAAGTTGGTAATGGATTCCTAGATGTTGTAGTCATTTATTGCAAATAGACTAGCTTCTGAGATGACCAGTTTCAGAATCTTTTCTTTGTAAGGGCTCTTACTCAGGGAAATGCAGGGCAAAACAGTAAATTGCCAATGACTCTTTTGCACAAAAGCCAGTCAGCAGCAGTCGCAGGTGCACAAAAGCTGGTAATGGCTTATTATGGAATGTGAAGAACATGGTATTGCTTGAGTACTGTGTTGTTTACAACAATAAGGGCAGATAGAAAACATTTAATAGGATTATTTTTTTTCTTCAGTAGAAGGCCTGAAAAACTTGGAAGTATTTTGTCTGAAAATGTTGTATATATTCATGAATGTGTTTTGGAGGATGTGATCACAAAATATTGTCAGGCAGCTTGGCACAAATCTGGAAGATGAGTGTAAAAGTTTTGCCATGGTTAAACTAGAGAGTCCTCCCAGTCTCCCTTTTCTCCAACCAGCTACATAGAAATGGGAATACGACCACTTCAATACTAAAGGTAGAAAGATATATTACCAGTAGTATTGCTCCCTTGTGTGCCCTCAGTTACAGAAATGTCATGTCTGAATTGTGGGTTTTCTTTAACTTTCTGTTCCCTGTGAAACTATACTACTAATGTGTATGATGCAGCAACCCTGTATGACAACAGGAACATTGCTTCAGTAACACTCAGGGAAAACACCTCCAACCACTTTGCCCATCTTTCTTTCTCTTATTCCCTTGATATTGCATTCATTCCTAGTTCTCACTGCCTCAGACTACATGCTTGCCCTTCAGACACCATTTTTTTCCTTCACTATATTCTCAAATACTCCCCATTCTGCCTACTAAGAGCTCTCGCTCTCAGTGGCTGGCCAGTACCCAAAAAAAATAGTGTTTTCTTCACTCTCAGAACTGATGTGGACAATACTTCAGTGAAACAAAAATCATCATCCGGGCACAGGAATTACAACTGATCAACATCTGATTCCAGGACTGAGACTAGTCATACAGTTTTCCCTCTTGCTTTTTTTTTTTCTGGTAAAGTATTTAGCATAGTCCTTCAACCTTAACACGGATCCTGGTATTTATCTGCCAGTCTTGGCAGTTCTGACATCGTTTCAGTAATGTTTAAGGCTGGCTGAAAGGATTTTGCAGCAGCATTCTGTGGTGCTCACAGGTAGTATATGCACAGTCTAGCAGGTACACACAGTGAGGACTGAATATTGATTTGGATATTTCAAAAGCCTCATGGATGTTTATGGAAGCAGCCACCCAGAGAAGAGTTTAGTTTCTTATTTATTAGCATTTTATTGTTTTCTTCAGAATGTTTACGTAATTTGTTAAGGTTCAAGGAGGGGGGGAGCGGGAACAATATTTTCCATTGCCCCTTAACTATGTCTTTTATTTATTTATTTGCAGAGCTTTATGCACGTGGATGAAAATGGAGGAAGTTTTATGACACTTTCCTGCTTAGGATTTTCATTTACTAAGTTATCAGGATCCATAACTAAGGTACTAAATTCTACTGAATTACTAACTCCAGTTACCAAGACTATAATGTTGTCTGGAATGTAATCTGGAGAAGAGTAGTAAATTTTAGGAAGGTTTATACAACTGTTTTGAACACAGTTTTAAGTTAAATAATTAAGTAATAGTGGAAAACTGAATCAAATGAGACAATCTTACAATTTTATAAAAAATTACTTATTTAATAAATTTGTAACATTTTCTTTATTTTTCACTTAATTTCCAAGACTTCGAGTAAAATTTGATGCTTAAACAAATTTATATTGTATTTACGCATAACACAAAATTATGCACTGGATGTTTTTAATTGAAATTGGACTGCTATATGTATTTCTTCTACAAATATTTGTAATAGAATCTCCACTCAATAAAGTCAGTCAAACATAGTCCAAATGGAACTACAGTTTGGATCAAATTTATTATGAATCAGTTTTTTTGTTTATCACTTATAAACTTGTTTGTTGGTTTACAGGGTGTGTAGAATCTTCATGGCCATGTGAGTGACACTCATCGGCTTTGATAAGATTAATAAACCCATTTTTAAGCACAGAATGGTTGAAACTTAAATGAAATAGCAGAGGTAACTGTGATTCACAATTCTATATGTTCTTTAATCTGTTTAATAGATAGCATAAAACTTTGATTTCAGATTTTTGTTCTTCCTTGCTGGATATATTTTGAAACAAAGAGATGCACAATACTGGAATTTCAAATCCCTCATAACAAGCTCTCCTGTCCTGCTCCTTTTATAACAAGCAAATTCTCAATTTTTCTGTTAAATTGTTCTTTACCAGGGCTTTTGAGCTGAGCACTTCAGTAATTGTACTAGTATAAAGAAAGAAGGCAGTGTTATCAACCCTCCATTCTATTGTTCAGGTCCTCCAACTTTGAATATGAAGGTAAAATATGGTAAATTGATATTACTGGATGAAAACTTTTATTAGGAATTGAGAATCATGTCTGGAAGAATTTACCTCACAATATTCCCTCAATTACCAGAGACCTTCCTAAGGGGAATATTCAGGTTTCAAATGTATACACACACATACCATTTTCTCTGTTACACTGTGACATTCAGGTTAAGCTTCTGTGGTGCAGAAATAGTTTAGAAATCAGTGTGCTTCAAAGCTAACATTCTACTGTCATTATTTGGTTTGGAAGGACAGAATAAAGTCAGAAAGGATTAAGGCATGAAGGACAGTAATATAAAACAGAGGGTGGGGTAGAAAGGCAAAATCTAATATACACACTATGAAATCTTGATGGCCACAAGAAGTCATTCAGATCAGGAATGATTGGTGTCAACAGTGTCTTTACCAAGTTCTTATTCTGATCTGCAAGATGGTAAACAGCAATCAACATCAAAAAATATGTAGATAAGTAAAAGAACAATAAGACTACTTAAAATCTGTCCTGCTTTCTGCATTTTGTACAAAAGACAATAGATATTTGTCACTGAATTTACCTGTGGAGTATAGCATTTCATAAAAATATTGGTGAGAAGGGATCTTGGAGGACATCTCTGAACTTCCTCTCAAAGTGGGCCTATATCTATCACTAGGTCAGGTCAGGCAAGACTTTGTTTAGCCAAACACTAAAAATCTTCAAAGATGACGATACTGAAGCTTCTGTGCATAGCCTGTTACAGCTCTGCACTACTTTCCCACTAGATAAGGTAGATCTTTTCTCCTAATGTCCAAGAGAAACCTCCTAATCCAGAATAGATATTGCCCTTTGTAACACTGTGCAATACTGCTGACAGTTGGCTTTTTATGTCATTTTTCTAACCCTGCTTCAATTAGCCTATCATTAAATTACCTTCTTTGCCAGAAAAAAAAAAAGGAAAAAAAAAGCTACAAAGAAGCCCATCTCTTTCAGGTCAGGTGCATGAAGATCAGTTGGGCAAAGGTACTCCATACACACGGAGTATATATGTTACGTTTTTAATTGGCTATTTTTGGCTATATCAGATTCTTGTAAATTGTGGCAACTGTGAATTCTGTGTCCTTTTTTGCTGTCCAAACTTAGGCTGATGTATGATCACTGTAACACTTCCTTTCCGAGTCACTTTGTGCAGAAGACAGAACATGAGCAAAGTACCCCTGCAAATAGGATATGTACAGCTTAAATATGACACCAAAATTCCTGCAGGCTTGCAACCACAAACAGATTTTTCTGTTCTGACATCCATCAATTTCTCAGGCTCTTACTTCTACCCACTTTCTCTAAGAGGTCAGTGAGCAAACAATAAAATTCAATACAACTCAAAGCATCAGTAATGTATGAACCAAACACCAGAACAGTCTCATATAACAGTGAAGATAATCTCAGTTGCCTTAGGTCATACTCCAGTCTTCCTTTCAGGCTCTGCTCTCCGCATGCATAAGTGCTCTATGAAATAAAGGGGTTAATGGGGGCTATGCTGTGGCAGGGGATCTTTACTGAGTGCAAAAAATGGAATTGGCTTTTAAAACCATAAAGGAAAGTATACTGTCTATTCCAGGGAGTCATTTTTGCTTGATAGCACAGCACAGTTCTTCATGAATTCTACTTATCTTTCTCTCTCTGCACAGAGAAAGGAAGCAGAGTAAATGAGCCAGAGAAACTCAGCCAGTTTGGGGAATTTTAAAAATTCTTTTTGAGATAAAGATTTCAGTGCCCACAGTTTCATTTCTGCTAAGAAGCTTTACTAACAACTGAGTGCTGAAGCATGACCCACATGTCCCTTTTAGGTCATCAGAGCCAGAATGATCTCAACCCATTTAGCTTTCAGGTTATGCCTCGGTCAAGGCATAACCTGAATACTTTGAAGTCATTTCAGCTGAGAAGGTTAAAGGTTGACATTTGCAGTTATGAGTTGTGTGTGCCAGCTTTACACTCCTACCAGTATCATAAAGTCAGTTGCCAAGTTTTCACCATAAGAAATTGAACACATTTTTAAAACTTTGGAAATAATTATTCTTAATATATTCTTATTCTTCCATTCCTGCCCTCCCCTCCTTTTTTTGGTGCTTTTAAACTGATTATAAAGATTTTCTATAAACAAGTAATTAATGATGTTATATTTTAATTTTGCCTATTTTAGGGTGATTTATCTATTTTCAGATAGAAGATGCATATTATTTTCAGCACTTTTTCAGGTATCCGTAGAAATCCAATTCTAATGAGACCTTACAGTAAGCAATACATAATAGTTAGAAAACTATCTAATAAAACAAATTTAAAAAAATCTTTCTTCCAATACCCTTTATCAATTATGTGTTCACATAAAGATCATTCAGTAGTGGTAAATGACAAGTGAAATTTTATTGCAGTTTTTCACTGGTGTGTGTTAAACAGATTGGCACAGAATCTGTAATATTCTATGTTATATTGTAGTTAATTCACTGGTAACTCTTTTAGAAAGCTTTTTATCTTTTCTCTTTTAATTCAGACAAGATAAATTAATCAGTCTTTATTGAAGGAATAAAAATCATTAAAAGAATGACAAACTATGATACTTTTTTATGCTTAGTCCTTCCTTTCTAAGTCATAAAAAAGTTATTTAATTTATTTTTCAAGTTAGGGAAGTGTGTTTTAGGGCTGATACACGGGTAATTCTGTAATTTCAAATTTGTACAACATTTTCATACCTACATATATTTATTTCAAGAACTTTATAACCGCCTTAATCACTAACAAAACTCTATTGATGTATACTGGAATGCATAATCAGAACTGATTACAAAACCTAGTAGAAGTATAGTAGATTATGTTTGGCAAGAAATAGAAAATACTTAAACACAATAAAAACTACTTAGCAGGTTTTTATATAATGCTTGTCACTCAAGACAAAGCCAAGGTTAAAAAAGCCTTCTAGGTGCCTCTCATCTGGGTTTTAAATTCACTAAAAACAAAAACAAAAACAACCAAAACCACAAAAACCCCCCCCACAAAACAGAAAGAAAGAAAGATCTTGAGCCCTGCCTGTAGTCCTCTGCCTGCTCACTGAAGTACATTTGTGTATTTGTGTACATTTGCCTCTGTGTGTGCATATAAACTAGCGTATAAATGCCTTGACTCGACTGACTTCTCCAGAAAGAGAAATGATTTTTGGAATACTGCGTATTTACTGGAAAACCTGTCAAGTCATTTATTATTGCTATAGATTTTGCAATTGTCTTACAAATTTTGACAGTTAAAAGAGGAAAGCCAGGAAGCCAGATTTCTCTCTGCTGCTGAAGATTGTGACAAGAGACAAGAATACTTACCACTAGGTCATGAAACCTGAACGTACATCACACTGGTGGTGACCTATACCATGCTGCTGCTGCTTTTCATTAGCCAGCCTAAAAGTAGTTTCTTTCAATTCAGAAACTATGCAGGTGAGTATGTGTTTAAAGCTTAAATGGACATGAGTCCAGCTATACTTTTGTTTCAAAAGCTTGTCCTTCCAAGTTAGGTTTTGAGGTACATTGACGTTGTGCACATGACTTTACATTAATTGCTACTTGTGTTTGCAATTTATTTTTTTTCCCCAGTTAAAAAAACAAACAAACAAACAAAAACAAGACAGCTCAATTATTGAGGTTTTTCCTCTCTCTGTCTTCTTCTTCACTTTTTTTTTCTCCTCTCCCTAGTATAGCAGCAAACTCCTCAAATACATGATGAGCTCTGTTCAAACTTAATGAATAGTTTCTCTATACAAAAAAAATTGTATTCTTACTTATAATATCACCTCTGCCTTGTTCGGTGGACCTGTATGTAAAGAAATTTTCTTGGATGTCTGACTGTGTTTTCATTCTTATATCTCAGCTAAGGACCATTAACAGAGTAGTATAAGGGAGTTTGCACTTTAAATAATCACACAGATGTTCATGTTTTGCTACCTTTACAGAAACCAAGAAGCAATCGAGTAGAACAATACTGTCTGGATTTCCAGAACAGTCTAAAAACCACAGGGTTTATATTGCTTACCTAACTTCACTCAATCCTTGTGTAACCTTTTTTGCATTTTGTCAAATATTTCAATGCCTTAGGACCAGAATATAACTGGATTATGCCCCCGCTTCATAATGGACTACATTAAAAAAAAAAGAATTTGAATTAGATGCTACTGATATACAAGCTTTATCTGGCACATTCAAATGATAATTCAACCAGCCATATGTGATTCCAAAAAAAAAAGAGCATGACTGTATTAAGAACTCAGAAAACTTCATCTTAAGGATGCAAAAATCCCCAAACCAAACAGATAAATAGCTGGAAAAAAATACCCTTGTCTGTACACCAATGTCAGATGATGCTTTCTGCAGCATAACATGAACACTGATTAATCTGGTGTACCAATGCTATTGATTAACACTCGTTTGTGAAGACTGGTGGCCCCAAGTGACTTTCTGTAGTGGAGAAAGATTAATTCTTAGCAGACAGTATCAGGTCACATATAGTAAATGTGATGATGATAAGGCACTGTAAGAAAGAACAAAAGGATCATCTTTGTCATCAGTGTTGACAGCCTATCTATGTGCATTTTTAGCTGATATGAACTCGAAATCATGATGTAGGTGACTGAAGATTTTAACTCAATGATATTTTTGTATTCTGAAATAGTTACAATACCTGTTTTAGTGTATTGGTTTGGGGGTCTGCTGCATCTTCTGTTCATATTCATAAACTCAGACTAGTACTGGCCTTTAGCTTATTCAGGAATGAGAATGAGTGTTGATAGCTTCAGGAAACTGGCTATTTAAAGCTAGAGTTGGAAGAATTGTTTTGATCTTAGATGTGTAACCCATGTAGAGCCTTATTTTGAAATAGAGTTTGCTGAGAAAGCAAGCAAAGAAGTTCTCAAACCTCTTGGAGCCCTGCACAAAAGTCAGCAATGATTTATATGAAAGTCTACTGTTACAGTTACAATTACTTAGTGTTATGTTGAAGACAGCTACCTTAGTCTGGAGAACTACTTACAGAAATATTGTAAGAGCACAATGGATACCACCTGTATCAATCACAGTATCAGTAATTTAGAATTAGTGAAAACATGCCTTTCTTAAGACAATCCTAAAATGTAGAATTCTTATGCCTTATAACTCAGTCTGTTTTTTTTTGGTTGGTTGGTTGATTTTTTTCCTATAATTTTAGATACGCAGCATGGCACAATTATCCTGTGTGCCTTTTGTCACTGACAGATGATTTTTGCTGGCATCTTTTAAGGTGCAGCTTTGGAAACTTTGTAATTTTTAAATACCTTTTTTCCTAACCTCACTGTAAAAAAGCAGAACTCAGGAGATCAACACCAGCCAGTAGTCTTGCATTAGTTAATGCCAGCTGGGGGCCCAAACCCAGAAACTTTAGCTTGAATATACTGAGTTTAATGCTACTTGCAGATGTAGAAGGCACCTTTTTTATTTTTTTACTGTTTAAAACTAGGTCAGGTCTGTAAAACAGAGTAGGAAACAGTGTAAAATTGTACTAGTCTGAGCTTGTTTTGGGGGAAGCAATATTTCAAGGAAATTCAAGTTCAAGGAAACTCAGGCAGTTTTAACTCAGCAGTCACCTCTGAAAAAATTCCCAGGGGTATGATGTTTACTTATGTGCTCCACAGGGAGAATCCCTTTAATCAGATAATTTATACTTCCATTCTCAGCTCTATGGCTTTCAGATCACTAGCAGTGCAATGTGACAGTGTTCAGAAGACATTCTTGATTTCCAAGTATGTTTTACAGAAAATGGTCTCTGAGGTGATGGAGAAATGCAAATTTCTTTCTAAAATGCTCTGAAACATAAAAGTTTTCTCTTAGAAATACTATTTTTTCTTCCCAGAGATGATGTCTGATGTCCAGCACACAAGAATTCAAACACTGCAGTGGTAAATATCAAAAAAATAGCCTCTCAGTAAAACAGCAGAAACAGAATTCTATTCTACAGTTTAGTAAATTCCCATGCATCACCATGAAAAAATACAGACTCAGAAAGTATAATTTGCATTTACTGCAGGCAAAAAAAGTGTGTCATTTCTAAGTAGCTTTGATACAACATTTTGCTGTTCATAAATTCTTACCAACTAAATTGCAGTGTCAGAAACTAGTAATTTAAATATATCAACCTTTCTGATAAGCAACAAGCAGAGTACTTTGCAAAGACCAGCAGCAAAACTATGACAGCATTACTTATATAAACAAAGGGACTGATCCAAAACACGCTCAAATCAATGGATGTCTTTCAATTAACTTCATTGGGTTTTTTGATAAGGCCTGCACTGTTAGAGGAATAAATATTTTTTGTTTCCATGGCAGTGTTGTTAATGTACAGAAACTAGTTTTGCTCCATGACAAAATTTACTTTACCTTTGCTTGATAATTTTTTTCTACTTTTTTTAATACTTTTTGGTTTAGGAGAAGTTTTTGTATATAAAACGACTAAATTTTTCTTTTTGGATTTTCATATAGATGAAACCAAATAATAATTTGAAAGAAATTCCTAATGGGAAATAAGAATTATTTGCTTCATTTTGAGTCTTGGATTTGAGCTACATTCATGTTTTTATTATTATACTTACAAAGGGTATTGGGCCGTCTCAAAAGGTGTTCTTAGTGCTCAACTTTTGCATTGCAGATTTACACTTTTATTATTTCTCTAGCCATGAGTGCTACAAAGAAGAAATTAGGGCAATATTCAGGACATGATATCCAGCCACAAGTTTGGACATGTGCTGTCATACTAATAATTTTGGTATACCTACTATTCCTCTGTGAGGTCAATGGAAACTGAAACTTATATGTACATCATATATCATTTATTACAGAAAATGTAATAAATAAAATCTCAAAGCCAGGTCTTTCTTCCTCTTCTTGTCTTTCTTTCTGTAAGTGATCTTCACTCTTTCTCTGTATTGATGGTGCTTCAGACCTGCTTTGATTTTAGCTTAACAATTTTTTTCTCATTCCTGAACTCTTGTTGTGTTGACTTTATTTTAGACACAAAGTATTTGAGTTAGGGATTAAGTTTTGCTGTGTGTACATATTTAGTAAAGTAGAGTAGCTCTAATAGCAAGGTTCTTCCATGCCCTTGTTGTATAAAGAAAAATTCAAGCATAAGAAACAAGAAGGTGCTAGTTACCTAGGTTTCAGTTTACAACAGAGACTGAATGACTTTCTTGTAAGGTTCACAGTTCCAGAGTTTCCCTTAGTTCTCTCTTCTTCTGTCATATTTACATATGACACATATTTAATACCACAAATAATATGGCGCAAACATATACCAGCAATGTGGCAAAATAATAAATATAATTTTTTCTGAACAAATAAACATAGTTGGCATTTTTACCCATATCTATCATATATGTAATGTAGGAAAGTATATATAGGGAACATAGAAGATATACACATTGTTGCCTAAAGGAGACCTTAAGCAGGAATTTCTAAACCAGCTGAGGACAACACAACAGAGAAATTTCTACCGTAAACCTGATTGTGTAAAGAAATTTGTTACTGCTACAGTGTGGCATGGATTGCTTAAATAAAGGTCACATAGTTTCCTAACTTGAAAGTGTTTCTCTAAACACTTTACAGTCTTTGTTGTTTTTCTTCAAACTGAAAAAGACTTCATGATTTCATGACTGAAGACAGTCTGAAGAATAGCCCAAAAGAGTGCTAATAATTTTAAGAAACGGTGTTGCTGTCAATAATATTTGAACCAACATGGTTAGGTAGCATAATTCAAAAACAACTGCCAGGAAGGAAGAAAGGTGAACATGAATCTGTTTTATTATAAGGAGTAAATCTATTAATATTTTATACGAAAAAAATCCTACAGTGGTAATAGTACATAAGAACTGTTCTGTAGTTTTCAAGATTAGAATTGAGTAAACATAACTGAGAGGAGTTAGGGTGAGGAAAAATTAAGAAACCTTTGCATAGATTGTAAGACATTCTGAAGGCTTGTGAAATGCTGTTGACATTCTAAGTTGTGGTCATAACAGAAATCGAGATCCTTCTCAATCTTACGAACAATGAACATTCCATAGGTAAAGTATTTTTGCTATTTACTTAAAAAAGGCATTGTGTGGTGAAAAGATAATGGAAATTTTCCTCATACTTGTCTAATTCTCCAGTGAATTCCACTTGGGATATGCCACAGTTTAACCCCAGCTTGGCCACTAAACATCACACAACTGCTTGCTCACTCCCTCATGGTGGTATGGGGAAGAGAATTGTGAGAGTAAAATGAGAAAACTTATGGGTTGAGATAAAGGAAAGAACTAGAAGAGTGAAATTAAATTTGTTTATGTTTAATACTCTTTTGACTATTTTTGAACACAGAAAAAATCTATTATAAATCAATAATTTTGGAAAGCAGTAGTTCTTGTTCTCTAGCTCTGTTTATTTTTGTATATTTTCTGTCTTCCATTGCAGTGTCCCTCACTTGCTGCCAGCAGATTTCTCTCTATAATGCATTTTTGCTGTTAAACACACATAACTATTTTCATTCTTTCTTAAGGGTGATTTATAATCTTTGTCAGAGGTGTCAGTGTGTAAGAAAAGGCATAAACTTCTTTGATGTTCTGAGAACTACCTGAAGGATTCCTTACTGAGCTCAGAATCTGAAGTGTGAAATGCCTATGATTCATATTCTTCTGTAATCTTGTATTTTACTCTCTGTGTGGAAATATTGGTTTATCATATAGAAGTGCAGAGAAACATATGCATGCGATTGTAATAAAATAGGACCATGAATAGATCTTTTTCACTGTAGCACTTCTTCATCATAAAAGGCCCTCCTGAACATCATTATAATAGGAACATAAACCATTTTAGAAGCCAGATGAACTGTTGCATTACATGTTGTCCTGAAATAAGTGCTGAAATTCTTCATGTGAAATAATATTCCAACAGAAAATAGAAACTCTCAGACATTCCAGGTGATGACCACTAATAAATAAGCCTTAGTAGGTACTCAAAAAGAAGACATTATCCTTCAAACTTTAGACAAAAGTTTTCCAACACTATGGTTTTGATTATGTCTCTAAAAACCATTAAATGAAATATATAAGAAGACTTGTCATCTACCAGTATGCACAGAATTCAGAATACCAAACACAGGACAAACTGAGTTTGACATTAGAAAAAATTGAGCGTGACAGCTGCAGCAGTTACATCTTGTGGAAGGATGTGTGTGCTTGTGAAGACTTTACATCAGGTCCTGGTTGGAAGCTGGCATTTTCAAAGGTCATGAAGCTCCTTAGCACCATTCAATTACTGAACAAAGGGTACCACTGACAGTTTTAGCACTGTGGTTAAATTAGCTGAGTATTAGCTGAGACAATCAAACTTTTGACAGGAATGGTTGGATAATATCTGTATATCAAAAAAATACTTCAAATATAATATCCATCTTACACCCCCTCTTTACTTTTGAATGACAAGGAAAATAGAATAGAACCATTTAGTTGCCCTATAGCTTGTGAATGTATCAACATTCTCAGCCTGACAATTGTACAAATATAGATAAGGCAAAAATCTTTGATTTTAGCCACTTTTGATTTTGTCCTTTATTTTAGTTTCTGAATGAGCAATCTGAATCAGTAACATACTTTTCAAACTATATTGACACGGAAATACTGCTCAAAATAAGAAAAGACCAACATTGTTCTATTGTTTACAAGTACATCTACTTTATTGTGGCTTGCCCTGCAAACTGTGTAGATGAAATTGGAATCATAGAATCATTTAGGCTGGAAAAGTCCTTTAAGATGGAGTCCAACTGTTACTGCGAAGCACTGCCAAGCCCACCACTAAACCATGTCCTTAACAGCCCCATCTATACTCCTTTTTAATACTCCAAGGGATGATCACTCAATCACTTCCCTGGAGAGCCCATTCCAAGGCTTGACATCCCTTTTGGAGAAGAAGTTTTACCTCATATCCAATCTAAACCTCTCATGGTACAACCTGAGGCTATTTTCCCTTGTTCTATTGCTTTTTACTTGGGAAAAAGAGACTGACCTCCATCTCTCTACAATCTCTTCTCAGGTAGTTGTAGAGAATGGCAAGTTCCCCCTGGAGCCTTCTTTTCTCCAGGTTAAACAACCTCAGCTCCCTCAGCTGCTCCTCATAAGATTTGTGCTCCAGGCCCTCCACTAGCTTCATTACCCTTCTCTGGACATGCTCCAGGTCCTCAATGTCCTTCTTGCAGGGAGAGGTTTAAAACTGAACACAGGACTCAAGGTGGGACCTCACCAGTGCCTAGTACAGGGGGACAATCAATTCCCTAGTCCTGCTGGACACACTAGACCTGATAAAAGTCAGGATGCTGTTGACCTTTCTGGACACATGGGCACACAGTTCTCTGTCAGCCAGACCTTGAATCAGATCCTTTTACTCTGGGCAGATTTCCAGCTACTCTTGCCCCATCCTATAGCACTGCATGGGGTTGTTGTGAGTGAAGTGCAGGACTTGGCACTTCGCCTTATTAAACCTCATACAATTGGCCTCTGACCATCAATCCAACTTTTCTGGATCCATCTACAGACTCTTCCAGCCCTCCAGCAGATCTATGCTCCTACCCAGCTTGGTGTCACCTGCAAACTGACTGAGGATGCCCTCGATCCCCTCGTCCAGGTCATCAATAAAGATATTAAGCAGAACTGACCCCAACGCTGAGCTGGGGGGAACATGACTAGTCACTGGCAACAAATTCAATATGGCATCACTCACTACCATTCTCTGGGACTGTCCATCCAGCCTGTCTTTTTAATCCAGTAAAGAATACACCCATTCAAGCCATAAGAAGGCAGTTTCTCCAGGAGAATCCTTTGGGAAATGATGTCAAAGGCTCTACTAAAGTGCAGGTAGACAATGTCCACAGCCTTTCCCTCATCCACTAAGGAGGTCACTTTGCAACAGAAGGATATCAGGTCAAGCAGTCAAGCAGTACCTCCCTTTCCTAAACCCATGTTCATTGGGCCTGATCCCCTGGTTGTCCAGCACATGTCACATACTAGCACTCAAGCTGATCTACTCCTATACCTTCCCTGGGATTAAGAGCAGGCTGACAGGCCTGTAGTTTCTCAAATCCTCCTTCTGACCCATCTAGTAGATGTGCATCACATTTTCTAACTTCTGGTTCACTGGAATCTCCACCGTTAGCCAGGACTGCTGGTAAATGGTTGAAAGTGCCTCAGTGAGCCTTCTACCAGCTCCCTCAGTACTCTGGCCCCATAGCCTTGTGTGTGTCTAAGTGGTGTAGCAGGTCACTGACCATTTCCCCTTGGATTAAGGGTTTCATTCTGCTCCCCATCCCTGTCTTCCAGCTCACGGGGCTGGGAAGCCTGAGAACAAATTGTCTTACTAAAGACTGAGTCAAAGAAGGCATTAGGTACCTCATCCTTTCCTCATCCTTTGTCACTATATTTCCCTCCCTACCCAATAAAGGATGGAGATTCTCCTTAGCCCTCCTTTGGCTGTTGATGTATTTACAGAAACTTTCTTTTATGGCAATAACCAGACCAGGTTCTAGTTGGGCTTTGGCCCTTCTAATTATCTCCAAGTGTAACCTCACAACATGCCGGTAGTTTGACTGAGTGGGCTGCCCCTTCTTCAAAAGCTGATAAACTTTCTTTTTTTCCCCTGAGTTCCAACCAAAGCTCTGTTCATCCAGGCAGGTCATCTTCCCCACTGGTTTGTCTTTTAGCCCATAGGGACAACCTGATCCTGCACCTCTGAAGTTTCCTTCTTCAAGAATGTCCAGCCTTCCTAGATTCTTTTGCCCTTCAGGACTGTCTTACAAGGAACTCTGTCAGCCAAGCTCCTAAAAAAGCCAAAGTCTGCCCTCCAGAAATCCATGGTGGCAGTTCTGCTGACCTCCATCCTTACTTTTGTGAGAATTAAAAATCATTTCATGATCTCTGTGCCCAAGACAGATCCTGCCACATTTTTGGGGGCACAAGCCTTAATTCTGATGTGAATTTTCAGGTACTTCCATAGTTTCTAACACATCAACAAACCCTGCATCTTTGCTGCCAAATGGTTCTCCATCCCCTGTCTCAACTGAGATGGCAGACCAAAGGACCTTGACAGCACAACGTCCCTCAAATGGTATGCTGCACCCAGGTTGATCTCTAGTGAGCTTGGTTTTATCCATTTCCTCCTTCAAATCTAGTTTAAGGCTTCCAATGAACCCTGCTACCTCCTGTGCAAAGATCCTTTTTCCTCTTCAAGAAAGTTTCAGCACCCTTCCTGCATACCCTTCCATGGGAACTCCTATGGAAACTGCCACCCCACACCCTGACAGACACACCATGCCCTATCTGTCTGCCCTGGTCCCCAGCACTCCCAAGAGGCTTCTTTTATATGCAACGATTGTGGAACGTGTTGCCCACCATTGCTCCTGGCCTTGCCTAGATTTTGTCAGCCACTATCACATGAATTGCTGGCCCCTGGTGGGTCTCTCTACTCCTCTGAGGTTCCTGTGGTTCAGCAACCCCCCTTGTGCATGTGCTAGATCACCCCACTACTGATCATGCTAGCACTGGAGCTGCTCACATCTCCCTTAGATGTTTACTATTGTGTACATGTGTGTACATTCTTACACCACACATTGAAATGGCACAGGGAGGCCTAGATGAATCTTTTAAAGTAGATGGTAAATGTAATGCCATAATGCAATTACCACTTCTGGGTATTTACACAACCATCCTTCCTTCCTTTAATTAGATATGTACATGCATTTCTAAGATACGTGCATGCATACTTACAAGTCCCTATACAATACAAATTATAGTCAACACCTTGAAAGTGAGGAGAGTAATTTGGCAGCTCTTCTGCACAGTGTACAAGTAATCCCCCATCTAGGCATATTTTCTCCTTATTTCTGATGTTTTCTGTTTTCAGTAAAGATTTGTTTTGTATGTGTTTCTAATGTTCTTAAAACTCTCTCATTAATTTCAATATAAGAGTACAGAATATAACCCCAAATATATGCACAGATTAAGGGTAGGCTAGAACATTTTCATAAGGTTTATGGTAATGAACCTAATTGTTACAAATATTTAGCTAGATGTTTTGAAGTATTTTATGTTCATGAACACAAAAAACTAGACAGACATAACATACCATAGGGCTGGACTCTCTGAAGTTAAAGCAAATTGAAATTATATTCCAATAAACATCTTTGTCCATTATAAATTCCTTTCATTTCACGTGTTCTCTTCTCTTCCATACTCTAAATAAGTCTTGCTGACCCAAAAGTTCCTTTCATAGCACCAGTTTCTATTCAGTTATGAATTCAGTGTCCTTTTTTTCCCTACGCCCATTCAACGTTTTGCCTTTCCTATTCACATTTTAGATACCTGGAAAACATGAAAAGATGAATGTGAGTCTAATCTCACTGTTAACATCTTAGGGTTTTTTTGCATATAGAAATATGTCAGTATCATTCATGAACAATGGCCTGGGCTGCTGAAGAATCTACGCTTTCATGAAGACTTGAGATAAAATATAGTGGCTTAGCATCTGTGGGAATTCTACTTTTTGTTGTGTTTAAACAGATTAAGATTCAAGTTTATTAGGTATTGCAGATATCACCTTTGGCTTTTCAAAAGCTCTGCCTTGAATCTGAATCCTTTAATCCTAAGCAATAAAGTAATCTTTTTTGATATGAGGTCATGATCTCTATAGAGATCACAACCATGTGAGGAGTGATGTTTTAGAATATCCTTGCTGAGGATAAAATTTGTATGTTTTGCTAAGAAATTGAGACAAAAGTATGAAAAAAATTTAAATATTTAAACCACTAAAGTATAAAAAAATATATCAAGATGTGTGAGGTAAAGTTTTGCTCTAAAAATAAAGGCTGTTGACATGATTTTTGCTAAAACTTTCAAACTCCTATTTACCATTGGAGTGTCTGTTATTGACATGTCTGTTATTAGTTAATGAAAGTAGAAAAAATGAAAATTCTTAAATTTACCTAAAACTTAAGTAATTAATAGCACTACAGCAATTTTTGAGTTATGGACTTATGCTGTTATTCTGTGTGCACCTTAATGGTGAGATAAATGCATGTATTCCTTTTTAAACTTTGTGCCATTTTGTTGTCATGCTGTGCCAAGGTATCCAAATCTCAATAGTTCCGGATCAGTACAGACGTACATTAATCTCCCAGGAACCACAACAATTTCATTCAGTAATATTTCTAAGCATAATAAGGATCTACAGTATCTATGGCAGCAAAAAGATTTGTGAAGCATCAACCAGTGATCATTCTGATAAAGTACTTAGTTTCTTGCTAGGTGTCTTGCAGTTATCCTCAGAAGTTCATTACATCCAGAAACTGAATATCAGAGTTTAACATCATGTTTAACATCAAGTATCTTCCAGAGGTCAGCTTGAAAATGGCTTTGGACATCAACCAAAGCTCCTTATTTTAAAAGTGATGGCCAAATGACAGATAAGCAGTAAGAAAAATATTTTGAAGGAAAAAGTAAATCTTAGAAAAACAACCATGTTTCGTGCTGGTCCCAGAGTGAGGGAGGCAAGTAAAATTTTAGTAGAGATTTAAATACAGCATATTTCATCCGAGAAAAACAAAATGGTCTAGTTCTTGGAATTTGTGGTATTCTGATACACCTTTCTGAAATGCATCCTGTTCTGGAAGACAGAAGGTATTACTGTGAAAGGCTACATGATAGTATCAATGTATGAACAAGAAATGCAGGAGACAGAAGGAAATAAACTGTCCAGAAACAACAATATTAATGCAGTGTGCCCAAACAAGCTGCCTGTTACTATGCTCAAATAGACAAATTTGCCAGTCTTCTACACCTGTCTTTCTAACAGATGGAATAGCAAAATCAGAAGAATTGGGGTTTTAAACAGTAATGTTGCTGATAAGATCAACTGGCAGTCAATCACAGTACATTTTGGTTCTTACGCACAAGTACTCAAAGGATAAAACAAATTCTTGTTCCATATCTCCTAACAGTGATCTCAAACCCCAAAGTATGTAGTTAACTCTGCACAATTTTCTTATATCAAAGTTAAATAGTCTGATAAATACTTCATCTTTTATAAGAAACCTAGAGGTTCTGAGTTTGTACAGATATGTCCATTCTCAATTGAATTAGCCACGATATATTTTGAGTACCAGGACAAATCATAAATCTTGATTGTTGGAAACCAAGCAAATTTAGCTTAAGAATTTTGGATGTCTTGGGCACAGCATTGGAACTTCTGTTCTTAGTAAATTATGGATGAACTACATGTTATGTGAAAATTAGGAAAGTACAGTCAGTTTAACTGCATGTTGTGCTCATGCTCCGGACTGATATGAAAATATGCTCAGTAGTTTTTTTCCTAGAAGCCTGAGAATCTGCTCTGCTAGATATTTGGAAAAATGCCCAGTTACAGAAAAAAGACAGTCATATAAGACTGTCCTAAGGGATATGGAGTTTAGTGATATACAAGAAATCTCATTATATGGGAAAACTAAGAATGTGAACTTGCCAAGGGCTCTTGACGGACTTTTCAAGTGGTAAAGGGTTGGGGCTGGTTATGGACCTTTGTAAAGAATTAAGGATTTTGTACTGGACAAAATCTTAGTTGGAAAGAAACTGGACACTTCCTTAGTTACCAAAGCGTGATCTAATAAAATCTAGTTTACAGGAGAAAAAACACATCTGGGGAAAAGAAACTATTTAAAAAATCCTGTTTTATCAGATTTTAGAGTTATTTTACTGAATGTTGAAATATACCATGTCACCATTTTATTGGGTCTTTGTTGCAGGGTTTTAGTAGTGGCGGGGCTACAGAGGTGGCTTCTGTGGCCAGTTGATAGAAGCTTCCATCATGTCTGATACAGCCAGTGTCAGCTAGCTCCAAGACAGACCCACTGCTGGCCCAAAGCCAAGCCCATCAGCAATAGTGGTAGCACCCCTGGAATAACATAAATAAGAAGAGGAGTAACTGTAGCTGGAGAAAAGAGTCTGAGGACTCTTCTCCCTAAAGAGGAAGGATTGTCAGAGATAACATGTGATGAACTGGCCACAATCCCCATTGCCCGACCCCCTGCATCACTAAGGAGAAGAGGTAGGGAACTGGGACTAAAGTTATCTAAAGAAGAAAGGAGGGATGGCGGAAAGAGTTTTAAGCTTTGGTTTTATCTCTTATTGTTTACCTTGATTTGATTTGTAATAAATTAAACAGATTTCCCCAAGTCAAGTATCTTCTGCCTGTGATAGTAATCGGTGAGTGATCTCTCCCCGTCCTTCTCTTGACCCATGAGCCTTTTGTTGCATTTTCTCTGCCTTATCCAGCTGAGAATGGGAAGTTATAGAGAGGCTTTGGTGGGCAACTGCCATCAAGCCAGGGTCAGCTCCCCTGTCCTAGTTTCAGTTGGGATAGTTAATTTTTTTTCCTAGTAGCTGGTACAATGTTGTTTTGCATTTAGCATGAGATTAATGTCGATAGCACACTGATGTTTTGGTTGTTGATGAGTAGTGTTCACCCTAAATCAAGGACTTTTGAGTTTCCCATTGTCTGCTGGTGCACAAGAGGCTTAGGGAATCATAGATGAGACGGCTGACCTGAACAGGTCAAAACAATATTCCATACCATAGAATGTCATGCCCAGTATATAACCTGGGGGAATTTAACTAGAAGAGGCCAGTCACTGCTTGGAGGTAGGCTGGATATCAGTCAGCAGGTGGTGAGTGTAAGGTAAACATATGCAGATGTTCTTCCCAAGAATGCCAAGACAGTGGAAGGATTAAAAAAAAGGTTTATTTCAGATGCAAGGACCACTTTTTTATGATGCAGTACACATCAGGGACAAAAGGCAATGCCCTGCTTCCTCCAGGTTTCTCTCTCTCCTTCCCCATCCTCTCTGGCCCAAGGAGGCCTTGTGCATGTCTGCAAACATTCTATCTCTCTACATACCACAGAGAGAGAGAGCTTGCTCACAGCTTCTTCCCTGCAACTTTCTCTGAAATGCAGAAGGAAGGAAAAAAACATCTAACCAATCTGAAAAGGCATTTTGCAGATTTCCCAAGTGAAACAAGTTCTAGCTTTCCATTACAAATTCTTGCATAATTGCACCTATACCTACATGAACAATTTTAATAGTACATCTTTCATTTTTGGGGGGTTTTCATTCATTTTTTTAATTACTATTAGTAGTGTTGTAGTAGTATACTTATATCTTATTATCATTACTATTATGATATTTTACTTTGTTTCAGTTATTAAGCTGTTCTTATCTCAACTCATGGGTTGGAAATTTTTTTCCTGATTCTTCTCGCCACCTGACCAGCAGGCGGGGAGTAAACGAGTGGCTGCATGGTCCTTGATTGCCAACTGGGGTTAGACCAGGACAACACCACACAATCAAAGTCATAAAAAAGGCATTTGTTTTCAGTACATCTATTCTCAGCTCCTCAGAGAATCAGCTGGCCACAAAGGTATTGATAATTAAGAAAGCAACTACAACCTCGAAATCTCTGAAGAGGTTGGTTAGTCTAAACAAAACGAAACTTGAAAAGGTACATAATATTTATGTTCCCATCTGTTACGAACAAGTATGAACCAGGTCTCAGCTGAAATAAACTGACAGATGTTTTCATTTTTGATGATTTTTTTCCCCATCATCTGAAATTGTTATTCAAAAACTTATTCAGTGTCAAAATAGCAGGTGTGTATGATGTTCTTCTCATCATGAAACAACCACATAAAATAGTCTTGATAAAATAAACAGGCATTGCTAACAGTGTGCCTAGTAGTAAAGAGACATTTAATTAAAAATTTTAAGAACTAAACATGAAATCAGTGATTCTGAGAAAATTTCGTCTTGCATTCTGAAGTCCTGAAAATGGAACCCCTCCAGCCTTGATCCCAGGATGCAGAGAATTATTGCAAAGTATTCCACATGTGGTGATTAGGGAACAAAAATGTCCTAGAGTGCCTCACAGTAGTGTACCTCCATTGGAATAATGTCTTGGGATTGTGTTTTATATTTAAATCTTCTAGATAAAAATAATTAAATATTATTTAACTTATTACCACTGTTAACAGTACTTTTCCTCCCTGCCTTTTCTGAACAAAAAAACCCACAACATGTGATCTGTAACAAATTATATTCCCTACCATATTATTTTTTTTCCTTAGTGCTTTTGTAATATATGCAGTTAGTAAAGGGGAAAAAAATCCAGAAATGACTGACATCAAACATAACTCAGTGTTCAATCAGTGACATACTATGCATATTGTGTTAACATAGATTGTAATTACTTTCTCACCAAATGGTATGCCAGATCTTTTCACTGAATAATGTATGCAAGTGATGTGCCTCATTCTATCACTGTGAATATAATGGCATCTCTTTTGGAGAGAAGAAGGAAAGTGAAGGTATTTAACTCATTTCTTTGAATTTGCACATTCAGTATTGAACAGCTATGTTTACTAGGGAACACGAAAGTTTTTATTAAAAAATTGTACAGAATTAACATCTAAAATGATGATGAACAGGAAGGAAAAACAAGAGCTCCGAACCCTAAGAAATTCTGACAGTACTGGGACATTAAATTCCATTCACTAGGAACACAGAAGAAAGAACAACACAGATGGGATGAGCTTGTTGGTTCTCTACCCATCCTTTTCTGTAAAAATAAAAGCATAATTAACATTTTGCCTCAAATCAATGCTGTGAATTCTTTTTGTCTGGAATCCCTCCTCAGAGGACTATGCTATTTTCATTGTATGTTGGGGTTTTTTTTTGTGAAACAATCATCAGGATCCTGTGAAGATAAAATAATATTCTAATGCTTATTTATGTGATCCTAGAGTTAACATAGCATTGGTGTGTACTGCTGCACATTAAAACAAATTCTGTCCACAGCATATAGATTGAACTGTGTGAGAAATCTGACACCGTGGCATGCCAGGGCAGTAAGGGAGTGCCAACGAACAGAAGATACAGAAAAATGCTGAGAATAACACGTTAAAGCCATATTTGACATGCTATAAGCTAACAGAGAACAAAATCAAGTGAGCTTGGAGACAAAGTAGCAACAAGCTGTAAAACACTTTCACTTTGACAGTTTCTGAACAGCTTCAAAACCACTCTCAGTTCTGATGCCTTTAACTAGTATTATGGGACGGATATCAGTTTTCTGCACATTTGTGGGCTAAGGGAAAGAATCTGGGCAGGAAGGAAGTGCCCCAGCTGGAATGGGTACAAAAATAAATTAGCTTCACAATGAAAATAGGTTTCATGTAACATGAAACAAGGCTCGGGTTTGGTTTTTTTTTCAGGCACTTTTGGTAGAAGGAAAGGCAGTGGAAATGAGGAGTCTAGACTTCATTTGCCCTAGACCAATTTCTGTCTTTTAGTCTAGTATTTAGGTAACTTAGCTTGTAGAAGACATCTTTTAAATCCATTCTCTGTCCTAATCCCACAAAGGCTTAAATTAGAATGATTTAGGATATTTTGGAACAGAGCTTTTATTTTGTGAAAATTGATGGAATGTTCAATTATCACTCTAACTCAGGACATGCAGTTCAGATGTCCAGTCAGGTAAAAGGGTTATTCATTAGATTGTAGTTTGATCTCTCATGAAAACATTACAGTATTCCATTAAAAGTGCCACTGAATCTAAAAAAGGTAATGGTAGTGTCCCATACACCAAACCTCAATTCAGAAATATGACATTACTTTCGGAAGGTGAGATTTGGATTCTTATTTCAAAAGTCTTCAATAATTCAGTATAATATTTAAAGCTGCTTATTTTGGAATGTAGACTTTTTCCTAAAAAGAATGTTCATTTTTCTCATCTAGACTGTAATCTTTGTCTCCATCTAGTACTGAAAGAGGGGGTACAATCTCACAGCTTGAGCTACAGGAGATTTGTGAGATTCTTGGCTTTAAAAAATACACCTTTGCATGAGTTTTTTAAGAAACCTAAATGCTTTGTTTGAGCTCCTCTTTTTCAACATATAAGGATAAACTCTTTGAAAATATCTATTGTTTTCTTCTTTTCAAAGACAAGACCAGGATATGTTATGAGAAACAAAATGTGAGTAAGAATGTTTTATGAAGTATGAAGTCAGGAGAGTCTAGTTTTTCTTCCCTTGAGGGACTACAAGATACTACTAAATAGTATTTCCAGTTTTAATTGTTTTATGATATTATTCACTTTCATAGAAAAATAAAAATTTTCAAGTAGGAAACCATGCATTTTCCAGTTAGGTATTGCAAATGTAGCTTTAGCATACTAAGGGTTTTGAATCTTCATAGTTTCAGGCAATGTAATGCCTGAGGAGTTTCCATGATTTCTTCACTTTCCTGGCATTAATTGTCATGAAAAGTGAAGATATTGGCAAACAGTTCCCTTTCACAAGTTTCTTCTCTAAGCCCTGTGGTGGTTTGAAAAACCTTTTCTCTGTGGTAGTAATGGTTTGCCCCACTGATAATATTGACCAATCAAAAGTTCACACGTGCCCTACGGAAATTACATACCCACAGAAACGGAAGAGAAGGTGGTGGAGATAATTGGAAGGTAGGTAGCCATGATTTGAACCAGGAGGAAGCAGGGGGCCAGTGAGCCCCTCTGGGGGCCAAGGGCCCACAGCCCCCAGCTGAGGTTACAGGAA
Organism: Neopelma chrysocephalum; assembly: GCF_003984885.1. Taxonomy (NCBI): domain Eukaryota; kingdom Metazoa; phylum Chordata; class Aves; order Passeriformes; family Pipridae; genus Neopelma; species Neopelma chrysocephalum. The sequence continues at coordinate 25,661,568 of NW_020897690.1, forward strand.
GTCCAGTGTAGTGTCAAAGCTGGACTGGGTCCCGTAATCAAGAGCTGGAAGAGTTTCCTTACTAGCAGCAGCAGAAAACATTGAAATTGGCAGCGTAGCAGCCCTGAACAGAGACAACAATGGCTGAAAGCCAAAAAGATAGCCAGTAGCAGCGAGATAACGTGAAGCCGGCTGAGAGATGCAGAGATGTTCCTGCAGGAGGGAGAATCGGCAACAAAACAGAGAAAAACTCAGCAGAGTTGTTTTGGGGTAAGACTGTATCACTTTCCCAAAACTCAGAGACCTCCTGAAGAGGAGGGGTGGACTTCCAAACCCTTAGGGAGTCCCGAAATTCAGCAGCAGCTAGAGAGAGAGAGAAAGGAGCTGAAAAACTCGGAGTCATCCTAAGAGCTGAACCAGGACGGAATGCAGAGGAGGTGGTCTTGCCCCCGCTGCTGCTGCTGCTGCTACTGTGCTGGCAAGCTGAGATAGAGCAGAGGAGCTTTGGTGAGACTAAACTGAAAGCTGCCTGAAATGTTCTAACCCAAGAGGAGTGAAGGTCTCTAAGGAAATCCCCCGAAGGCTTGGACTCGGGGTTGGAATTTCTACAAAGTAAGAACAAAAATCCAGACTGCCATACTTAAATCTGCTGCCCTAGGAAAATGAAAGACACTAACCAGTGCCATAAAAAAAACTGAAATGAAGGAACTGTGGCCTGAGCAGTGACAGAAACACTTTTCTCTTTTTTTCTTGGACTTTTATTGAAGAAAAAGAGAAATTTAATTTAATGAAAAAAAATATATGTATGTAAATAAACCTTTGTAAATATTTTCCCCTTCCCCCAATACCCAATAGTTGTGTTTTGTCTGAAAACTCTCCACATGAGGTGAGGAAGATATCAAGTCCATGCCATCACTAAACCCTCTCACAGGGGCAGACTGTGGGAGGGGCGCTTGAACTTAGATTCTTGGGAGTTTCAAACCACCACAGCCCACAGCATTTTTGAGGGTTTGACCCATAATATTTCTTCAGTATAAGGATTATTGAATAAATATATATATATATATATATATAAAATCTCATTTATAGTGCACCATTATGAGAGCCACAGATATACAGACATTTGTTGCATTGGAAAAATGCTCAATGAATGAAAACACAAACATAAATTAAGAAAAAAGTTGTATGCACTTAGAACCCAATATCTTGAAGGGCTGTATTTCAGGAAGTAAAAAGATGTTTTAGTTGCAAAAACAAACAAAACGCAAACCAATCAACTAACCAAACAAAACCATCCACCCACCAAAAAAAAACAAAAACAAACAAAAAAAAAACCTGAAAAAGACCCAAAAAAAACCCAAAACAACCAGTCTCATTAACTAGACATACATTTATATGAAAAAGAATGAAACCAAATCAGGAATAAAATGGAAGATCAAAATCAAGCAAAAGCTTTTAAAAATTAATAACACTGACTTTGACCAGTGAAATTTTTTAATTTGTCCTATGAAAATAGGTCTGCTTTGCCTAGGGTTACTTTTTATTTTCTCTGTTATTTTTAGCATAAGCCATTTTAAAGCTGATTAACTTTACCTCTCACTAGTCTGCAATGTTTTTTTTTAATTTTCTTCTTTTTAAAATGAGCTGTATTTTTCTGTTTATGTTCTTTAAGGAAAAACCTGACACAAATTCAAGTGGTGTAATTAGATACCTGTAAGCCATATGTGAGTAAAAAAGAAAAAAGAAATAATCTTTTACTTTAAAATTTTGTCTCTTATTTATGTAAGTGAAATGAAAGGATGAAATTAGTAAGTAGATCAATTGAGGTCCTTGAGTGTACGTCCATTTTCTGAGAAGAACTTAGTACCCACTGAGTAAAGCTAAAAAACCCAATACGAAAATTCCCCGGAGAAGTATGAAAAGTACAGTGGACACCTAATAGTAATAATCTAAAAAATAATAGAATAAACTTGTGGTTCAGTTTAGAAGCTAGTCTACAACACTTCAAACATATGTCTTGAGTGATTCAGAGTAAACACATACAAATTAAATTGAGATTGGAAATACCTTTTTCCTTTTAGTTCTCTAATGTTCTTGATAATCAGATTTTCAGTCTTTATTCCCCTTTTTATGGTTTTGCTTGTTTAGGTTGCTTTTTTATTGGTGGCTTGGGTTTTTTGAGGTTTTGTTTTGGTTTTTGTTTGGTTTGTTGGTTGGTCTTTTTGGTTTTGCTTTTGTATAAGGAAGATTTTAATATTTCCTGGTAATTGATAAAGTAATATTTATAGGCAAATGAATATTATACGTAAAATCTTAGGAAGAACTGTGAAGCCTGAGTAGTTTTCTCTTTGTAATTTGTATCAATAAATCAGGTTCTTTAATACTGTGGGATCTTGGGGATTTTGTCTTCTATGGTATTGATTACATAAACCTTCCTGAAATTTATTTCTCCATAGATTTGTATGCTTTAGTCTATCTTTTTTCCCCACTCAAGTTTGCCATCTGTATTGGACTTTAACACTAACTTGAAGTGCATGTAGAGTCCTCAATAGCAGATCAATTAGCTGAGTAATAAATAAGCTCAGGTTGTCATCTCTGGAAACCTTTTAAGATTTGAAGAACTTCCAACATTTGTTTTTCATAAAAAGGCAATCTCAATTCAAAAACAAGACTACAGATACATTGATTCTCTCTAAGAGAGTTTCAGGGTGGGTGACAAATGACTGTGCTACTTTCAGTAGTCCTAATGAAAGCAAAGAGCCTAGATTTATGTTTCCTTCAGGAAAAAAGTCAACACCCTTGCTATGTTTAGCTTTTGTTCTGGCTTTTTTTTTTTTACATGTATTTAGTGCTGCTAAAAAGTTCTTTATTGATAATTCTAAACAATAAAGTCCTCCAAAGCTCTTACTCTAATAATGGCATTAATGCCATAAATACTATTACAAGGTTAGCTGTGTGTCAGCCAGTTTATGTGTTCAATTGATCTACTTCTAGTATAACTTAAATAAGAAGTAAACTATCAACTGTTAAGAGGAGGGTATTATTCTTCCCATTTCTTGGTGAAGAACTGTTGAACAGAAAAAGTGAAACTGCTTCCTTCTTTTCACAGAAGAAATCAATAGAAAACCCAGAATTGAACCTGTATCTGCATTTGGAATCCAAATGACCTGGATTTGATCCAGGTGACAAAGTCTTCCTGGTATCCTGAAACTATATTTAGGCAGCATATTGATCCTCCACTGCCAGTGCTGGGTTAACATATGGAGAGGTGGTTTGCTACATTGAGGCCAAATACAATTCCTGCCAGCAAAGATAAGAATCCTCTTCATAGAACCAGTAATAAAAAATAACAATGGATGCTAATCAATCATGATTGCTGAAACAAATATTCACTAATGAAAAAAAATCAAAAAAAAACCCACAAAGACTGCGTAATTGGGATTTGATGATTTATGAGAGAACAAATCACAGCAATACCCACTGGTGAGACTCATAACTGCGCATCAATGAAGCTCTGGATTTCGTGTTTGAGGTACAGGTGTTGTTCTCAAAGACAAAGTAAAGAAGCTAAACGTGTTCCCCCTGAATTACCTATGGAATGGACTAAACCTAATAGATCTTTTGAAAAAATCCTAGACATTGATTTATTTTTTTAGCATCATACATTTGAATCTGTTCTTTTACAGAAACTTTTATTTTCATTGTGCCATCTTAAAACCAGTAAATATATCATACAAATTAAACTTGTCTTGCTGTTTTCTGTATTACAAAGCAAGCAAAGTCACTCCCTCAGCACTATTTTTTCTTCCCCTGATCTCAACTTTTTTGTTCAATTTTTGTTCTCCCTGATCTCAACTTTTACACCAGAGACTGTCATAGTTGTCTGTTGTATCATGCTGCATTGGTTGTCACATTTTGACAAATAAGAAATCCAGCAACCCTAAACTCATGGAAATGATTATTATGTCATAATTAATCAAATTGTTTGACAAGCATTATCCAGCCAGGCCTTATGATAAGCAACACTTATTGTTTGAGTCCTCATTATTTCAAAGGTATAAAAAGCTGAGTTTCCCATAACAACATGGGAACAATTACACAGGTGTCATATGATGAAACATCTGTGTTTGAGTTTAGGACTTTTTAGATTCAGGAGCAAATAAAATGCTTCCCAATTATGGGTAAAAGAAGATTCATCTTCCTACTAATTTGGCACAATGGAAAGGTTAGGCTTTTAATTGCTTCAAAGAACAAATTGGACTAATACAGTAAGAATAAAAGAGCAGGTCCTCAGAGTGTTGTTGTAAAGAGCAGTCCAGTCTCTAATTTTGTATTAAGCAAAAGTAATCAAAAGACATTTATGCAGAAATAAATATAAATTTCAGCAATCTGTTTCCACTCAGTGTGCTTAGACCTTAAACCTCAATTCACTGAAACTGGTTTTATGTGATAAGTATTTTAGAGCAAACACACAGCAGGTGCTTGCCATTGAAGCTTGAAGTTGACTTTTATGCTTCCTCCCAAAGGAGCAGCAGATTGTGGTTCTGTTGTCTGTAGGTTCATGGGAGGTGAGAAAGAGAGCACACACAAGAAATTTGCTTCATTTCCAGGTGTCCTGCACAAGGGTTAACCTTGCACATGCTAATCTTTTCAAGTACTGCTCATGAAAGTTCCATTTGAGGTGTTACCTTAGAGGAGGCAGAAGATGTGGCCTTTGTTGCTTGTATGCAGACCCAGCTGGGTGAAGGACTCTTCTCCAGGAGCTCAGGTGCCAGCATAGCTCCCCAATAATTTTTATTTTTTCTTCAGCTCACTTTCAAACTTTTTGTTTGTTCTACGCTTTAGCTTATCCCTTTCTAGAAAGAAATGCCCCAATATCATAGTGGAGATATCCTTCTGTGCCTTCTTATGCTGTATGTTGCATAAAATCAGTAATACCAGACAGAAAGACATATCAAATTATCAACCCTTTTCCAGTGTAGGTATCATTGACATAATTTTCAAAATTTAGAAGCATTTTGAAACTTTAGGGCTTATAATTTTAGCATATAAACGTATTCATATGAAGTAGATTGGAAAATAACAAAGTTTCAGTCAAGGCTTTTTACTTTCAGAAGAAATCTCTATTTTCTACTAATTTGTTTTTTATAGAAAGTGTTTACTTTCTTCTAAAGCTCTTGAGGTGTTTGCAAAGGAATTTTTTGGGTGGTAAATATTAAAGTTTTTTACTCTTCAGATACAGTCATTGCCACACTGACTTAAAGGAGCGTTAAACAAAGTAACATCTTTGAGCATGTGTCTTAATATGAAGGGATTATTAGTGATTGTTTTACCAGCTGCAAGGCTACAAATTATGGGTGAAAGTCTAAATTCTGTTTGGCATTCCATGAAGAGACAGGTTAGCATTCAGAATGTTATGGTCAGGATACAGAAGTCATCCACAGTTTGCATAGGAAGATAAACAAGGTGTTGCACTGCGTCATGGTTTGAGAGCCCCAAAATCCAATTCCCTAGTTCTAGCCCCCCTCCCACATCTCAACCCAGTATGAGATGGGTTTCCAGACACCACACGAGACTCAAAATGGGGGCAAAGGGAATATATTACAAGACTGTACAACAAATAAATAGTATAATACATCATATGCAATCTTAAACTATCTCTACCATGACATACAGTATTTACAATGGATCAAATCTCTTCTCCCTTCCGAATAAAAGTCCAGGAGGGAAGAAGGGAAAGATCCTTTCCACTCTCTGAGCAGCAAGTCTTTCTAGGGCAGCAGTGTCTCTTTCTCTCTTCCATGCAGCAACTGTAGCTGGATCTTTGCCAGTACACACGAGGAGATATCCAAGCCCCTCGGCCCTTCGTCTCCAAATGAAGGTCTCCTCTTCCATGGACTGTGTAGCAGGGACAAGACTCGCTTCACCACGTCATATCATGGGGTGTAAGACCCCCATGAAAGTCCCTTCCTCAGGGGATTCACCCCTGAGTCAGAATGTCTCGGGCAGCTTTCAGTTGAAGGCCTTTGCTTCAAGAATTCTATCAGAGCTTCCGTGCTCTGATCTCAGGCTGCCAGCTTCTCAGCAACAGCGAGGTGGGGGGAAGGCCAAGGTCACCCCCCTCCACATTCCTTCGGCCATCCCGGTCCAGCTTCCCGGGACACCTGAGCTTCTTAGCTCCTCTTTCAGCAGTGCTGTAGCATTTTAGGACTCCTCTCAGGTGGGAGTCCACCACTCCCTCCTCTCTATGAGAGGAGAGGTCTCCAAGGAGTTTGGGGGTTCTGGTTGAAGTCCTTACCCCAAATCTCTCTCTCTGTAGAACTTAGTTCTGCTCTCTCTGCTGCTGGTTCTCTTTCCTTCAGACAACTCTGTGTCTCTCTGCGTAGCTGCGTGCTTGTTTGCTGCTTCTATCTTATCTCTTGGCTCTCTGCCCTCCGTATGCTGCTGCTTCTCCACTGCTGCTCCTGCTGTCCACGGTGGAGGGAAAAAACTCCCAGCTTCTCAAGTCACAGACCTCAGTCCAGTTTAACACTGTTTCCGAGTTTCTATGACCCACCGCCGGGGGCTGGGGGGCTGTGGCCCCCCGGAGGGGTTCCTACCCCTTCCTCGTGGCTTTCACAACATGGCCACCTCTTCCAACTACAACTACAACTACTTTCTTTTCCAGTCTAAGTGTGATATGTTTATATTTTGCAGGAGCGCTGATTGGGTCAAACCTCAAGGGTCACCACCCCCTGGGGGTTTACCATTTTATAACCCTAGGGGGGAAAACTGTTTCCCCCCACCACACACTGGAAGCGCTTACAGGTTTTCCAGTCCTGTTCTCATCCTTGGAAAGTGTTGCAACAGCCATATCATGTGTCTCCTGACCTCACGCAGATGGAAGATCTGTTGCTGATTTTATGCAGTATTGCAATGCAGAAAATAAAATCTCAGATTATGAGCTCTGATGAACAAGCAGCACCCTCCCCTAACTGATGCCCTTTTCTAATTCTTTTAACATATTTTTTTCAGTGCAGGCTTTCAGGCCCCTATGTGTACAACGCATGTGGCATTTGGGGGGGGTTGGCTGATAGCCAGATACAGAATTGGTTGTCTTTGGTTTGTACTTAATGTATTTAAGAACTGCAGACTTCCCAGTCTTCCCCATATGTTCCCTTTATATGTTGAAAATTAAGAAAAAGAAGGCAGATATATGACAGAAACAAGATGTATGGTAAAGTAGAAGTTTGTTCCTTGGTTTACCTAAAATATTTATGGACTCACTTGTAAGAGTTGTGGAGCCATGTGGACAAAACACCTCTTCAGAACGCTAATGATTGTATATGTGAAGTTTCATTTCTCATTTGGTATTGCGGTCTTTACTCTAAGATTCAATCTACTTGCTTGCCTACTTGGAAAGGCAGATGGCTAGTTTGCTAGAGATCCAGTGTGTACGAAGACTTGAATACTCTTTTAATCTGAGTCAGTGTTATGGTAAAGTTGTGTAGAGTTTCTGTGCCCTGGTTTCCCAGTTGTAAAGCACAAATAATACCAAAGCTTTACTTTAGAGGGGTGACGTGAAGACAATCATGTTACAATCTGTGAGGTATTTAGTTATTCTAGTAATGACAGTTCAGAAACATAAAGAAAATTTAGATAAATGGATCTCCCCCCTTTCAGTGGCATTTGATTTTGTGATTTTTTTTTTAATTTGAAAATAATTGAGATGAAAATATATGATTATTCTCATCTGAAAAGGTTAGTAATATTCACATACAAGTGTGTGAGCATGTATACAGGTTGATAAAAAAGCCGGATCACTGAGGTGAACACCAAGTTATATGAACCTAAAATAAAGCAACACCATATGATCACTGGGACAAGTACAGAGATATTCTAATGACATGACATTACTTGTCAGTAAAGTCATTAACCCCATAAAAATACTACAAGTCCTTTTCTATTAGGATTCTTTAAGGAGCTGACTATACAAATAACAGTCCCAACTTACTTCATTAGAGCTCATCCTATTCAGCATAATTTTTTTATATCGAAGTTATTCTTGGTTGAAAAGATATATAACATACTTCAGTTAATGTCTTCTTAATATAGCAAGACAGGTATAGTGTAACATGCCTTACAAGATATTTATCTTCTGTCTTACGCAATAGAGAATTAATGGTGTAACATAAAGCACATAATTACCTTGCCTTACATAAAGTCTACGTTCATAAGTTATCATGAGGTTGTGCAAAATTATGCTTTGACAATTGTTAAAGAAAAAATAAAATACCTTACATTTGGAAGAACAAGAAGAAAGAAATGGAAGAGGAGCTCAAGGGCACTAGTGTGGGGAAGGGTGGAATGTGAAGAAAAAGGACTGGTAACAATCTAAGCATCATAGACTTGATGGAATAGGATTCTTGCATTCCTACATGAAGCTTCGTTCTTCGATGTATCTTGATACTTCTGCACTGAAGTGTTCTTAACCTCCTAAATCCGCCTTTGAGGATCATAGTGGCTCTAGAGACAGAAGTAATATAGTTTACTGAGTAGCATCAACTACTTCGTCTAGAGAGCTAAACATCTCTAGGTTGTAGCTTTAAACTAGGTGGGAGTTGCATGTTAGTGGCAGACATCACAAGCATCCTGGGGAGTACTGATGAGAAGTTTTCACAAGCAGTTGGCTGCTCTTGGGGTTCAGTGAAAACCTTCTCAGTTGTCTTATTGCTGACAGCTTTTCACTTGTAAAAAAGTATTAAGAAGTCCCTTTTGAAAAAAACTTTTTGGATTTCTTTTTTTACTGTAGTGGAATACAGGTGACAAGACCAAGGAGAAGAATGTCTGTCATGGAAATGTTTAGTTCTTCTCTTGTTCTGATATCCATCTCTAAGATGGCTATTGTCTCCTCTCTTGCTGTTGTCAAAGATTGTAATGCTTGGACTACTCTGTCTGACAACTGTACTAAAAAACAGACAGAATTCTCAGTTCTACTCTTTAGTTACTTCTATCAAGTTGATACTGCTTCTATGACAGCATTTTGTAAATATTGTTTTTCAGTGCTGTTGTCCCAAGTCCAGTTTTGTTATTCCTTCTGTAGAAAATCTTAATGCATCACACTTACAAATAAATCCTGTGAAAATAATAATCAATCTGAACTTTTGGGTGAATCAATATACTTCACTAGCTGAACATAACTTGTGACTGAGTGAATTTCTTTTTTCATTTGTTTATTTTGATATCTGACAGAATAATTTTGAAATATTTTGGTCTAAACATCTGCTCTCATAAGGATGATGTCAAGAAGTCTGCTACAGTTCATGCTTATTATGGTAATCTTAAATAGATGTAATAAAAGTAAAAAGGTGTTTATATAATCTGAAAAGCTTATTTTTTAAAATAAACTAGTATACTAGATTTTACATATTAGTTTTACTAGGGATGTTAAGACACTACTGTATTTTTCTGGCAATTTGTAACTATTGAAGGCCTTTTTCCCTGGGGGGCAACAGTCAATATGTATATGGCTGATGAAAAATACAAAGTGATAGTCTATAACAAATCGTGTTATGATCTTTTTCATTTTACAAGTAAATAGATTTTTTAGGGAACTATAATTTTTGCCTTACATGCAAAACAACCTCATTGTAAATGTTTAATTTTAATTCAGTCAAAAAAGCTTGAATGCCAGCTCAATGACTATGTAAATTTCTTAGAGTCAGAAGTTGGAAGCACTAATTACTGGCCTTTGTGCTTACAACTGACTTCAGAATTGTTCAATTCATTATGCTGCTTTCACAATAAATCCCCATTAGCAAAGAAGCTTGTCATTCAAAATGGCATCATGCATTTTGTCTTGATTAAGAGTGAGTCAAGGAAGCTGACCAAGCAATGAATATCTGGCACTTTCCATGTTTAGAGGTCCTAGCAGTCCTCTGTTGATTAAATGCTTCTGTAAAATCATCTGTACTGTTAGACAGTTAGATTTCAGGTATCTTAATTCCCCTTGATTTCTACATAATCCCAATTTCACATTACTGACTCCCTGTAGAAAGGAGGTGATGTCCAGTCTTACAGAATGCATCTTTCATGATGTTAAAAATTCAGTGCCTTTTGCTAATTAAGAATATGGCACCTTTTCCTCCATCTTTTGCAATGTCAGAGTTCCGTTACCAGAGAGTGGTCACAGCATTGGAGATTTTCCCCTATCATAAACAAGATCTGTACCTGTGAAATGGTAACAGTTTCCACCACCAACCCCATCATCTCCAACTTCTAAATGGCTGATAAATTATAATATATTACATTTTTCAGGCTCTTTGCTTCTACTGGTCCCAAACTTCTTCAATGAAAATGCCACAAACACCTTTGACATTACTTACTTCTACATATTTGTAAGAAAGAAACCCTGACAAATAAAAAAAGCCCTTATAAAAAGAACAAAAAATCAAAATGCATAAGGTAATATCTAGATTAATAATCTTTAGTGACTGCTTCTGTTGCACTAAGTTTGAAGAATAGTCTCATAGCAAGTGACTTGAAAGTAATCATGATATGATGAAATATCAAAGTACATTTAAAGAAAATGTACTTTTTTAATACTGGGTTTTGAGAGTTATTTTTACTTATTTTGAAATTTTATAATAGATTCTAAACATGATTTCAAACTTTTCTCTGCAAACATAAGGACTGGACACTTACTGTTGTTTTAAATGAACCTCTCATATTGACATATCCTTTCAGTGAGTTGTTTTTAGGAAGAACACCAAATATTTTGAGTCTTACAGTATAATTATCAGAATTGTTGATATTGTTATTGGGTCAAAATGTGGCACTCAGCTGCTCTCAAACATACAGCAAGTATATAACGCATTAAATCAGTCATGATGATACACACAATGCACTTCAGTGTTAAAGAATGAGAGGTGTTGTCTGCAACTGAAAATAACATTATTTGAAAATAATTGTTACCTCATATAAGAGTTTCCTCCCTAGTTCCTTTCTACTGTCCCCATTTAAGACCTGTAATAGCTGTAAAGCAGCAGCATATATATCCTTCTTACTTGCAATTTAAAAGGCAGTACAAGATTTTAGAAGTTAAAAAGAAATGGTAGTGATGGTGTTCTGAGACAGAACAGGAGGTAGAATAATAAATTGTGTTGTGGGAATCAGTCATTATATTATGATAGTAAGAGACATCACTCTTTCTTCTTTCAACTAACTTTAACACATTTCAAATGCCCTGAAACTTCTATTTGAGTTAAATTTTGGACTCGGTCCCAAACATTTGCCTTTTAATTCTAACATTATCAGCTTTCTAGTTAAATATGACCACAAACAGAAATATCACCATCTGTGGTAATGTCATTCATAATAAAGATATTGTCAGAAAGGATGTGAAAAGATTCACACACTCTCTTGTAATAATCCTTGCAAGTATCATAAGGACAAAGTTGCGCACCATAATATATTTCAGTATTTTTGGTGTGGAAATCAAATGTTTTCTCTCTCTCTCTCTCACTCTCTTTTTTTTTTCCATTTTCACTCTCCATTCTTCTTATCCCCCCCTCAAAAAGAACCACAATCAAAACCCCAAAACTCCCTCCCCCAAAAAAACAAATGCCCAAATCTCCAACTCCAAAACATCCTTAAAATTGTGTTTAGTGTGGATTTTTAAAAAATTTTTTTCCTTGTTTTATGAGGAGAAAAAAAAAGATAAAAAAGGTATCAAGTTATGGATACATTTTTCAGAATCAAATTTCTGGGTTTTTAGTTAGTCACATTCCCTTGTCCCTCATATAAATTAGAGGAATAAATAATTCTTGCAAGACACTTTTCACTTAGCCCAGAGAATTGAACCATTTCATTTATTTATGGTCCTGTTCACCCACTACAGTCAGACATATATGCAGCCATTCTGTAGCTGAAACCACAGTTTATGCACCACTGACAATTGATCTGAATTTGTGGCCAGTGATTTGTATAATTTGAGGTCACACTTGATGGTCCTTCAGTTTCCCCCGAACTTGCTCTGTGAATGGGTGGCCTGTGGGTCTCAGGGGATATGGTGTGTCAGCCTGCAACACATCTGTTATTCCTCTTTCTGTGCATTGGATTCGTATTTAAACCTTGTGAAACAAACTGACAGTTTGTCAAGGGGCAGCTGCAAAAGTATTCAGTTCAAAGGATACTGTTAAAAACAACTGCAATTCCATTTCAGTCTTGTTAAAACTGCTCTCTCTTTAACTCTAGTTCAAGCTAAGTTATATGAAGAGTTACCAGCTGTGCAGCATTGATTTGAAGTGTAATAATGTGCTTGAAGATTCACTTCTAAAACTAAGATGAAAGCTGAGTGTTTTTCCCAATGTCAGTGGCAGCAATTATTGTGGTTGTCCATTGGCTGAGGGTGAGAGGTTCAATTCTCTTTTTTCTTTCAAATCCCTATCAAAACTTTTATGTCAGCTGTGCAGAATTATGGTGACCTTTCTTCCTTCCCTTCAGAAATGCAGTGCAATTCCTGCATGCTCTTCTGTGTGTGCAGATTATGGCATACCTCAGGAGGGTAGAATATATCTGTTTTTTTGCCTTGCCCTAATCCTCATTGTTTCAAGTATCATCATCCCAGAAGTAATGGTTAAGTAAATTTCAGTTGGTCGTTGTAAAAAATATACTGTTATTGGACATAAGTGACTGTTTGCTTAAAAATAGACTATTTCTATGTCTCTAGGCTTGAAAGTCCCATTGTAGTCCCAAGACACAGCTCCAGCTATCAGTATTACTCTCACAAGAAGATTGAAATTCCACTTGCCCTCACAGCAAATGATGTTAGGCCTTTACGTGAAGGATGTCAGACTGTATTTTAGCTTGATTTTGATCACATGAAGGTGATAGGAGTACATGGTCATGCATTCTGGAAGTTTACCTAGATGACAGGTACCAGGATGCACTTTTAAATGTGGGGTATGCCCTTTGTGCATACAAACTGAGTCACATTGGGTCTGAGGGTAAATAATATGTAACTTAACAAAAATCTTGACCTCGAGATCACTTACACACTGCCCCATGTAGATTCAGTCAGTAGGTATTGCAACTCAGGCTTTGAGATAGTCAGAATTTTGATCAGTTGCATATGTGATGGCTTTTCTGGAAATGCCTCTATCAATAGAGGAAATGGTAATGCCTTATTTTAAGTAATTAATTCTATGTATGCTCTGTTATGATCCCATTCCGACAGAACTGAGTCAATATAATTTGATAGTTCTGAATTAAATGCTTTGGAATTTCTATGCCATAAAAAATTCTTCAACAACAATGCTTAGTCATGATTCAAGAAAAGTAAACCCAAAACAAATACCCTGTAATTCTAGTCTTTCCCAGCGATGAAAATTTAATTTTCGGAGCAGCTCTAATAAGCAGTGGCATTAGTTTATCTTATGCAACAGACACATTCCTGTTTGAAGAGGAGTACTTTTCCATACTTGAAAAAGGAGTTTGAGGATAGATTGTGTATTTGCTAGCTAAGTGTTGTTAATATAGCTTCTCTTTCACAAAGGAACTTGAAATCTCTGTGTTTGGCCACTGTGTTTGGCCTCAGTAAGACATCTCTTCTGTTTTACTGAGGCAACTGATCAAGGGCAGCTCTCTATTTTGCCAGGGCAATACCCACTTGGATATCTTTACAGGAAAGGACACCGAAGAGAAGCTCAAGATTCCCAAAAAACTGCCTTGTACATAGTATGGCTTAGTAAATATGTCAGAGATGGTCTACTGGCTGCAAAAGGGGATGCACTAATTGTATATGATCTTGAGTGGAATGTGAAAGGCAATTTCATGGTTATCTGTTTGAGACTGTTGTCTTTTGGGATCAAGAGGGGGTGGGACAGGATTTTTCAAATGGTGTTTGTTCTGCTGTGGAGAGGGTAATTATTCCAGTTATTACTGAAGGGGAGCTGAGGAGACTGAGAGCTGAAGGTAAAACAGCTCCTCTGCTTTGTAAGGGGATAATACCACGTTGGAGCATGTATCTGTTCTCCTTCATCAATTCTTTCCCACTCATGTTCTTATTCTAACTGTTGTATTGATGTAACATGTCTTGTTACATTTTTATTTATGTATTTACTTGTTTTTAAAAATGCTTTAGTACATATATGGTGAGTCTTTTGGTCAAAGTAACCTGTAACAGCACAGACCTGGGATTGAATTATTAAGTTCTCTTTGTGATCTGCAAGACAGACATATAGATTCAGTTCTTTTTTTTGGTTTGATTTTTTTTTCTTCCTTCTCCAGTCTACACTGACTATAAACTCCAAAGCATTTTACTGGTTAATATTCTACATATGCCACATTGATTGCTGCACTGTACAGTTTAAGGTCTCTGCATGATAAAAATTTTTGTTTTCTTTTCCAAAAGGTTTTAAATTTGATTCCCTCTGGTACTAAGATTTTCTGCTTATAGTTCATCTGTCAGTAATTTTGAACCCTTCTTTAATGCTAATCAAATTTTAGATGTGATTGGAAGATTTTCTCTTACCTCATCAATTAGCTCTGCTTGTGAGGAAAAGGCAAGCAGCTATTAATTTTGTCAATTAGCTGTTGTCAAACACTCAGCTTCTTTGGCATGCTGATCAACAAAGTCCATCCTTCCCACAAGCCATGATATGCTTACCTCTGGCAGCAATGTTCTTCCTTGTCTTTGGGGATGAAAAATTAATGCTAAAGCAGTGGGAAGGAAAACTAAGGAAGTAGATATATATGCATATACAAGCTTCATCAGTTGAATGAATTTTTTTGTAATTTCTGTCAAACATTTCCACTCTTTATATCTTTTTTTGCTATAGATTCAAGATCCTTTCCTTCCTTTAGAGTTGTATTTTTTAATAGTCTTTACTTCCAAAAGCCCTCCGTTCCCAGCCTCAATCTGTGCCAACTTTGCATGAGTTTCCATGAAGCTCCACTTCCATTCAGTATCTGGCAATTTTTTCTGTCACTTTGTGAAAATCAAAATTGTATTTATTGTACAGTCTGACCAATGATCTTGTGTAAACTATTTCTAAAATGCACCCTGGCTTTTTGTTTGTTTTTTTTGGGGAGGGGGTTGGGTTTGGGGTTTGGTTTTTTTAAGAAAAAACTCATTACAAGCTTTATTGGAAATGTTTAGGTATTTTTGCTGGAAATCTTGGATACAGTAAGTTTTGAGCATGCCTGAATTTTTTTCACCAATCGAATCAGCTGAAGCCTTGCTAACAATTTCTTCCAGGCTTGCAAAGTATTTGCGTGGACTTTGAGAACAGATCAAAAGAGTATTCTGCATGATTCTTACATTATGCAAATATTACCTTTAAGGAAAATACACATAAAAAGGGCAATTTCCTTACCATAAGAGATTATTTCCTGTGTTTCACTGTCTTCCACAGATCATTGACCAATATTCTTCATATTTTATCCTGCTGTAGGTTCAGAATTAATTTTCATTTGTTTCTTTTTTTCTTTTCTTTTCTCTTTTATGTCTTTCTATTTTTCCCTGTACAGTGAACTATTTTTTGTCTCCCTTGTTGTATTCCACCTCTGGTGGTAAAGAGATATAAAAAATCACAAATATATTTAATTCTCATTGGAAATGACCACAAGGAAATAAAAAATAATACAGGAGTTGGACTAGAGAAATAAATCAGATTAAAGCAGTATAAAACCCGTTTAAAAATAATAAACATTTACTTTCATTTTTGTCACCCCTGTTTACCTTCATTAGACCGAAAAAGGAAACCTGGTTTAATAATAGGTAAAATATGGAGTTCTATCAAGGAAGAAAAGGCCTATCATGTCACTCATTCCTTTTAATTTCCCATGCTGTGTAGGTCCTTGTGGTATGTTGTCTGATCTCATTTTGCTTCATGCGGGTTCTTTAACTGAATGTTTCCAATCTAAATGGGACTGGTAATTCTTTGAGGGTTCAATCAAATTTATTTTTGTTTCACGTTATGTATTTTCCTTTTTTTTTCAATTTTAAAAGTAATTTTTTGTTTGTTTTTTAAATATATGCCAGTCATTTTAATACTGATTAGTAGAGAAAGCATCAGAATGAAAAGAAGTAAGTAATGTTGTAAATAGCTAGTTCCTATTTTTATTTTACTCTATTCATCCACACAAATTAATTTGTAACTTCAGCATTTTCGATCAAGTTCAACCCAAAGGATTTATTAGGAATTTTTGAAAGAAATCAGCACAAAGGAAACCAATTCTTCTGTGGGCCAGTGAAGAAATGGTACTGGTCTTTGAATGAAATCCTGGGGCTCTGCTTAAACCTCATTGATTTTTAGTGGGAATTGCTGGACCTATTGGACAGAAAATAGATACCTTTGAATGTTCAGCAACAAAGAAACAGCTCCTATCTCTGTGTTACTCTAGTGACAAATGCTGGCTGGTTTCTTTGCACAAAAGAAAAGAGCTCTTTTAATAGACAGAGCTCATACTTGCAATTCTGATGTTGCCAAGCTTGAAAAGGAAAATCCTATCACCTCCACTTTCCTTATTGCTAGTGTCAGTATGGTTTGTAGGCAATGAAGCACTGGATACATTGCAGATCTCTGTGTACAGAGGTGAAAAAATCAGGACACAGCTTACAAAGACAGACAGTAATCCCTAACAACAAAGTAAAAGCAATCATTGTGGTATGAAACATTTCAGACATGGAAATGAAAAATTACTGTTGACTTGCATTCCCTTATGGTAACAGCATCAAGACTCTTCTGATTTGTTAGTTCAGTATGGAGGAGTTTCTCAAACAAATGAGTATAAAGGTCCAAAACTACACGATCCCAGTTTTGGGGGTGAAAACTAGAATATTTATTGAACATACGAAACGCAATTTAAGGGTCTTGGGGCAGGACATGTCCATGAGGAGGATGGGTTATGCTAACCAGGGGAGGGATTATGTTAACTAGGGATTACACAATTGATTTACATTTCCTGTAACAAGGATTACATGGGGGGGGGGGGAAACGGTTAACATTTCCTGTATCCAGGATTACATGGGAGGGAAGAAAACAAAGGGGTTTCAACACGGTCTGATGACATTATCACTAAGTCTTTCCATATCCTGCTGCAGGAGACAGGCCAGTCAACATGGTTAAATATCAATGGGTCTTGTCTGGTCCTCAGATGATGGAATTTCTCTCAGTCCCTCTTGCCCAAGGCTTGCTGCTTAAACTATCAATGATGATAGTTGAGTTTTGGCCCTTAAAATGAGGAATATGGGGATTTCCTTAAGTAGTAGAAAGTGAAACAAATATCACAGCAGTTGTTAGATTGAGGCAAAGTCATGATTTACTTCATCTGTTACACATTAAATCAGCATGGGCAGTGTACTAATAACAGTGTTTCTAAATTAAGCAGCGGGACAAAGCAAAGATGTCCACACTGGTTGCTTACTCTCAGGACTGTAATCCTGTAGCACTGTATTTACAGGCAGCTTCCCATGCTGCTGATGGGGTACGAGTAGGAAGAAGCTGCTGGTAAAGAACCAGTTGGTACCGGAGAGAGAAGACAGAGTACTGAGCATGGAGAGGAGACAGAGTAAAGTCATGAGTGGGCTCAGAGCAGATGATTAGGAGAACAAGAGAACACCCCTGACTTTGGAAGTAAATGTGATGACAATTTACAAAATTAATACTAGCAGAGTCTTACAAACCACTTGGGTTTTTTTCGTTTGCAGTGGGGTTACTTACTCTTTTTTAATAGCTAAAACAGACTGCTGTATAGATCTAATGTTGCATGCTGTATAATAGAAAAAAGGAATGTTGACCTCTAGTTAATCTGGTGCTGATCTTAACATGTAACGTGATGCTATTGAATTTTTTTCATTTTTCATGGCTAGGTTTCGTGAACAAAGTTTTGGAAAGGGCTCTACCCACATTTGCTACAAGCGCGCTGGTGGCTAAAGAGGCCAGTGCGAGATAGACACGTCTGTTTGCAAAAGGCACAGCAGAAAGACTCCTTGGATGGTATCGACAAAACACAGCTCTTTCTACATTGTCTTTTCTCCTCGAGAGTGATCCTGCATGTGTTCTCAAAAGAAGCAGCAGTGTTATGGATAGTGTGTCTCCAGACCTCCCGATTGGAGGCCAGAGTAGACCAGTGATGATGATCAATGTGGCCAAGGCTGAAATGTTGTTTCAGGGAGTCCTTGTATCTCCTCTTTGGGGCTCCTCTCTTGCAGCAGCCAGTGGCAAGTTCACCATAAAGCACAATCTTAGAGAGGTGGTAGTCCTTCATCCTGCCCAACGCAGCTGTGTTCCAGCAACATGATCTTAATACTCATAACTGTTGCCTGTTCTAGAACACATGTGTTAGTCACATAATCTGACCAGTGGATGTTTAGGATTGTATGGAGACAGCGTTGATGGAAGCGTTCTAAGAGTCGCAGGTGGTGGCGGTAGATGACCCATGATTAGGATCCATATAAAAGAGTAGACAGCACAATGGCTCTGTAAACACTGATCTTGGTACTTTTCTTCAGGTGTTTATTTCACCAGACTCTTTTACGGAGTCTTCCGAAAGCTCTATATGCCTTTGCTAACCTGTTGTCTATCTCTCCATCAATCTTATCATCCGAGGAGATGGGGCTGCCTAGGTAATTAAACTGCTGGACTGATTTGAGCTCTGATTCGCCAATGGTGATATTGGGATAATGGAAGACTTCCTGAGGTGCAGGGTGATAGAAAACTTCTGTCTTCTTTAAGTTGACTTCCAGCCCAAAAAGCTCAGCAGCCTCAGCAAAGCAGGATGTTAAATGCTGCAGAGCTACTTCTGTGTGGGAAACGAGGGTGGTGGTGTCAGCATAAATAATCTGTAGATGACCTGAAGCGCTGTTTGGAGAAAGAAGTATTCCCTGATAATTGTGGCTTCAAACAATGGAGTGCTATCTCACCCCTGGTCACTCCTCTACCAATTATTTATGTTCACCCTTGAAAGCTGTTCCATTTACAACTAGAAAGGAATATTCAAGCACTTTGTCCTGTGCTAGTTCTGAATATTAAATTGCATTTATGTCAGCAGATTTTTTAATTTATTTATTTTAAATGCCTAACTTTCTACCTGAGCTTACGTGCGTAATATTCTCTGTTTGAGTCCCTTTACCTCTATGATATGTCATTTTATGCATAGAAGAGACACTTCTCAGGAACAAATTTCCTTTATGTTGAGTCTTTTTAAACATTTTATGTGGTTCTACAAAATAAGTAAATGACCCTAATAGGATATTTTTAAGAGAAATAAGAAATCAACACACCATGTAATAGCTTTTATTTTCTTCATTATGTAGTTTTTTTCTAACATTCTAATTTGTTTTCTGTTAAGTGTCATAGTAAAAACTTCTTACTGAACAATGAAATATAAAAACCTAGACTTCAGCGGTTCAGTCCTCTACTACCGTACAAGATCAGTGAATTACATCCTATTGCATCTATGTGAATGTTAATATCTAAATCAATTTTCTGAAAGGATGTTGCAGAAGACAACAATATTTCTGCCAGAAAAAAGAAAAAAAGAAAAAAAACCCTCTCTTGTGATCATTGCAACTTTTCTTTACATCTGTCTGCTTAGTCACAGAGCAGAGGAGTAACATCACTGTACTCTTGTGTGGGTTGTCAGGCTGCGAACAATTCCTTTTATCAGATTCATGTCTGATATTTATTTTTTTCTTTTAAATTTTATGACAATTTTTTTATTTGGCAAATCTGCACGAATTCTGAAAAAATTTCCAACTTAATTGATTTTATGAATCTCCGTGAATATAAAAATATATTTCAAACTCAAATGAATAGCTAGCAAAATTATTCTTTCTAACATTTTGTCTAAGCTTTTAGTACTTCCAGGAGTTTTCTCAATTACAGCTAATCATGAACACTTTTGTAAAAGTGGTGTGGGTTTTTTGTTTGTTTTTTTGTTGTTGTTGTAGTTGTTGTTGTTGTTGTTTTGATTTTGTGGGTTTTTTTTAAGAAAAAGAGAAAATATTTTTGTAAAACTATTTAACTGCTCTAATAAAAATAGAAACAACACACCCATTTCCCGAGGCTTCCTAAAATGAGGATGGTTATCCAATAAAGAGGCACACTTCCTAGCTGAAAATACCAGAGTTGCTCCTTACTAACTAAATTTGTATGACTACATGCAGGGAGTCACAAAATTCCGGGAGGGTAACACCAAGAACAAGGGCACTCAGTGTGGTTTTTGCAGCATTCTTGAAGATAGACACGAGAGGATGGGCTGTGTGGATATTAAATTTTAAAAGCTTCTTATACTTCAGGAAACCTTTAAAACTATAAAAAATTTAAAGGGATTTATAAAAACTACATATGCACAATCTTCAAAAGAGCTTGAAATATGTTTGGAAAGATCAAAGAGGAATATCTTACATTATCATATGATGGGGGAAGGAGAAGAGAAGGAAGAGAGAGAACAAGTGTCTGGAGTTTGGTGTTGCAGGTGAAGAACAGAACTGAGGATAAAGGTTTGCTTTTTGCAGCCTTATCTGGCACAGAGTTTGCCATCTTACTTTTTATATCTATCTTAGTGCTACTTAGAAAATTGTAGAGGGAGGTGGGGTGTGAAATGTCTGAACAACCCATGATATCCTGTGGAAAAGAAATGTGCCAGTTTTAGTGCTTGAATGGCTGTAATTATCATATTGTGGGCGAGAGTGCTGAAAGCTTAACATTTCAGGGAAGTATGGTAGGTTTATTCAATGCAAGATGTTGATATGTACCTATAACTTTTACATGATATAGTGTGTCACTAAAAGCAACAACAGAACAACTGTTGCCTTTAGGCTGAAACTATATGTGCAATTTAGGTGTTTTCTAAAGGTCCCTTTATAAATGTTACATAGAGTATGCTGCAAAGGCTTACACTATGCCACTTGACAGTTCAGAGTTCCTTTGGTTTTACCATGTTGAGTGTACTTGCAAACTTGAGATTTCAGTACATTCTCTCCTAAGCAATTACAATGTCTTTCAGGATATTCAAGGAGCTATTCATTAAGCTTATATATTTTTCTCTCTTCTTTCGTTTTTTTCACCCCAATTTAAGAGACACGTCAGGTTAAATTTAGTTCAAGTTTTAAGTTTATGACTTATTTTTTTAAAAAATACAAAACAAACAAACCCACAAAAGCAAACCAAAGAAACGCTACACAACCCCCACCTCCAATCAATGTGAAACAAAGCTATAACCTTACAGTTGTAGTTGAAATTCTTGTGTGGTTGGAACTGAAACATTACACTATCATTTAAGTGTTAGGAAGAAAAATATTTTTTAAAAGAAATAAATAATTCACATTCGTTGTTCAAGCAGGTGGATGCAAGTAACCCTCTCCAAAAAATCACAGTGAACTTCTCACTGTAACTTATTTCTGTATACTCTTTTGCTTTCTGTTTGTTGCTCTTCGTGGATTTTTCCATAATCATTGGTGGTTTGTGCTCAGATAGGTCACAATTATTTTCTCTCCAGATTATCTTCTCCAGAGAGAGAATGAATTCTGTTGGTTCAGACTTGAATTTATCTCAAATGTTCACAGTCAGTGCCAATTACTGCTACTCTGTTCTGCTAAAATAACTATTGGCTCAGAAACTATCACAAGTCCTGTTTCTTTGTGTTTTCTGTGTTGCCACTCTAAATTCTTCTATACCTGCTTATTGGTTTGTGTCTTTTCAGGTCTGGAGTCTTCCTGCAAAACATACAGAGGCCATAAGTGGGATACCTCTTTTCTCACTGCACCTGAAGTCTCATAGTAGCTCTTACCATACACTGCACTATGAGGATGATATATCCTCTAATTTGCCTATGTTAGCTGCTTTTGGGACAGGCTTCTCTGGTGCCCTGCAATGAGGAGCCAGGAACAGTCCAAAATGCTTTTTGAGAGGTTTGAGAGACAATAGTTATCTAAGCTAGACATGAAACTATAAGGAAACAAACAAGGAACGGAATCCATTTCCTTCCACTGTCTGTTTCAAACTCAAGTATATCAAAATTATTTTACCTTTAAGAGCCATGTTTTGAGATTTTAACATTATCAGAGCATAGAAATGAGTAACTATGCTTCCTCAAGGTGTTTAGATGCTTTATACACTTAACATGCCCATGAGGCTTTTCATGATCTACTGAGCTTTTCCAAGGGAGGTGCATTGGTTTATGATGCCATTTATTTCCTCTCTCATTTTCTCTCTATTTGTACTTAATGTTATCTTATATAAAACTATGGTATTTTCCCCCAAGAATGATCCAAAGATATTTTACAAATGCAACACTTTGAATTTGTTGAAACTCAATGTCACTCTATTAAGTAGCCTTGGAAAATAGGTATGTACAAGTAGAGTTCTGTATTTCTGTCTGCCCTGTGAGGCATACAGACATGCTGCACATCACAGTTATAAGCTCTTTCTTGAATTCTTTTTGCAACTAAGACTCCCATTGAAACCATCAAGGAAGTTACTTTTACAAGGAATGTAGACTCCTACTCAAAATGAATATTTCTTGTTATAGACCAAGCCAGGGGACGCTGAGGGAATACTTAGTTTTGCCTTTAAAAGTTACAGTGAAGTTTTGAGTCTCTAAGCAATAGCATTACTGGAGAAGAGTGAGGGTGTGCAGTGAACACTAGGGTAGTATTTCTCTGCATAGGCAGCAAGCCAATTCCCTTCTCATCAAATTCCTCTTAACCAGACTACAGGATGAAGATTTCTGGCCAAAAAACCCCAAACAAAAAAAACAGTGTTTTTTGTAAACTAATAGTCGGAAAAAAAGGAAGCGAAATAGCATAGTGTCTCTGTGAAGGTGTGGATTTAGCTCCTTAGCTCAATCACTCTTACAAAGATGACAGACTAGATGTGCTTACTTGTGTTTGGTTTAGGCATATGCTTTTCCTTGCTGGATGTCCTAATTACCAAAAAAGACTCTTATTAGTTTCTCTTGAGCTCCTTCTCTCCCAAGTTACCATTTGCCTATTTACTGTGTCCATGTAGGATTGTGTTTCTATTTTGAAACTTGTGAAGTTAAAGTGCATTACTGAGAAAAAAAAAACCAAAAACAAAACAACACAAAAGCACAATTGAAATATTTTGGTATTTGAAAGAAATTTTGGCTTTACCAGATCAGAATTGTTAGTTGCCATAGTAACACCATTATGCAAGAGGGAATTAAACATCATTACAATCATTCCTAAGTATTGAATAGCTGCTCAAAGCTTTGCCTCTTGACATATGGCAAATCAAAAGGTTCATAACTCTTTTGTAGCAAGAAGACAACCTGAATGGCTTTTTTTCTATTTCTCTATCACTTCTCTCTGAGGTTCAACAGTTTAGCAGCCTTCCAACAGTAACAGCCAGAATAACAAAATATTGTTCAGTGAAAGGCAGTCTAGTGTTTAGGAAAGGTGTTTTTTGCTCAGGAAACAATTATCAAGCCAAATTCCTGTAAGTAATATCCTTTTACTGTGTGTGGAGAGTGAAAGACAATGTACAATCTCTTAATTCTATTAGCACAATAATTTGTATGATGTTTAGTAGAGTTATGTAACACTACCTAGTGTTTATATGACACAAATTGATTTATATTGGGCTTTGATGGGGGCTACAGGGTGGTTTCTGCAAGGTGTTAGAAGCTTTCCCCCATATCTAATAGAGCCAACGCCAGCCAAGATGGACCCACTGATGGCCAAGGCCAAGCCCATCAGTGATGATGGTAGCACCTCTGGGATGACATATTTAAGAATGGGGAAAAGTTACTGTTCAGGAGCAATTGCAGACAGAGAAGGGAGGAATGAAAATACGTGAGAGAAACAACTCCACAGATATCGAGGTTATGGAACAAGGAGAGGGAGGAGGTGCTCCAGGTGCTGGAGCAGAGACTCCCCTGCACAGCCCCTGGTGTGGATCATGATGAGGCAGATTTTCTCATGAGCCCATGGAGGTCCATGGGGGAGATATGCCCCTACAGCCTTTTGAGGACACCACATTGGTGCAGGTGGATGCCCAAAGGAGGCTATGACCCCATGGGAAGTCCACACTGGAGAAGGATCCAGGCAGGACTTTCGGAAAGAGAGAAGGAGCCCACACTGGAGTAGGTTTGCTGGCAAGACTTGTGACCCTGTGAGGTCCCACCCTGAAACAGTCTATTCCTGAAGGACTGCACCTGGTGGAAGACACCCATGCTGAACAGTTTGTGAAGAATTGCAACCTGTGGGAAGGACTCACATTGAAGAGGTTTGTAGAGGACTGTCTCCTGTAGGAGGGGCCCCACCCTGGAGCAGGGGACAAGTGGGAAGAGGAAATAGGACAGACTAGCTCTGAACCTGATGAATGCAGTGTGAAGCCTTTCACAGCACTGTGATGCAGAGCTCCAGGAAATATATTTTTGGGAACTCTCAGCTTCCTCCAGCTCTGCTGGCAAGGTAGCCATGTGTTAAATACCCTTTTACAGAACTGAATAATGATCTCAGTTCTCTCTTAAAAGATAGCTAATGGTACCTTTTATATATGTGTGTGCTTATAAATACACACACATATATACCTATACATGTAAAAAAAATATAAAATATATATAAAATAATTTTAAAAGGTAATAGGGAATTTTCCAATGTCAGGTCATGTTTCCACTTTTGAGAATTGCCTGTAGTGAACCATAGCTGCTTCTACCTCTTGCTAACCAAAAAATCTTTGCAGGGGTGAGAAGGGGACATAAGACAAGCTGGAGGCAATAAGTTGAATAGAAATGTTTCATTCATATCTTTGAAACTCTGTCAGTACTGGTGAAAAAAAAAAAACAATCAAAAATCCCCAAAACAAACAACTAAGTTTCCTGAGATAGAGAGAGTCATTTGAAGAGAATAAGGCTGAACAAACCTATTTTTTTAGAGCACCTATTTGAAAAAAAGCAAGCTCAGATTCCTCTCTTTTCTCAGAACCATTTCTATATTTTTTTCAAACAGTGTTTCAAGTAAGTCATAGAAAATTAGGGAATGCAAGTTATGATCATACACTTTAATATTTTTGTAGTTCGAATGTCTCACAAATTGGGAGGAAATGCCTAATATATGCTTAAGGTTTTTATTGGTTTTGGTTTTGGTTTTGGGGTTTTTTTTGCAAGGCTCTTGATTTTATACCCCTGAATGACTAAAACAAAATATCTAGTAACTCCCTGTCACGTCATATCAATTCACAGCAGCATCCTAGGGTAATACATCTTCTCTCTTGTATTTTTTAGTGTTTATGCAAACAATTTGGAAAGATGATTCTTATACTTGAGGTAGACTGCAATTAGTGTGCTACAGATAGAGAAGTGTATAATATACACAGTATACCATTTGTCAACTGTAGCCTAAAGAATTGTTTTCTACTCTGGAAGAATTCTTGAATAAAAGTATCTGCTGGATATGTCAGATCTGTCTCATATAGTAAATAGTGAGAAAATTTAAAACTCTGTGTTCAGTGCTTTATCTGCAGAGTGTGCAGTAGATAATTTATGTGGCAAACATTAAGTAATAACAGCATAGGAAAATATGAAGTAGTTCTTCCTTTATGAAGCTGGGTATGCTGTATATGAAAAGGGAGGGTAGAGAGGGTCCTTTGGGGAGTTGCTATGTAAATAATAATCAAATATTGTATTGTAATGAATATATACTAGGGGATAAGTTATCAGTTCTGCAGGCATTCTTCTTTGTAGTACCTACTAGCTCTCCATGAGTCTTGCTTTCTTTCAGACCAATAAGCGATTTCTGTAATGGTTTTGTTGAAAGGGACCTTAGAGTTCCTTTAGTTCCAAAATCCTTACCATGAGCAGGGGTATCTTCCTCTTGATCAGGTTGATCAAATCCTCATGCAACCTGACTTCGAACACTTCCAGGGATGGGACATCCACAACTTCTCTGGGCAACATGTCCCATTGCCTCATCACCCTCACAGTGAATATATATGATATTGAGCAATCCGAAATAGTTTTCTTTTTTACATTGATAGATTTGCCTAAATTTTATTAAGGAAGGTATAATAAACTGTTTCAAATTAAACATTAGGGACCTCTGTTGTCTTTGTATTAACAGCACTTGCCTCTGAAGTAAATAGTACTGTTATTTTTTTTTATCATCTTTAGTGTATGTAGTATATGTATAAGGCTAGTACAGATGTTTGTATATTCATGGGTTTTTTTCAGAGCATCTTGAGAATAACTTTTAAATATCTTTTAATAAAAGCAAAAAAAAAAATTATCTACATTTGCTAGTTTTATACATAATGGGAAAGAGCACACTGCTGAGAAATATGTTACTGATGACTGCTATTTAGCAAAATCATTAATTTGGTTAAACATGAACAACAAATTTCTGCCAGATTAATAGTTTTATACAAAACACGAGAGGACTTAACTTCAAAAAAATAACCAAAACTGTGTATTAATTATGACAAAAATGCACCCAGATATTGATAGATTTCTAAAAAGAGTTAGATTTCAAGTTCTGTGAAACATGAACCTACTGACTGTGTTCAGTATAATGGTGGAATACAAAACTGGTTTCCTATTTGCATTTTTAACTTTATTGTTAGAACAGAACATCTTAATTCATTAAAAACACCTAAAAATAAAGTGTAACATTTATGTCCTTATCTAGTTATACAGCCGTCAGCAATACTGGTCATAGTTTGATCAAAATATCAGTAAAGTTTCTGCCATTTAACTAACTAGCCCAGAAAATTGGATCCTGTTTTGCTGTATTTATTTATGTTAGTCCAGTTTAATGTGCTACTTAGCAGAGGAAGCAACAACATAGTAAGTCTTTTATCCATGGTTTCAGAAGTGTAGCAGGTTTTCTTTCATCTTTTTCCTATTTTTTTTCTTCTAGCCAATAATAAAATTAATGATAATCAAAAAAACTTAGTGTTGGGATTGATCTCAGTAAATACAGACTGTGCCCCTCAACTGCAAGAAGTAATTGAAGTTTTCACAGTATCTGAGAACATTCCCATGGTGTTTTGCCAACAAACCAGAATTTCCTTTATGCTACTCTCTTGCTTAGTGCATGAAAGAACATGCTTAAGGGTGAAACCAGAGGCATTTTTTGACATATCAGTTCTAAATTTTCCCAGACTTTTAAAAGTAAATACTAAACTATATATACAAATTCTGTAACTTCACTGTAATGATGAGCTCAGGTGGGAATTATTCTCCTTATGTTTTGTGTTGTGCTTCACAAATGAGTAATTAACATTTAATGTATTTAATGTGTATGGCTTTTGTGACCTTTAGCTTTTCATACTGACATAAAATGACTGGTTTCAGAGAGTAATGTGAGAGTTTTTTATCAGAATCGTCGACAGGTAAATCTTGTGAACTACAAAATCTAGTTTACAAGTCGTTGAAAAAAACAAATGAAATAGCCTATCTTCCTGTGACATAAATCTGCCCCACCTTTCCTCCATAACTACATCTCCCAGAAAGATACAAAGATCTTGCACCATTTTTCTCTCCACTCCATTTCTCTTTCTTACCTCTTTTACTCTTACTTTTTTTTTTTTCCCCTTGATTTATCTGTTAACTTATAATATCTTACATATACTCTTGATTCTGGACAAGACAAGAAAGGTCAAGAAGAAAGAGAATCAACATGGAACTAAACTCTCTGTCATCCTCTCTCACTCTTGCTCATAGTGCTCGGGGTGATTTGCGTGTGTAACAGCACTATGAATTTCTCTAACACTGAACTTGTTTCATTTTGGGGATTTTTGTTTGTTTGTTTGTTTGTTTATTTTTCTGTTTTTATAGGGGTAAGAAGTCTGTTGTTTATCACAGCTCTTAGAAGTGTTTTCTTACCCTGAGGCAATTTATTTGTCCAAATTCAATACGAGTTCTGCTGTAGCTTCCATAGAAATCACTCTCCCTGGAGTAGTTAAGGTCCTCTTATTCTCTGCTAATGAAGAGCCCTCAATCTGATTTAAGTATTTGACATTGTTGATAATCCCATCTTCCTGAATTCTCTCCATAGAAATCCTAGTTATCCTACCAATCTTACCTGGTTTTGTCCTTCAAATTTGATCTTTGTGTTGAAAAACCTTCTGCTTATAAAATAACAGAATTGGACCCACGATCTTCCATACAGTCTTCCTCTGTTTCCTTGTCTGCATTTAGTACATTCCCAACTTTGTTTTACAATAATAAATTCTGAGTGGATTGTTGCATGTTTTAGGGAGAGGAATACCAGGTTATGAATTAAATTATTGGCATTAGAATTATTACTAAGACATGGGTTCACAAAAAAAAAGTCATACTTGTAAAATAATATGCAAATAATGTAAAATAGCTATATAAAATGCAGTTAATCTTTTTTTAAGAAATGATAGAAAAAAATCGTTTTAGCATAACTGTATTTGTACGATGGTTGCAAACCAAGACACTACTTTTTATTTTTATCTAGGTGCATTGATTTGCTATGATAGGATATGATTAGTGGTCATATGGCTTTTTAGAATAGATTTCCTGGCAGTAAGATTTATGATAACATAGGGTCAGTAATTTTAGTCGTTGACTGAACAAATCCTAGTAGTAGTACAAAATCACCAGGGAAGCTGAAGGAATTCTTGCTGAACTAAAAAGGACTAACAGAAGGTACATCCCTGCATCTACAATATTTTCCTGGTGTACATGGAGATGTTATCCTCAGTGTCCTCAGATAATTAATTTTTAATTTTCTCTAATAGAAAAGTTTGTCAAAACCTATAGTGAATAAATATTTGAAGGGCATTGTCCACATAATGCATATGCAGAAGGACAAAATCTAGTATCTGTCTTCACTTAGGAATGCAGACTTTCTATTTCTTTTCATTTTGTTTTGGTTTTTGTATTTCAGAAGAGTCAACAAGTTACGTAGCAGAAATAATTATTGCTGAGTTTTAACAAAATCATAACTAAGGTTTAGTAAAGATTCAATGCATGCCTACATTTGACATATGTATATTTGCATATCAATATCCTTTGATATTGTTTTGAATATTAACTAAAAATACATTAAAATAGAGAAATAAAAATTATAAAAATATAAATAAAATATATCAATTTAGTGAGCATAACTGATTAATTAGATAGAATTCTCATTACAAGATTAAGCATTTTAATACAGAGATAGGAAATAGAAGGATTGATCAACAATGAAAATTTCCAGTTTCATTGGAAATATGAAGGCAGTTGATGCTTGAAATGAAGGAAAAAAGATGCTCATTTCAGATTACCAATTCTAACATAAACAAAATATGGGTTTTGACATATTCTAACTTCTGACCACAATGTAACCACACTGTAAATGGGTCATGTGTATTCTTTTCTGCCTAAGTTGCATAGTGTTGTCTAGCAGTGTCTTTGGCTAGTATCCTCATTTTCAGACAAGCTGCTCCAGGTGGGCAGAACAGCCCTGCCAAGGGCAACTACATCCTTCTCCGTGAAGCTGGGGACCTGGCAGAGTGGAAAGTCATATTCTGCCAAATGTCTCTGAGGAGCACAGCAGTCACACTGGGTTCTGCAGTGTACTTCTGAAGTTGCCTTCTTATCTAAATATTCATTCAACTGGAAAGTTGTATTGGGATACAATATCACAGATTTGAGTACAGATTCTGGTAAGAAGCATATGTCAAAAAAATTTCAGAAATAATGAAGAAGGGTAGGGAAAGTAAGAGTGTTTAGTTGAGACTAGGTTAAAAAACAGAAGCTTATTGTACTAACCTAAATATGTTCAATTTACCTCAAAGTTGGTGTCTGAGGCATTGTTTGTGTTTTTTTGGTGTTGTGGTTTATCCCTACCTGTCAATTGAGCCCCACACAGCCACTCACTCACTACATTGCCTCTTCTCCAAATGGGGGAGAGAATCCGAATGGTAAAAGCTAGAAAACTTGTGGGCTGAGATGAAGACAGCTTAATAGAGAAAAAAAAAGCCATGTCCAAAGGCAAAGTAAACAAGGAATTCATTCACTGCTTCCCATGGGCAGGCAGATGTTCCACCATCTCCAGGAGAGCAGGGCTCCACCACTGGTGATTGTTATTTGGGAAGACAAAGGTCATCACTCCAAAAGTCTCCCTCTTCCTTCTTCTTCACCCAGCTTTATATGCTGAGCAAGATGTCATATAGTAGTTCAACTGATGAATTTGACAAAGGTGAGTTTGTAAGCATGCAGAGCATTGTGCAGCATTTGTTTTTCTTTAAACACAAGTGTCTGTAGAAACCATATTTTTATTCAGTGATGTTCTATGGCAGATAATTGCTTTAGAGTTTTCCTCAGGACCATTTAAATAGTATTAAAAATCCTGTACCAGTAAGGCTTAAGTTGAGAAATATATATTGCTGCTCAACTAATTTTTTTTCTAACTTTATGGAGAGCCACATTAACAAAGTATAGCATTAAGGAAACCTTATCTACTTTATTATAATTTAAAACTTATAAAAAGGTGGGAGCTGTCAATAAAGACCTAAAAATACTGATCTTTAGTGAAATTTTCCTGTTCTTTGCTACAAGAAACTCTTGAAGGAAAGTGTTTTATAAGAATTTTTTAATCTTTTCAATAGAATAGGTTTCCAACTTCTTATACCAATACAGTAGAGTCATCAAGTAGTATGTTTATGTTCCAGAAGGAAGTATGATATTCCTTTAAGTAAGAAAATAATAATTAAAAGTACATTTGAAAGTTTCATATGAAAAAAATCTAGGAATAATTACAAATGTATAAGTAAAACTTCATTGTAATAATTTAGATTAATTTTATATATTTGACATGTTGGTTTCATAAAATCTTTTTTTAGATAGAAGAAAATTTAATGAAAATTGATCTATTCTTTGTGTCAAATAGTAATTTTCTTATTTGAAGCTGGAAAGCATTAAGCCTCCCACCCTGAAATAGGCTTTGAGGTCAAGGATTTGGCCTCAAACATTCAGATTTCAATATAAGCAAACTGCCACAAAATTGTGAACATTTTTCCTCCAGCTTTCTGTGTGGGAACCTCCATGATGGAGAACTAATCCATGTTCTGCTTTATTTCCACCCTTCTCACTATCCTCCCCAGTGGCACAGAATATGATTGAGGGCACTGAGGCCTGGCTCTATTTCTCTGAATGCAGAAGCCCATCCTCTCTTGTTGCGAGTTAGCAGTTTTGTCTGAGAGTGATACTTTTGGTAGCCTTCTGAGTGGCAAAGGAAGTGGGACAGAAACAGCAGAAGCCAGTCAGAGAACTCTGTGCCTGATAGATTTTTACTACAGAAAACAATGAAGTATTCTTCCTCTTTTTTTTTTTACATTCTTTTGTTTTGTGTATATCTCAGTATGATAATGGCAGTACAGCAAATAGCTTGTATTATGCAAAATAATGGGAAAGAATAAAGAAAAGGTCCACATGGGAATGATAATATTTATATATGAATGTAGCGTACAAAATGTGTTTATGCTACTGAGATTTAAATTTCCATATCTGACATATTGGTGATTTGTTTTTCTTTGATTACATCCCAAGAAGCAGCATAAGAAATGTATGCTGTTAAAAGCTGATACATTGAATGTCATGTTTAATGTTTTTCAAACATAATCAAAATACGTAATATTTTCTTGTGGTTTCTTCGGTATAATGCTCAAATTAAGGCCAATGAAACATCATATTTTCTTAATATTCCTTAGAAGTGCAAGAGAACATATAAATGACACATACTGGGCTGATTCAAGCGTTTTGCTGTATTAACATAAACATTCGTTTTTGAAAACACACACATAAAAATCACAGCAGGATTGTAAGTTTGGCATTTCCATGCCACAGAGGGCTTATGCTTATATACTAGTGCTAGGAAATGAGACTCTTCTTCAAAAAAAAATAGAATGTTGGCCTGTAAAGACAATTTGATAGGGGTATTTTGCAGGTACAGAAAACTTCATCAGTGGGGAAACTGCAGGGCCAGGTCCTGCATCTCAGTACTGTGCATTAAGAAAAGGAGTCTGTGTATGATTATTTAATAATGCAGATGATACTGATGTAAAAGAGTAATATTTTCTTAGTAATTGCTCCATCATTCTGTTTCCATCCCCTATGTCTTAGCACAATGATTCTCTACTGCATTATTGTTTGTTCTTCTCATAGCTAATTTAAATTGTGAGAAGTAAATGAGCATCTACATTTTTCTTGAGGAGAAAATTCTCTACTTTAACAAATATCAGTGCTTTCATATTGAATTTCCTTATAGTCCCTCTATATATCCTTATTTGTAATTCTAAATTGAATACCCTGTGATTCTGAAGAGAAGTGTCTTGTAGACCACATCTGGTATTTAGACTTTTTTTCCCCTGGCCTTCTCCAGTCTGAATGGTGCAATTCTACTATGGAAAACTGCTTCGTTTAAAGGACACTTTTTGTTTTCATTTATTTAAATTACTTTAAACATTCTATAGTTCACGAACTGGCCATAGGTTATTTCTTAACCTATGTGACATCAGAGGAAACTTTACCTTTTGACAATTTTTTTTATACCACAAAATCTTCTCTTTCCTTCTCCTTCACTTTTCACTCTGTAAGTTCTAATTGCAGAACTATGGGTGATGTGTGAGCAGAAAATGGATGTAGGTTGTCTTCTTGCTTCCATGTTGCACTTGAGGCACGACTAAGAATGAAAACAATATTTCTACTAGGAAAATGAGCAAATATGATCTTCAATACACTGGCAGTTAATAAATTTGGAATCCCCATTTTTGTCGAACTGTTTACTAGGCTAGCACTGTATTGCCTACTATCAATGACAAAATATATGTAAGCTCATATCTCAGGAGGAGAAATTGTACTTGAAATTAATTTGAGGACACTACAGAAAGTTCTTAAAATAAGAACAAGCTAGTTTAACAAAATGAAAGTCTGGTTTGAGAATTACTCATCTTTTTAATACAAATAATACAATATTTGTAGGATTGGTGGCTGAAAGAGGTTTGAAAGCTGTCACTGTTGATCCAATGATCAACAAAACCAATTCACAAATTTAGCCTTTTCTAGTTTTCTTCTCTTCACTACTAAAACCAATAACATAGTGCAGACACATAACCTGACTTTTGGTTAGCCAATTTCTATTCTTGGTCACTAGCCACATTTCTGACAGTCCGCTGCCTGTGCCTTGATCAATCTATTTGTATTCTGTGACTCTTGTCTTTAAAATGTGACTAAAATGTTTGATTTTTCTTTTTGCTCCCAAATTCTGGTTATCTTTCATCTTCCCACACATCTATCCTTTTTCATGTTGTCATTCTGACATATGTATCTTTCTTCTATGATATATTTTGATGTTTCCCAATGTGTAATTTCAAATTTGCGATCCATAATATTTTGTAAAGAACTCATATACAAATAGCCCTCTTTTATCCCACTCTTTCTCTAAACATGATTATTGTATGAAAGTAATAAAAAAATATTTTCTATTATTTTAAGCAAATAAGTGCCACAAGAAGGCTTTATAGTCTCTAGTGAGCATACTTATTTTACAAAACTGAAACAACAATAATTAATTGCAAATGAAATTATATCCTAAACTTTGGTAAGTGCCAATGCCATTTAATCTCCAGTCGGGTTGGGTTTTTTCAGTTTTTTTTAATTAGCTACTCAAACCTATTTCTGCATGAAAAGATAGTCAAAAAAACTTTAAAAAGTTAAGTGAAAAAGTTTAGAACTTGATCTCATAATTTTTTTGAGAAAATCAGGTAACAGGTTTAAAGCAAGTGCAAGCTTAGTCAATAATTGAATAGAAATTATTTAAAGCAAAAAGAAGACCTTTAAAAACTTCGTGGATGATAGATCTACGAGCAGTTATTAAAATGGTCCAGAACAGGGCAAGATGAATATTGAGCCAAAGTCTGTGGGTATGTTGACAGTCATATCCTACAAAATTCAGGCAGTGTGTTGCCCTACTGGCTGAAAAGTGAGATTACAAGAATGTTTTCTCATTAACTGATTTGCTGTACTTATGTGCATATGGCAAAAGTGAATTGAAAAAATTGTATTAATTAGCAAATGTCCCTAAATTTATCTATGGGGCACATCAGCACATTTACGTTGCAAATGTTACCACACAAATGCACCCCAAATTTGAAATTTGTAAAGGAGAACTTTTGTTAATAAACAATTTAAAAATTAATTTGACATTTGAATTTTGAAAGCTTATATTGCAGAGTGGCACTGAAAATTTTTCTAGTCTTTGTCAGTCCTGATGAGAAGGGATTCATAAGCCTAAAAGCTTGTCTGGCTTTATTAAAGCACCT
Organism: Neopelma chrysocephalum; assembly: GCF_003984885.1. NCBI lineage: Eukaryota > Metazoa > Chordata > Aves > Passeriformes > Pipridae > Neopelma > Neopelma chrysocephalum. Next base: position 25,695,830 of record NW_020897690.1, read on the forward strand.
AATATACTTGGATAAAAGATACTACCGCTTTCCTCAGAATTTCATTCTATTGCAAGTGTAGAAATCTTTTTTATAGGAAAGCCTCTATTTACTAGGTAGAAATATATCACCATTTTTTTCTCTACTTTATCTAAGATAGTATAAATTCACAGTTTTTGTAAGATTATTTAAAATTCTGTACACTGTCTTTCTGCAAATTATATAAACAATATACAATACTGTCTAACCTTTTAAAATTTATTTAAACCTGCTTTGTAGGGTTTTTAGAATCAAGCTTTTAATATACCTGCAACAATCTGGCTTAAAATATTGAAAGAGATCTCCTTTTTGTCACTAAATTCATGTGTGAATTACATCAGATTACGTCACTGTTATAAGCATGTGTTTGTAGAAAAATGTAATGCAAAACTCATTTTCATTACATTTTTAAAGGCTTTTCATAAAATCAAGAGAAAGACCATTAACACGAGGATTTTTTTACCTCTGAAATATTGTAGTGTTCATAATACTTTGCAATGACTTTGGTGGTGGTAAGTACAGCAACACATCACTGATTCTGGAAGAAAAATGCAGTGGGTGAAATCTGGCCCTTAGTGGTAGTGCTGTGCAAAACCTGGCTGTAAAACAGTTCAGGGTTGGCTGAACATCAGTGACAACAAATACTCTGGCACTATTGTACAGGATGGCTGAAGGCACTCAGCCATGGCACAGAAAAAAACACACTGCCATTGCTTTGGAAAAGATCAAACTTCCCCCTTGGTCAGTAAGCTGCAGATGGCAGCATATGTGTTAGCAGGTGGGGAAACTGTTTACTCTCTTTGGCTCTCACTCTGGATCCTGTTGGATGTTGCTGTGCTGCCTGGTGTCCATTCTGTATTCTAATTTGAGTGTTAGTTGAAACAAAGCCCCTCATTTACACAGGGGATGACGTTGAAAAGCCTCTTCATGTCTTGTTTTCTCTCTGTATCTCTGCTGAGGGCTGCTCAGGCTTGTTCCTAGAGACTTGTCATTAAATTACAAATCTGTTATTGCTGGGGAAAAATTTGGTTTTTTCTTCAGCAATCAAAAGATAATGTCTCATCAAGAAATCAAATAGAAAGGCATGGAAGGAGTCCTTAGAAATAAAAAACAATCAGTTCTGAAGGAGTGGAGATCAACCGCTGTTGGGTACTTCAAGCTGATATTCTTCCGCTGTCCACCCCTTCTGTACCACCATTATCTGCTTTAAATGAATGATTAACTTTTAAGTTAAAGCTACTTCTTTGTCAAATCTCAGCACAGTCCTGCAGTTTTTAGAGCTTACTGCACATTTCGTCTATCCTTTTCCCTTTGTACCTGGAATTAATAGCTTCTTTCATTCACTTCCTGCAGGAGGCAAGCCCAGGAAAGCAACTCAACCTGTCCTCTTGAAACTACCTTGAACCTGTCTCCAAAACACATACCTATCCAAAACACAACCTTAGTTTGGAAAGGATCTTTGACACACGGTGTCACATGGAAGGTTTTCCTCCTTCCAGATGTCTGACACTTGAGGGGCAGCAAAAGCTAATTAAAAGCAAAATTTCTGATAATTTTAAACAGTGAAGACACATAAAGTAACGTCTCCTAAACGGTTAGCTGTCCTCAAGGCAGTGTGACCTGTGGAGAGAAGACCAGTTTTCTGCTTCTGTCTTCGCTGTTGTCCTGCTGGGTGTCCTTGGGGAAACTGGTGCACAAATAAGTGCTTTTCCTACCTGCAAAACGGTGATAATGACACCGACCTTCTTTGTAAAAAAGCTTTAAAAACTAGGGATAAAAAGCATTATATAAGGAGTGAGTATTATTATTGTTGCCCCTAGCAACTAGCAGCGTGCTTCCTGACAGCCACAAAAGCAATTCTCAAGTGACAAAAATCCCAGCCCTAATTTCCTTCTCACCATTTTTACTTGTGAAACTATAGCTTTCACTTCTTCTTCCATTAGTATGTGCCAGGTATATACTTATGTGATGTAGTGCCTGGGAGGGTCCTTCTGCCTCTGGCTGCTGTAGCAAAAGAAACACTGCAAGGATCCTGGACAGGTTTTGGGGTCCTGTGTTGCTCCAAAGATATCCTAAATGTCTAAATATCTACCAGTAACTCAAAAGGTAAATTGAAGGACAGAGCTACAAGCAGTGAACAATGTTATCATTTAACACCCAGCAAAAGTCAAAACCTGTGTTTGTGCAGGCTTACTTTGTACAGCCTGTCATTCCCCTGTGAGAAGTGATGGGAGAAATGCTTGGCACACTGACTCTAAAAGCAAATGCTTTTAAAATTACAGAGTTCATTCCAAGTTTGATAAAGGTATATTAATAGGTGTTATGACAGGAACTATGTCAAATTCCATGATAAAATGAACAAATCAGGAATATCCTCATACTTTAAGTTACAGGACTTTTATGAAAACATATTTCCTGCTAAAACAGAGCACAAGAAAAAGACATTGAAGTTGTGACAAGACATTGTCACTTCTTCAGCATTTACTGGTGATCGAAATTTGCTAAAAAGTATTCTAATGAATTTTGCAGGAGTGGGTGAAGGGTGCTGCAGAGTATTTTGCTTTGAATGGAGGTGGTGGAGCAGCAGGGAGTAAAAGGAAAGAAGTATGTGTTCCTGGATTTCCTCTGCTGCATGGAGCCCAGTGACAGCCAGTGGGCTGATTTCAAGCAAAGGCACTCACCGCCCCTGCAGAAATAACGTCAACATGATTTCTTTGGAACACAAGAACATTGATATTCGCAACACTCTTTTTCTGCATTTCATTTCCATAAGATTTTATTGACCATGAAAAATCCCAAATTTGGAAGTGATTTTTAAACAGAGTTCAGGCCAGATCTCTTCTTGTTTGATTCGTGAACTGAAACTGAACTAAAGTGTAAAATATACCTTCTAACAACAGGATGCTAGAATATAAATCTGTGAAATCAGATTGTTTTATATCTTTTGGTTTACACTTAGTTAAATGTGTCTTGTGTTCGTCCATGGATTTTTTCCTTTTAGATGGGCATCTTTGTTTGAATAAGTGTGGTACCTAAAGGTTAACCCTATAGATAATAAAGTGGGGATTTTTTTAATATATGCATATGTATTCACTCACCCATACAAATGAAGCCAGACAAGGCCCAGAAAGCAAATGTAACAATACGAGAAGTAGAGAGTTAAATTCAGAATGTAGGTATAAGTAAGAGCAGAAAAGCTTAGTCTTAGAAACAGTGGAGGCAATAATTCATTAAGGTATGCAGAACACACTGACACAGGAGAACAAGAACACATGTACTCAGGAAAACAGTCTGATAAAGAAGGAAGATGAGCCAAAATCTAGGTATCCTTGCAAAATCGTCAGAAACCTTTGCCAGATGCACTAAGATGTCAGCCAGAATAGGAGAGATCACAAAGTTCAGGACAGGGGGTTACCTGAGGCTGAAGAGCAGAACTACCCTCCCATATTCTCCCCAAATTGAAGATCACACCCATAACTCCGCCTAAACTCCACCTGTTATGAATATTAAAATGTATATTGCAATTATATGAATATGCATGTAAAAATGTTGTAATCACTTGCAGAAATTGTATATAATCCTGTCCTTTCACTGAAAAGGCAGAGCAGTTTTGTCCAGGGTGACCTGGCAGCTCTCCGACGTCGCAATAAAGTACCTCCTGCTTATAGACTGAAAATTCTGTCTCTGAGCAGTTCCTCCGCGCCTTCTTTGGGGCATAAAATTGGCATCACATATAAAATGAAAAAACTGATGCATACAAATAATACCCATGTCTTGTTCCTGAAAATGCTTCTAAAATTCATCTGCTTTCTTTTGTTTGGTTAGTTGGTTGTTGGTTTTTTTCTTTTGTGTTTGCTTTTGTCTCTGGAACTGCTCAAGTTTTCCTAAAAGTTCAATTGTAAAACATAAAGTGTAACAATACTTCAATATGCAGTGACCTGAACACTTATGCCTGCTATCTGTCTGTTTAGCATAAGTGAGGAATGGAGTATAAATATAACTTTAAAATACAACTTTCAGTGTAAATTAGACCATTAGCAGTTGAAATGCCTTTAGTAGAACAAAATGTTAATATCTGTTGTCATCAATGCATAAGAAAAGAACTAATGGAAAGTTTCATATATTTTTTGTTCTGTTCTGTGTGTGACGATGCTGTTCTGAAAACAACCATTTAATGAAAGGACTTAAAATTTTGGGAATGTTTATGTATGGTGGTGGTTGTACTTAGAATGCTTAATCTGGCAAAATGAGAAGTCTATCTGAGTATTTAATTGAAAGATGTAACCTTTCGTAGGAGATTGTCTCCAGAATTATTTTTTACTGATAAGATGATTTACCAGAAAAAGCTTGTAACTCTATGAGCATAGTACAAAAATTCAGTTTAAGTGAAAAGAAATAGCAAATACATAAACATTACAAAGAAGATCTCCATCAAGGTGGAATGGATTTCTGTTAGGCTCCATTTTTGTTTGTTTGGTTGGTTGGTTGGTTTTGGTTTTGGTTTTTTGTTGTTTGGGGTTTTTTTGAGCATTCAGTTGGATTTTTTTTGTGTACATTTTTACTCCTTTTTCTCAGCTTATTTGTTCTTAAGCCTGGAAAGAGTTTGTTCAAAATCGATTTAAGTCAATTCAGAATGATCACTAAATATAACATTATTTCCTCAGAAGTTACCAAATTTATCTTAGGTCTTAGCAGTCACAAGTAGTTTTTCTGCAAAAGATCCTGAGTTAGTCTTGTAAATTCTAAGTGTTTCCAAATACTTCTCCTTTGGAGTGAACCACAACAGATCTGAGTGGCAGAAAAGTAGATCCTTGGTAAGATTAACACCAAAAAAAATAGTTTTCTCCTTTCTCTTGAGCCTGTTCTAAGGTCCTATGGCCTTGAACTCCCCAGTGAGACATGTCTGAGGTTTTAGGCCATCCCATGGATCCAGAATTTTGCTAAGAACTGTTGACTTCACAGAGGATAAAGATGTATATAGACATGAAATGCCCAGCACTTCTGTGCCTCTGTTCTCTCACAGAGGGAGGAACATCTGCAGAGGCATCACTGGAAGGAGTTCTGACTTCTTGTCTCTCTCTTTACTTCCTGATGCTTAACTGGTATGGCATATCCTACTGTGTTATTTAGCACTTCTGCCCATTATTGGACCAATATTTTTTGCCTATTCAGTTGAATCCTGGTCTTTTTTGTTGGACTTTTTGTAAGTTATACCAATCAATGTCACTCATCTTAAAATGCCAAAGGAAGCTAATAACTTCATCAGTACCATTTTGTACTGGACAACTTAAAGACATTTTCCTGTGTCAGTTAGCTCCTTCCATAACATGAGAGTAGTAGTATCCATGCTGGATTTCACCCAGGTCCTCTAAATATAGACATGTGAAACCAGAAATAGCCACCAAATTCTAAGAGGTTTCTCTTAACCTTCTTTTCCTTCTCTGTATTTTTGAGAATCCAAATACAATGTAGCAGCAAGATCTAGGTGTGATGCTGCATTTAAGGCTTAGAGAAATCATATAACCATTGTTTCACTGATGGTTAAAAGATGACTTACTAGTAACTGGACTTCAAATTGAGTTGTACAGATATGTTTAGTATCCAACCTCCTTTCCTTCTCCATCAAAATTCCTGTTTGTTCATTGAATTATGAACTATGTTTGTATTTGTTTCATAAAAATATTTTTAAATTATCAAAAAATGTATGTACATAACTCTATCAGTTTGAACTTATTAATTGAAAATAGAAGTTAATCAAAGGGTGATCTGAAGTTTTTCTGCCAACTTTATAATCTGAAAATGTAGATTTCTGTATCTGTCAATGCTATGCAATTTCCTGTTAGTTCCTCTACCTGGCCCTTTGCCTGTTCACAGCAGTTTCCACTGTGAATATAAATTCCTTATCTATGATGTGCTGTCTACTGTGTTGTTTCAAACATAAGAGTAAAAGAAGATCCATTAAAAAAAGAAAAAGGCAATGTCAATAGAAAAAAAAATAGTTTATATAGTCCATTTGAATGAACAAGCCCAAAGAACTACCAGTTAGACATGTCAGGTGATAAAGTGTCAACTACTTTTATTCATTGTAAGAATGCTTGAAATCTTTAGCAATTTTGAGAAATTACTTGTTTTGCTATGTCAACTATGCAAAATTCTGTGAGCTGTAAGTCCACGTAGGTCATCTTTTAAACATATGTTGCTTTAAGGAAGTCAGGGTTCTTAAAGTCACAACTCATTTTCCTAATAGGAAAGCATGGGAAAGTCTCATTCTCTTGCTGAAGACAAAGGCTAAAGATCCCTCTCTTGATTTTAGCGACAATGACTCACGGGATGAGAAAACTTACAGTAAGAGAAGGCAAGGGAGGTACTTTTATTTGTTGATTTTCTGGACTTTCTGCTCTTCTCAAAGTACAACAGTGGTACCATGACATAATGATACCGAGGACATGCTCTACCAGAGCCTTTTGTGAGGTGACTTCTACAATACTCCTTTTTTATTTCTGTCATTGACAAAAACCAAACTAAAATCCTAAAATACAGAAATAAGATTATTTCTTTGTGGAAAATACAATTTCTTAATTAATTTTATATATCTTGAAGGAATAAGAATTTCTCACACCCTGTTTCTTTCATCGTACCTTCACTAGAAGCCTCTTTGAAATTCTGCTGGAACTCTGATGCGTCCTGCGCCAAGTCTTGATGTCTTAAAAACTTAGTCAACTCCATGGACATACACATTGTCTGTATCTGTCCTTACTTGAGGACAGATGTATTTTCATTTTTCTCTTTCCTGCCATTTTAATTCACTGTTTGATATTCAGACTTCTGACGACACTGACAAGATCGCTGAAACACTCCTCTTAGTCCAATCTACTTTGTAAGATGATGTCTGGGGTACAATTTCTAAAAGTCAAAGAAGTTTATATTCTCTATTCTATTTCTATTTTGGTTTCATTTGGGTTTCACCACACTCCCTCTTATTTCCCTCACCCCCAGTCATTTCTCTTCAGGGACACAGCTGCTTTATTCTTTGGTTTTTTGTTTGCTTTTTTTTTCTTTTTTTCTATCCCATCTTAAGGCAGTGCCTTAAAGTTATGGGAATTGAATTCGAAGACTAATGGATTTCCATGTGCTTTACTTTGTCAGCAACAATGTTGAGAACATACACTCCATAAATCTTTTGCTTTCACCTCCAAAAGACACAAACCAGATACATGCATTCCTATGCCATCAAGTTATACATTGATGTCTTGCCACTGCATCACATCCATGTACATAGCTGACACATGATTGCACGTTTTTTTGACCTTTTTGTGTCACTAGAGTATTTTGTTTGCAACATAATGTTGCAGACCTCACCCGCAGCTCACAGCAAGATGTTCAGGTGCTTGTTCGGAACCACAATTACAAACACACACTTTCTGCTCCCCGCAAAAAGGAGTTCAGTGTGAGAAAACTTGAAGTGAAATGTCTTCGGGCTGACAGAAGAGTCTAGTAGAAGGATAAAATAAATAGTAACAAAGAAATATTTTTGATAAATAATCTAAGGGTCAAAATAGTAGAGAGGAAAATATTAGGCAGGAGTGTGCTCCTATGTCTGGCTGAAGGCCCTTTACTGGAGCCTCTTTATAATCTTTTTGATAAGAGATGAGTACCTTAGTAGTACATATTACGTTGTCAATGTGTTTCTTAAGTTTCTTTCTGAAAGGACCTGAAAAATACCTAAGTAACATAGAGAAACTTTAAAAAATTATTATTTTGAACATCTATATGAAATTGGTTTTCCCTGAAGTTGATACTAAAAATGGAAATTCTATGGATAGTGTACATCATACATTGTTGACATATTTAATTTTTTTTCCATACGTTTGAGGGTCTTTATTTTTCTTTTTTATTAAACAATTGTGGACAAACCCTTCAACCCTCAGTTAGATAGCATGATACTTTTAAATTCCCCTTATCCTGTGTTGTGAAAAAGAATGTGCATTGCATAAAAGCTGATCTAGCAAATATATTTTAAACACAAATATATGACTTGATGACTGCCATTAAGGCTTTAGGAAATATGCAAATGTATGTTCTTCTTTGAAGGAATAGAAGATTAACATCTTTAATAAAATATTAGTTGGACTTTGGTTTTATTGCTTGGCTCACTTTTATTTAAAAGAAACTATTAGTAACATTAGATTTGTCTAATTTTCTCAAAGCCCTCCAATTTTCTCTTATTATTCCAATGAGATTAGAATACAAAAGCCTTCCTTTCATTATTGATGTTTGATTAATTATTAATTTTTTAAAAGATATATTATAAAATTGTTTTCATATATACCAGACTAAACTTTTATACTTCCTTAAATCCTCAGACGTATACCTGTTAAGTCTGCTCACTGGTCACCTGTTCATATAAGAAGTGGGAGTGAGTTTCACTATGAAACTATATTGTTGTGTCATATAGTAATGCACGTTGCAAGTCAGAGTGTGTTTATTTATAATTACTTTCTCAAAATAGTTTTTCTTTTTCTATGCTGCATTCCTACTACAGAGCACTCTGACCATATCATTCTTGCACAGTACATTTTAACCACTAATCCAATAAAAGAAGATGCATAAAAAAATGAAGTATTGCACAGTACGCGGTTTCCTTTGCTCAGAAAGATTGGACAGTTCTTCATGATTAACAAAGTACGTGAGTAAGTAGTGTTTTTATAAATACTAATTTATTTAATAAAAATACAAAAATATAAATATACATATATAAAAATATTGGGATGAATCAACACACAGAAATTCTTTAACTCAAGAAATATGGCAGTAATATTAATCGGTTTGAAGTATATTTTTGAGATTATGTTACAATGCAGGTGCACACTGTCCAAGATAGTATGAAAAGTAATGCAAAGCAATTTAAAAAAACGGAGGCTCCATGTCATTATTAAAGGCACAAAAAGCCTTTTTTTTTTTCATTCCAAATAAAACCCTTTCGTCTGAGGCTTCTAGGCAGAGAGGGTGAATTATAGATTTTTAAAAATCTAAATCATTCATATTCATTCACGTTGACTTATTGATTAAGCAAACCCTTACTAAGACAACACCTATTTTTTGTAAATTTTTTATTCCCAAGTAAGAGAGAGTAGGCCACTTTATCTAGTAACACAGACATGAATTCCACTAACACTGACCAGGTCACAGATTATTTTCTCAGTCTCGATCACTATCCTCTCCACCATACATATCTGCCAGTTTTTTAAACCGAGGTCCCCAGTCACTGAGGTACTCATAGTCTTGGTTGCCTTCAGTGGTAAGTGACTCCAGAGAACTGAGTGAATTTGCTATGGAATCATTTCCTTCATAGGCATATGTTGCTAGTGAATCATAAGGAGGGGCAGCTGGGTCTAAATCATTTTCCTTTAACCTTCTATGAATAAAATCTTGGACATCGATGTTTTCCCAAAGAGGTGCAGTCCGCCTTATCTGAAATATTGTTTCTGGGATGACATCTCTTCTCATCTTACTTTCCTCCCTCGCTTCTGGATTTCTCAGTGTACCAATGTCAAAAGCCTGGGTATCTTCTTCCCCACCTCCTTCATCATTGTAGGTCACAATGTTGTCCCGAACATCATCCTTGGAGATGATCAAGGGTTCTTTCTTCCTCTGTCTCTTGAGAGCCGTAAACAAGACAACTAATACTAAAAGGAAACAAAAGATAAATGAAGAAATATGTAGTTAGCAATTAAATAAATGAGCAAATATTTTATATCATCTGTTGAACCAGAAAATTTTAAGGCTGGAATGGGATTTTTAGTAGGAAAATATTGATAAAAGCTGTCTCTAAGTTGAAGGTAATAAGAAAAAGTACTAATGATTTTATGGCAGTGAAAAAATATGCTTTTTTAAAACCTATGGGAGCAATGATCAAAATATTATATGTTTTAAATAGATATACAATTGAACTGAAGTTAAAAAGCAGACAATGCCTTACAATATATGATCCTACCAAAGTTCAACTTTGGTTTTAGTTTTGTGAAGTACCACATTTCTGGCAGTCACTAAGGATGATTTCCTCAGTATAGTTGAATCTCCGGGCAAAAGTAATTCACACACTTGAAAGCTTGTGATTTAGGTATTCTTAAGTGCCTAATTCACTTTTAAATATGAGATCTACAGGTCCTTCTGAAAATAAGAACCTGAAGACCTTCAGTTATCAATATTATTGACAAAACCACTTTTGGCTTCAATGACTGCAAGAATTGAAATCCAGTCTTTGCTACTAAGTGTTTCTTTTGAAAAACATGATCCTCCTAATTTAAGTGCTAGTTGAATGATTCTTTCTTCTGAAGAGGTGAGGATTGACATAAAAATGAACCTTTGCAAAAGCAGATGAAAAAAATGAAGTTAGGATTTTTAAATACATTGTAATGTATAAATGCTATTGATTTCAGGAAGAATTCAATGCTTAAATGCATTTTAAAAACTGACCCTAGCTGCAGTAGCTGGAGTAAATAGGAGAGGCCAGAAAGACTGTCAATGAAGTACAACAGTGTTTGCTAAACCATACATTACAACAGTGCTGAATGCTTTTGTTGAGTCTTAGGAGCTAAGTTTTTACTCTGAGTGATTCGAGTAGTAATGAACAAAAGGTAAGATTAGACGTGCTGCAGGTAGGGAGAGGGGAACAGAAATCTTCAAAATGCCATGGTATAATGTTGTGAATATAGAGGCTGTTCTGTTCTGTTCTGTTTTGTTAGCTTTTTTTTCTTTCTATCTATACAGTAGCCACTTTTTTTCAAGCTTTCATAATGCTAAACAAGAAATAGCACACTTATGTAAGTTTAAGAACTCCATATATGAGACAAGGGCAGATCACTAAAAGGTTACTATGAAGAAGTGTCTTTCATAGCCTGGTACTTAATAGGTTTCTCCTATGTTGGGCATGTTGACATCAGTCTACTATTCTAACACACTGCATCTCATTAAAAAATTAAATAAGGTACCGAATATCACACTAGCTGTAGATAACAGTTCTCTTTAGAGGATCTACAGCCATATACTTCTTTGGTTTCAGATATGTCTGTAACGCTAAGTAGAGCAGAGCCTCTAACTCTGGGGCTAGAGACAGGACGTGGTCATATTTGCTCTGCATGACAATGATCCCTGATCCTGTTCTGAGTCTCACATGCTATTGATGTGGTCCTAAGGCACATTTAGATTTCCCTTTTTAGTTCATTCTTTCTGTACTAAAAGGATTGCAGCTGATCAGAGTAATATTTTCACTGTGAGTGAGTAAGGGCATGCCTTTCATGCTCCATCTTTTCATGCTCTATGTTGGGGCATGAAGGATGGTTTTGAAGATGCAGAGCCTATTGACTGGTGTTAAGAACTTAGCAAGGTGAACAGCTACGTCTGGCAGAATTGAAGCATAATTGTCTGCTGGCAGGGGTTCTGCTGCTCAAACTATGCCTGGACAATGTTGCCCATTGAAAATCAGTTTGTCAGAGCTCAAGTATCCTTCCTTCCCTATGCCCAACATTACAGATATAGTTCCTAGATATTGCCCCTTTCCTAACAACCTCTGTGACCCTCTGAATATTTACTGGAGGTATCTTGAATCCAGTCTAGAAACTGAGGGAAAAAAAAGTGATCTCCTTATAATTATGTAAACCAATACCTGTAGCTTCTCATTGCCCCCTTGCCTAGTTGTGTTTGAACTAAACATTTCCTGAGCAGAAAAGAATACAAACCATTCACCATTAAATAGCTAGTGTAATTTATATCATTTAATCACTGCAAAACTTAACACTCAGATTCAGGAATATGATTTTAAAGTTCTGGATCTAAATGAAGATCTGATTATAGTAAAAACATTATTCAAATAAGCATGATATCTAAAACTGGCCTATATTTTCAAATTTATTTAATCTAAATAGCACAGTCTCACTCCTTTCACATATTCTTCTGAATAGTAATGATGACAAACAGCCCATAGTACCTCCCTCTCTCCCTCTCCCAGTTCCTTTTCCCTCTTAGACAACAGTTGGTAAAAAAAAAAATGGAGAAATCAGGTATGAAATATTGTTCTGTGGGTCATGTGAATAATGGATTTAAGAATATCAGGGGTCTAGAAGTGACTAGACTTTTGCTTAGCCAAGTAAAGATCTCATCACAGGTACTTGCCTAGCAGGATAACGATGCAGAGGAGAATGGCAACCAGTGCCCCTGTGCTGAGGCCGGCAGGGAGGAGCAAGGCCTCAGCACTGCAGGACTGCATGTTCCCCCGGCTGTCGCAGGCACACACTCGAATGGTCAGCGTGCCCGTGCTACTCTGGATCGGGTAATCGTTGTCAAATATTATGATTGGCAGAAAATAGGTACTCATCTTACTACGGCTGTATCCATTTCTTCTAGTCATAATTCCTGCTGTGTTATCTAGAATGGAAAAGCAGAATCAATAAATGTTTCTGGATTAAGTTTTATGTGATATTGGGGAGGGGGTGGTACAGTCAGTAATTACCTTTGTTGTCTACAATGGAGAAGTTAGGGTGAACAGCAAATTCTGGTACCAACTCAAAGAAAAATTTGTGTCCTCGAGGAGGCTGATCTTTGTCAATTGCACTCACAGTCTGTATCAGCTATAAAGAAAAGAGTATTTTATGCTATTTTAGAAATCATGTGTTTCAGACCTCTGCTTTGCATGTCCAGTAATAATCCAATGAATCTCTACCTGAAGACATAAACTGATGTCCTAAGCCAAATGTTTCCTACATAAACCAGTAGAGGTTATGGTAAATACTTTGTTTTATTATTTAAATACATAACAAAGGATGGAAAAGGATCCAGTCCTCACTGCAAAACAGCCATGTGCTTTGATTTGTCCTTAGTATCTTGCAGTGTTACACAAACAATTCCCCTTCTGTATAAGCTGTAAACCTCCTATGGCCTCATGTAGCAATGATATTGTGTAAACCAGTTGTTGACTGGGTCTGATTCTCAATCCACCTCATCTGCTCCTGGCGATAAATTGGAGTACCGCACTGGCAGGATGCTTGATTTTCCTGCGGTAATAAAAAGAGATGTTTTACTCCCTCCTAAATTGAAAGCTCTTACTGTGGAACTTAATAGCTGCCCTAACAAGGCCACACAAGCCCAGCTGGGAATGAATGATAAACATACCAGAACAGGGTGAGAGCAGAGAGGACTAAAAAAAAGAGGCCTCAGCAGTACCTCTGGATTGCACAAGCTTTTCTGTTGCATCAAAATGTGCAAATATGCATACTCTACTAGTGTGTGTATATATGCTCTAGTAATTTGACTCTTTTTCTGCTTTCTCTGTCTATCTGGACTGATAGATAGAGGCTAAGGGAAACAGCTCCAGAACTGAGGAAGGAGAAGCTGCCTGGGAGCAGCTGTGGTTTATGAATGGACTTGCAACAGTTAAAATGCCACACTACATGAGTCACAGTAATGCCAGTAAGCTGTATAAATGACTGTTCTATCCTTTGCCCTTCCTGATGAGTATCACACTAGAGAGTAGCCCCTAGTCCACCTTGGCTTGCAAGGACATGTTTGGGTTCAATAACAAGATGACAAAACTTGGTGGTATAAGACCAAGGAGTAAGTCTAAAATGAGGATGCTTTAACTCAGTAGAGGTGCATTCCTATGGCACCTAAAATTAAAGGCAGAATGAGTTTGTTTCTTTCAAAGCTACAAGAGAGCCAATGGCTGTCTTGAGTTTCCAGGTGTTTCCATTGTGCAGGTTGTCTTGAAATCCCACAGACATCAAAACCACTTTTTATCAAAGACTTTGTGGTTTGTTTTTCTTTTATTTCCACAGAAGGTGCAGCATGACTTCTTCAAGAAATAAAATAGCTGACAAGTAGCTTTAGCTTTGCACAAATCAAATAAGGAATTACTTTTACTTATGTACTTTCTCTGAACATCAGCTTGAGTAGGACTTGAGGATACAGTTAAATTTTGGAGGGTATTTAGTATCTCACAGAATGGAACACTGTTTTAGGTAAACATATTTATAGGGTTACAAAATATAATAAAGCATTTTTATTACTGTAACATTCAGAAACATGCTGCTGCTAGGGTGCTGTACTGCATCATGAGTATTCAACCCATTTTTTTCTAGTTAACTTTGGGATACTTTTATTACAGCTAGTAATATTAAGGTGCAATTAAAACAAACATAACATGAAAACAGTAGAAAGGTCTGAGTTTAGCTTGTTCAATTCCTAGCAACTCCTTCTAAAACAGCCACAACACCTTTTTTTTATAATTTCTTTTTATTTTTGAGGCATATTGAGGAACTTGAAAGGTAATTTGTGAGCATCAGCCTTGCACAAAAGGATGTGACTACATAGAAAGCAGGATTAGGCAGTTTCTAAGTGTAATTAGAATAATAAGTGCATGTTAAGATCACTTTTAAAGCACTTAAGGATCATTGTTCTTTAAATCATTATTTTTTCCCAAGATTACTCAAATTCTCATTTATGGTTAAGTATCTTTTTCAGTATGTTTCTGAGTCTCTGTTTATGCCAACATTTTTCCAATGTCCCATTGCTTTGATCTTTGCCGTAATCTACCTCTGAGATCATTAGTACAGCAAGCAAGACAAGGATTGGACTTAACTTTAGTTTTACAATGTTTAATAATAGTGTTACCAAAAAAAAACAAAAAACCAAAAACAGAGAGAAGAGAGAATAAGTGACAGTATTTGTACAGTTACCTGCTGAAAAACCTAAGGAGAAAATATCCATATCCTCATGTAATAACTACCAAAAATTGCAATTGAGTATCTTGGGGCTTTTTGAGATACAATCAGTGGGGTATTTGTAAGATCTGGATTTGATTGTCTTCATGTGCAAATCACATGGAGAAGCACAATTGTATGAGGCATAGAGGAACCTAATTACAATGAAAAATTATTGTTGAGGGTAAGGCCAAAGAAGAAATGGAAAAACCCCAACCTTATTACCTGTTCTAACTGTTGGGTTCATAAATTGAGAACGAGCTGTTCTTCCACCAGAAAAGACGGGAGAATAAAAGAACAATGAGAAAGATGATTGCAGGTGAATTGTGTTGAATGATGAGTAGGTGAAAGGAAATTAGAAATTTTATCTAATTAAGGATTTTTTTTCAGTTATACAGCTATAAATAGCAGAGAATGATGTCAATGATAATCTCTGCAGAAATGAAACAAATCTGGCTATTTTTAAGTATCACATTTATATGAATAAATTTAGTGTTGTTTTGTGTACATTTTGTAATTTCGTGTTGGAAATATATTCTACCATTTAGATGCAGTTATGGACATTGAATTATGATCTCTCTTCACCAAGGCTTTAGAGAAAGAGCTCTGATGCTGTAAGATTTATGAGGGAAGACTTATTTCAAGAAAATTACTTTTACTGGAATATATTTCAAGAGTATCAGGCTTAGAGAAGATAAAAAGCATTCCTATTCTTTTCTTTCTTTCATACTTTCCAATGCAAATGAGCACACTTTAGAAAATACAGCATTATTGTCACTGTTTTTTTGACGGCTGCCTATGCATGTGCATGTGCACTCCTGTATGTTTCAAGAAACAATGTCATACTCTTGAGTGGATCTTATTCGGTGAATTCAAGTTTTTAGAGGTCACTTTTCTTTGAGGGTAATGAAAATTTAAACATAAGCATTGACATAAAGTTTTCTCTTTACATTCAGAACAAGGCGTTGGTAGCAGTTTGGCAATGTAAAATGTGTTGTGAATGAGGAATTATTCTCAGTGGAAACATTTCTCGAAGATATTGGGACTAGTGCTCTTTAGCCATGATTTTTACTGGTGCTCTGACAAAGACCAGTGTCTTGGGACAGGTGCTCTTTAATATCTTTATCATGACATAGACAGCGAGATAGAGTGCATCCTCAGCAAGTTTGCAGATGACATGAAGCTGAGTGCTGCAGCTGACATAGCAGAAGGAAGACATCCCATCCAGAGGGACTTGGAAAACTTGAGAAGTGGACCTACAAGAATCTCATGAAGTTCAACAAGTCCAGGTGTAAAGTGCTGCACCTGGGCTAGGGCAATCCCAGATATGAGTAGACTGGGAGAAGAACTCATTGAGAGCAGCCCTGCAGAGAAGGACTTGGGGGTTCTGATGGAAAAAAGCTGGATATGACCCAGCAATGTGCACTCGCAGCACAGAAGACCAAGTGCATCCTGGGCTGCATTAAAAGTCGTGTGGTCAGCAGATCAAGGGAGTTGATTCTATCGCTCTACTCTGCCCTTGAGAGACTCCACTTGGAGAACTGCATCTATGTCTGGTGTTCCCAGCACAAGAGAGATGTGAGCCTATTGAAAAGAGTCCAGAGGAGGGAAACAAAGATGATCAGGGGTCTGGAGCACCTCTCCTATGAAGACAGGATGAGATAGCAGATTGTTGAGCCTGGAGAAGATAAGGCTCTGGAGTAAAATTATTGTGGTTGTCCAGTACCTAAAGGGGGCTTATTAAAAAGAGAGAGACTGACTTCTCTACACAGGCAGGCAGTGATAGGACAAGAGGGAATGGTTTTAAACTAAAAAGGGAGAGATTTATATTAGACATTTGAAAAGAATTCTTTACTCAAAGGATAGTGAGGCATTAAGACAGGTTGCTCAGAGACATTGTGAATGGTCCACCCCTGGAAGTGTTCCAAGCTGAGTTGGATGGGGCCCTAAGCAACCCAACCAGTCTGGTGGGTGACATTCTTGACCATGGCCAAGGGGGTTGGAACTAGATGATCTTTAAGGTCCTTTCCAATCCAAATCATTACATGATTCTATGATTCCATTATTCTGTTTATTTCTTTCATGATGAAGACAGAGATTCTCTTAAAGGGTTTGGACCTGTTTCCCATTGTTTTGTTGTTTTTTTTCCAAGCATGACAAAGATTCAATTATAATACTGTTTTGCACTGTTCGTTTTTTGGGTTTTTTTTTCTCCTGGATGATGTGTTTTTGAGGCTATGACTTTACATCACGGTCAAAATTGTGACAGTCAGTCTAGTTTATAGCAATTCATACTCATGTCTGAAAAAGTGATTGGGGCTAAATAGATGGCCTAGTGACAGACTTCTTATGTGTACCTGATACATCCTTAGACAAAGGCTGCTCCTGAGTTTTCTTCAAGTTTTTTAAAAGAGAGAAAGCAAGTAAAAGCTAGCTGGGGGAATTCTGAAATAGGAAGGTTCACTTTGCACATCAGAGCATGCTTTTAGTGCTCCTGAGGCTGCATTTGTGGATGCAGAGACCTGCACAAGCAGAAGACTTGGGTCATGAGCTCAACCTTGGGAATGCCTTTAAAAGGAATATAGGAACCATAAGAAAATGTTAAGGTAGTAGTGCATTTTTAACAGTATAGAGGTCGGCAACCGCTAATCACATTTTAGATGGGCTTTTCAGCCTGTACTGGCTTGGCATGTCATGCAAACAAATGACAGTTGCACATTGGGTCCAGGGTATACACTTGAACATGCAGCCACATGCTTCGTAAAGATTCTTGAAAAGTTCACTGAAGAAAGATGAACAAGATGAAGTCCATGGGTGGACAGATATGACATATTTTCAGGTTAACCATTTCAATCAATGAAACAAAACCTGAGACAAATAGAATGTACACAATTAAATCTGATGCTACTCCTTTTCAAAACAGTAGCATGTTTGTGGTTGCTGTCTGGTATTTAAGCCTTTTTTTTTTTCAAAATTCCTTCTTTTGAAATTCACTATAAGACAGAAATAATTTAAAGATGATCAGTGTTGTAGATAGTGCCTTTCTGAAGTATTAAAATAATATCATTACCATATAACATAAAAATTGTACTTCCAGTTACAAAGAAGTATGACCACCGGAGACAGGCGCTGTTAAGCTAGAGATACAGTAACAGCTGCTGAATTTTGTTGTTTCTGTATACAACTGTAGAGTTGCAGAGTCTAGGCTTTTAATCCACTTTTTAATCCCAAACTTTTAATCATTTGGGCTTTCATTCTTGTTATATTATTCTCTTAGTTAAATCTGGTTATTGTACAACAGACATATTGTCTAATGTCACTTATCTACTTTCAACTGTTTCAGAGATTCGACTTAAAAATACTACTAGGCATTTAAGGAAGGAATGTTGGGGAAATTTTAACATTTCTTTTTGTCTAACATTTTTCATAAGTGTTATAGGAGAGAACAGAACAAATTCTGCACCTCAGAGCACTGGTTTTGTCATTCTTGAAAGTAGTCAATCTTGTTTTGAGCTGCAAGTATTTTTCTAGGAATCTGAAAAGATCTCACTAGTTTTTCTGCAATAAACTATGGGGCAAAATATGATGAGAGAGACTGTGTTTTGGACAATCATGAGAACATAGTGTGCAAATGTTATTGGGCAACGGTGGAAGAACAGCTTTGTGTTTCTCCTGTCCTTTCTTTCCCTTGCTTCTTTTTGCTGCCTGTATGATCTAGTAGGGCCAATCCCTAACTAATCTTGAATGTAACAGTTAGTAAACAAACATCACAGTGTAAATGTGAGGGATGAAGATTATGTAGAATGTTTTGAAGTGGCTATATTTCTCTAGCAGTGAAGCAATGTTATGATTCATAGAAGTGTTTCAAAATCAATCCACCTGTCACTGGATGTCCATCTTGTCATTATGCGGCTTGAGTGATCACACATGAACAAACACAATTCTAGGATATACACCTGTAAGCTGCTAGCTGCAGAAAACAGCCTCCATCATATGTGCACAAGGTAGAATACATGCCTGCCACTTAACAAAGCTTCATGTTTAGTAAAGCAAAGCAGTTTGGTTTTCAGATCTTGGCTCTGTTCCAGAAATTTGTTGGCAGTTTTAAAACAGGACTGAATGCTTATCAGGAGTTGGAAAACTCTCTCTCACAGTTCAATTCTTACTTCAAAAGAGAGACAGATTGTTACCATGGGTCTCTTACTAAATCAAGCCAATAGGTGCCTACCTAGAGAAGTGGCTACAATGTATAAACAAGTCATGACTCATAATTATCAGTGGCCACATGAGGAAAAGTGATTTCTTCTCTATCTTTAGAAGTTTGCTCTATCTTTATAAGAGAGGGAGGGTATGGAGAGTAATGAAATGAAAAATCAGCCAGCTCTCTGAAGGAGGAAACAAACTTTCTCCATTCTGATGTCTGAGAGCCCCTGAATGTCAGGAAAGAATATAGCACCAGTAAGAAAAAAAATTAAAAAAAAAAAAAGTGACCCAGGTTATTTTCTTCAATATTATTATGGATGAGTGTTGAAATTAGCCAACTTTTTTACCAACAAAGTGTTCAGTAAATGTCTCCTTTTCAAGTAAATCTTCCTGGTTTCCATGGAGAGGACTCATCCTCTAATCTAGCTAAAAAGACCCAATTAATTCCTGTGACAAGGCCATGAGAGAACTTTTACCAGAGCCTTCCCCACAACAGTCCCTGGGGCTCCAGCATGCCATTATAGGATTAGGGATTTCTAAATTGAATGAAAGGAAGGCTGCTTCATACTTTTCTTTAGCCTGTGTACTAACTGATGGAACGAGATTCACATGGTGACAAATGTGTTCCAGCCTAGTGAACACAGTTTTTTATGAACCTCTATTGATAATGTTTCTCCCCAGTCATACCATTGTTATTTGGAGGCAAAAGAGGAGGAGAGACTCTGCAGGATTTTCTTTCCTCTGACCCTCCTAAGGCTACCTGAAAAACACAAGTGCAGCCTCTAATATCTACTGATGTTGAAAATGAGTAACATCACTTGCCATGTTTGATCATTCTGTCTGCTTCCTGATGCACCTGAGATTTAGAGAGCAGTGTGATTAATAAAAAAAATGTGTGGTTAAAAAAAATAAATTTAGAAATTAACTAAATATATTTATGTTCTCAGTCTGTCTCTTCTGCTATGTGCATCAGATGTAGAAGCAGTGCTGTGATGTGTCAGGAAGCAGCAATGATTCTAATAAGACAGCTGGTTTAGGTGATCTCCAAAATAAGGTGGAGCAGTACTAAAAGAACACATAATTCCGTATCTTTCTTGTATTATAGGGGACTGCTAGACGCAAGTAATACAGGCCATCTGGAACTTAGCATCCTTGGACAAAATATTCAAGTTTGTATCTCTATACTTGTTATTTTTAAGAACCAAAATATAAGTAGTCTCACGTACTAAAGGTAGTCAGCTATCTGTAAATGTCCATACATGTATTCAGGTCCTGTCTTGAGGAGTCCAACTATTAATACATAGAAGAACAATCTGGCTCTGTCATTTTTCTATAGCTACACTCGATACATACTGTCTTTCTAGTAGTTTTGTGGGGTTTTCCAGTGAGGGAAAATAATTGCTGAAATTGTGTTGGTAAACTAGATGTATGGGAGGTCTGAACAACAGTATGCCTATCTAATGGGTCTCTGTCATCTCTGTTTTTAGGAAAGCACAGAATTTACCAGAAAGGTAAATGAAATTTCATACGTTAATGGATATTTCATCAATTATGCCAGACTAGATGGAAATGGGCTTAAGGAAACTGACAGGCAATATGCCTGGGTTGAACTTCTTCAAATATATGACAAAATCTGTGTTTGCTGCTTGATAAAATTGCACAAGAATAATTTCAATAAAATCTTCATTTGTAAGCTTTAGAAAATTTATTTTTATGCAATTAAAATACATGACTCAACTTTTCTATCAGTCATTATACTGAGATTTTAGGATTTATTTTCTTCAGTTTTATCTTCTGCAATGACACTGATGCACAGACAGAATTTAGGTTCTATGATATCTGTTTGAAATTAATGGATAGAGTTCTCTGAATGTATTCCACCTGGAAAAACAGTTTATAAATCATAAACCAAAACAATATTTTTAGAATAGCCAAAAGTGTAGGGAATATTTGTACATTCTTAAACTATATTTTTGCAGTGACAATTTAAGTCACTGGTTAAGACAGAATGTTATGATCATAAACCTCAGTTGTTTTGAAAAGTGCTCTTTGCTCATTTTTCTGATATTATAATTCCTTCCTGTAGTGGTTTAAACCAGGTTTTCCCCCTGAAGCTAAAAGTGGTAACCCCCGAGGAGGTGGTGACCCTTGGGGTTTGACCCAATCACTGCTCCTGCAAAATATAAACATATCTCTCCACCGGAAAAAGAAGGTGTGGTTCTTGTTGGAGAAGAAGAGTGGCCATGTTGTTCTGAGGCCACGAGGAAGGGGTTTGGAGCCCCTTGGGGCTTAGGCCCCCCCCAGCCCCTGGTTGGGGGGCTGCAGGGACTCGGAACAGTGTTAGAGCTGGGCTGAGTGCCTGTGGCTAGGAACTGGGGGGTTTCTCCCTGGTATGTAGCAGTGGGAGACGCTGGGAGCAGCAGCGGAGACAGCAGCATCCGAAGAGAAGTGGCAAAGAGCCAACGGATAAGGACCGAAAGAGCAGCAGAAGCCGGCATGCAGCCGAGGCAGGCACAGAGTTGTTTGAAGAAAGGAAAAGTTGCAGCAGGAAGAGAACCGAGACCACTGCAGAGACAGAGTTTCGGGGGGTAAGAACTGAATAACCAACACCCCTCAAACTCCCTGGAGACTCCTCTGAGAGAGAGGAGGATAATTGGACTCACTTGAAAGAGTCTTGGAGTGCAGTATGCACCACAGAGAGGAGCTAAGAAGCTCCAGCCTCCTGAGAGATAAGCCAGGACGGCCAAAGGAATGTGTGTGTGTGGGGTGACCTTGGCCCCCCTTGCTACAGCTTCAGAGAAGCTGGCAGCCATCTTTGAGTCAGAGCATGGGAGCTCTGCACAGGGGCTTGATTTCCCCTGAGGATACCAGACTGTCACGAAGACCCCTGTGCTTCGTGATATGACCGTGGTGGAGCGACCTTGTCTGGGGTGAAGCAGCCCACGGAAAGACCCCTTGTTTGGCGTCGAGGGGCCGAGAGAGGCTTGGAGGCCTCCCTCGTGTGTACTGACAGAGAGCCAGCAATTGCTACTGCTGCATGGAAGAGAAGAAGAGAACTGCTGCTGTAGAGAGACCTGCTGCTGAGAGGCTGGAAGGGGTCTTTTTTTCTTCTTCTCTCCTGGACTTTTATTTGGAGGGAGAAGAGATTTGGCCCATTGTAAATATTATTGTCATGGTAGAGATAGATATAGAGTTAAGATTATATATAATGTATTATACTATTTATTTATGTGTACAGTCTTGTAATATAATTCCCTTCCCCCCACATTGAGTCTTGTGTGTTTGCCTGGAAAACCCATCTCACATGGGGTTGAGATGTGGGAGGGGGGGCTAGGGATCAGGGATTGGATTTTGAGGCTTCTCAAACCATGACAAATGGTTTCTAATTTAATTCATCACTGCCTTTGATATGTATATTCATCTATTTATGTCATTTGTATGAAAAATAGTAAAACTTTCTTAAAAAATAATTAAAATAATGGTCAAGTAGCATTAAAGCCAAGTAATTTTAATCCAGCTATCCTCTGTCATTCTAACTATAATAAATAGAATTGAATGCAGTCTACAATAATCTACTGTATCCTCTTTTTCTCCTTTTTTTTCCTTTTTCTATCTGTTAAACTATTCATAAAACATCATTTGAATTGCAACTGGTAAATTATGTGTTCTTTCTCTGCACAGAGTTCTCAGTACCTGAAATTCTAGACTCATCTCAGGTACCATCTATGCTACTTTCAGTAGAGCCTCTGAAACTACGTTAAATACAATGGTGGGCAGCAACCAAGGTAAAACATGAGCATGCTGTGCTTACTGATGTGTATCCATATCCACCATCTTTGTAAAGTCTTTGAATGTTGTATGGTCACTGTGCTCTAAAATCGAAATATTATACACATACTGTCTGTGAAGTCAGCCAGCTTTGGTTGGATGATGATGGCATAAAATTAGTGAGACATGAGGATAGACCTAAACTGAGCTTAGGGCTCCATCTGGGACTTTCTTTGCTGGAGCAGGAACACATTCACCTTTGTGCTGGCAAAAATAATGATCTCAAGATTTTTCTTCCTGTCAAGAATGAATCAGTCTAGACAAGAGGCTCATGTATGATCTTAGACCTATTCTTGAAAGATAATCTTGAGGTCATAACAACATATATCTTTCTTCACAGGATTTAAAAGTGAAAGACTGACTGACATTACCATAAACAGATGATGTTGTAACATCAGTAATATTAAGAGATTTCTGTATTATACTGGCTCTGAGTTCTGTTGGTCTGTCTACTTACTCAAATCCAAATTATCACTTTATCTTCCAATTTTTTTATTGTCTTTCTAGATTTTTACAGAATTTCTGAGATTGTTTGTAAAGAGATATATATGAGCTTTGACTAGATTCAACACAATACCAAACTGAGTCTCAACTTACAGTGGAAGCAGCTGCATTGCCATTTATTTTTGTAAAAGTTATTTTTCACATCTTCTTTTCTGAGGCATAATAAAGATTTCGTGTTTTGTGTACATGAAATTGTGGCTACATTAACTAAGGTTTTGATAAAAATCCAGAAAGAAATTGAATTATAAAACAGTGTAAAGGATTTTGTAGTGTTATGCACAACTTTTTCCCAAAAGTATGTTCTGATACTAGAAAAGGAAAACCACCTTAAACTATCATTTTGTATTATATTCTGTGTTATTATACTAGGATATTATCCTTCATCTTTTATCTCCTCCTTTTTTTAATCAACTGGTATTTTCTGTATAAGATAGGAAATAAAGAGGCTGGGTTAGTTTGCAGTTGCTCAAATTAACATATATTGAAGTATCCATGATGGCATTCCAGGACAGTTTCATTGCAAGTTCTTTGGTAACATAAGTATTGATTTACCTGTCCTGCTTTTGCATTTTCACAAACAAATGTTTCATAGTAGTTGGCAAACTCTGGTGCATGATCATTTATGTCTAAAATCCGGATGAAGACAGGTATCTGGCTACTTTGTTTAGGATTATCTGGAAAAAGAAAATTATTTATATTACAATACAAAGAGGTATGTCTGTGAAAATAATCCAATGCTTTTTTTCCAATAGACATTAGAAATGTTCATTTTTATTACACTAAAACAATTATGTTTCATTTTCTACTGATGTACATTCTATTTATATAGAAGCCCTATTTATATCTGAAACAATTTTTTATTATGATATGTATGTTTTGAAATAATATAAACTATATTTAAATGGATTCGCATCAAAAACAGGTGATGGAGTTATTATTGCTTTGTATTCCATACATCAGTACAGCAAACGATTCATTGCAAAAGTTGTTTCACGGGGTCGAGCTGTCAAGAACATTTACTTTTTCAAATCAATAAAGCAGTAAAACAGTGTCAGTCAACAGCGACAACACAAACACACACACAAAACCACAAAAAACCCCTCAACAAAACATTGTCCTTTCTCCCCAAAACATAAAAAACAAAACAATAAAAGGAGATAGGTAAGATGTCATCAATCACTCTTCACAAATTTGACCTCCAATCTCAAGCTGTTGTCAGAAAAGGTTCTCACACTACACATATCAAAAATGGAGAATGTTTGACCAAAAAATGAAAAGCATTTATGAGGAAAAGGTATCAGTCTTTCTGAAAATGGGGATAGGATTCATCTCTCGTATTACCTAAATCCCAAGCTGTTAAGCGCACTGACTCCTGGGGAATCGATACAGAGAATGAAGTAAGGGAGAAAAGTTGTTCTCTAAAATTAGTGTCTCTGTTTCCCCTTTGATTACTGTTGCCTAGAAAAAAAAGTAGGCAAGAGACATCCATATCTATGAGTGTCTAACAGAATAGTAAGGAATCCAAGTGAGAGACTAAGGCCTAGGGTTTGCTTCAGATGTGGAGGGAAAGAATTTTCCTTGGCTTCAAACAAAGCCAGTTTCTGAAATAAGTTACAGCAGTTGAGGCAAAGCATAACTTCTTCCCATTTACAGTGGCCATTCTGACAATGTATTATTGATATGTCATGGACAATTTTTTTTTTTTTTCCAATGATTTTCCCAAAGACTTAACTTGGGTCAGAGCCAGCGCATCACATCTGCACCAAATTATTGTCTGTGAATTATCAGAGAACTTGTCATATATATGTTAACTTGTCATATATATATATATTGTACATGGTTTTGTGGAGCCTGAGAATTCCAAATTATCTTTTCAAAAATGGGTAAAACCAATCTTAAAGTAATAAATTGAATTTTAGATGTGCATTTAAAGTTGCTCTGTATATTGATAATATCTGAATAACAGCAAAACTAATGAAACAAATAAGTCATAGATACAATTTAATTCTTTTCTCAATTCTAATATTCCCCTGAGATAAATTTTCTTCAACTTACTGATTTCAGTTGCTATGACAGTGATGTTGTGCCAGGGAGTTTCTTCTCGGTCAAGTGGCTTTGAGATGAATAAGGATCCATTTCCTGAATAGATGTTGAATATTCTGTCAAGGTCAGTGTGTCGATCCACAGAATATCTGTCAAGATACAGTAGAACTGAGCATTACTTTCTCCTTTTGCAGTCTCCAGTTCAGCTTACAGCCACCTCTAAAAGTTTTCTAATTTTAACTGTGGTTAATCAAGAATGCTTTCTTAACAAGTAACCTAACCTTTCCTGGAGCTGCCTGCATGTTACAAATAGTGAGAAACAAGTTTTTAAGACTAGTGAGCAGGAGGAAGAGCAAATTATTATGTGGGCGATTTGTAGATTGATATTGGAACTTACATTTCAGCTCATAAATTGAATTCTGGAATAACAACTAAAAGCAGACATTTTTAGATAATATTTTATGCAAATTAATTGCCTCTTAGAGAACTCTGTCACCAAAGGACACACATTGCACATATAAGTAAGTATCAATTTTTAAAATAATATTTTTGGGGTGTCACAAGGACAATCAAACTCACCATAAAAATCATGTTAGTTGCTGTTTCAGATGAAATTTCCTAAAATCTTGTTTTATGATTCTTGCTTTTGCTTTGTTCTTACCCAGCAAAGAAAAACTTATTTTACAGGTGTTTTTTAATTAGCCTACAAGTTACGAGTCGCCGTCAGGTTACATTGAGATGTTATACATAATTTACTTAAAAATATTTTATTCTCTTCCTCCTCTCACACTTCCTACCTCAAAGCGTTCTTCTGCAGGATATAAAAGGCTTGTTCAGAAATGAAGAGATCAGGTTTCATAATCACTTGCATGGTAAATACACAAATTTAAGTGCTGTATTTCTCACTGCAGATAATAATAGCAGAGGGGTAACAATTACAGACATTTCACAGTGCTGAACCCTCACCTCTAATTGTTATGACTTTCCAGCAATTGCTTCTTATTCAATAAAATGTGATCATTAAATAGTTAAACTACAGAACATGGTAGACAATGTTATGTACAGAAGGCTGACTGCTATCAAGCTTCAAGGAACATAGAAATACATAATTTTGAGTTTTTACATGGTATAAAACATAGCTTTATGAAGAGTTTGGTGTAAGTACTAGAGCATGCCAGCAGTTAAATGCTGACCTCTCCTTTCTTTTTACCTAGTACCTATAGGTTATTCTTCAAAAGCATTGTCTACGCTGCTAATTGTGCTAATTGTATTTGTCTTCACAAGCTCCATAGCTCTCTGTTCGACGCTTTTCAAGAACCCACATGTGTTTAATTACTCAGTCTCCTAATACATTTCACTCTCATCACTCTCCATGCATGAGACTTGGCCCACATCTAAAGCATTTTATATTGTGTAAAGGCTTACTTTATTGCATTCTTTGCTATATCTGGATCTTGGGCTACAACTTGCCCAATAATGCTTCCTTCCCCGGCATCTTCATCTACCTCTATTAAATACCAGGGTCTGCTGAACACTGGAGGTTCATCAATGTCTTCAATAGAAATTTTGACCAAAGCCGTGTCTTTGAATGGCCCCAGCTGAAGAAAACGAGGATCAGGATGAGCGTTGGTTGCTTCCACTCTTAAGGTATATAGCACCTTCTTTTCAAAATCCAGATGCTGAAGATCAAATAATAATAATAAAGAAAATTATGTCTCTTTACAAAAAATGTGAGTTTTATAATGCTGAAACATTTTTAGAAGTGAAAGCTCTAAACTTTAATGCATCCTGGGGAAGATTGAGTATATTAGGTCTTTTTCTAGGCATAAGAAAAAGAAAGATTTTTATAGGAGAGTAAGGCAAATATGATCCCTCTGCCTACTACTTGCTTAGGTTTCTAAAAAACTAGAAGAGTTCAACCTATATAAAAATACAAAGAAAGAAAGACGGAACTGTCACTCAGTCCACAAGTAGGAGTTGTTTAAAGTCTTATTTGTCTCATCTCATTGGTAGGAACAAGAGCAATTTTTTCTGTTACTAAATGTTCTGTCATATTTACCTTTTCTTTACTCCTCCCCCATTACCATCTACCCTTGCCTATTTGGCATCAGGAGCAACCCACACTTGTCCCTGAACTCCATATTCCACAGTGAAAAGAAAAACCGTGAAATCTGATTTCCAATGTGACACTTACATTATTCATATCCATATATGCATGCATATACAGACATTCATATTTACACATATGTACATACATAAATATACATGTTTCCAAATATGTTTATAGATCTATATTATATATACAGAAATCAATTAATTTTCAATATATTCAATAACAATAGAACTGTTCAGTGTTTAACAGGCTGAATTTTGAAAAGCAACGAATAAGTATGCCAGAGATGGTATTTTGAATTAAGTTTCTACCAATGTCTTTGCTTTTTGTATTTTCACTGACATAATATGTAACAACCAAAGTTTCACCATGGTTGGACCTAAACCGAGACAGATTTCAGGCACTGGAGGCTGTTGCACAATTAGAGAGGGAGAGTTTAGGCTTGGACATGTAAGTTCATCAAACTTCAGGTAAGCCTCCCAACCTGGTGAGTCTTACCACAGCAATCAGCTGACAAATCCCACTATAAACTGAGCCCCTCTAGCCTTTCACAATCCTAATGTGAAAGTACTGCATGTGAGACTACATATTTTGAACGGACAGCAGCCACTGAAATATTGCTTTATGTGAAGTGACATGCCAGTAAATTTCCCTTGAGACTTGAAAATAACAGATATCTGCTGAAGAAAGAGAAGAACAAAACTAATACAACAGCTCCTTGGCAGCCTGACCCCGTGTGAGATCTACCCTCCCTTCCCCTGGAAAAAGAAAAATAACTGTAACACTTGGAGAGCTAAGTACATATAAAAGAGAGGGAGGAAAAAATGGACCTTTTTGACAGTTATAATCCCTTCCTGTGTGTCCTTGTCAGTGATGATATCAAACATGTCTGATCCATCCCCACTGGAGATGCTATACTCAATCTCTGCATTTTCTCCCACGTCAGGGTCATTGGCTTTAATTCTGCCAAGAGGAGTCCCAGGTGGTGCGGATTCAGGAGAGCTGAATTGGTAGGTTCCTGGAAGAGCAAATTCAAGCATTTATTGTTTTGAGAAACTTTTCCTTCTGGATAAAAACGCCCTCCAATTTCACATGAATTTTTTTAAGTAACTTGAAGTTCCAAACACGTTAAGAAAAATGCTGTTAGTCATCATACTAAATTTTGTTGTTTTTTTTTTCTTTTTTTCTTCAACTGTAAGGTGCAGAGGAGCTAAACAAAAAGGTATCAGTCCTTATCTTGATTATCTAAAATTATATGTATATAAATATAATCTCTCAGTTTTCTAGAAATGTTCCTAGATATATTTAGATATAGGAGGGGATTTAGTTTTGTTTTCTCAATGCATAAGCATTGTAAAAAGCACAGAGGATTTTGGAAAGAGACTAAAATAAAATAGGGATCTTTTTTTATTCTTTTGAAATATGTATTCAGGTAGGTGTTCTGTGGGAAAGTAATTAATTCATCCACTATTGGCAACACCTATTAAAGAGCCGTGGATATATGTTCATTTGGATATATGTTCATGTTAATTGCTATAGTTAATTGAAATGCAGATACATTCAGATTTTCCTTAATTTACTCTGCATATACTTTTTGTGTTCTTTCAATGGTTGGTTTCATTTAATGTTTTTATAATCAGGGTTTTCTAAAAGAAATCTGATTACAAAGACATTTTAATCTTGCCCATGTACATGGAAAGTGAATTTATGTGTATTTTCTGACAATATTTGTAATAAAAATCAAATTATAAAGACATGCTGTTGCAGAAGTATTAATCGGATGGATTTCCTGACCAGTCAGAACAAGACATTGAAGACTTTTCACCACTAGCAAGACAAAAAAAAAAAAATCAAAATCAGTATTTTCAGTTATTTACTACCAAGAAAATATTAAAAAAAAAATAAATTTAGTATGTTCAGATTTTGCATGATATGCCAGGATCTGGTATTTCTTTTGATCTCTTTTTTCCATGTAAATTCATATTAATTTACTGAGTGAGGTAGTAGCATTGGAGAAATACCTTAAGAGTCTGACAAAATTAGCACCTGATACAATCCTTATTCAAAGGGTTCAGTAAGAACCTGTATAAATTGTGTTGACTTCTAGTGAAGTACAGTCAACCATCTTTCTTGCAACTGCCATACTTCCTATATTTACATGCTCTTAACTGTCTTTTAAGACTCCTAAAGAGTCCTCAATGTTCCATTTAATACAAGAAAATACCAAACATCTGAGTGCTGGATGAGTTTCTGTCCCCAGTTGTACAAAGCACAAAAGAGAATCACTGCAAATACCTTATATTAATATAGATGTGCAACAAAATGGAATATAATGCTTGATGCCAAACTGTTGCAAATTCAAGGTTGTAAGTGAAAACTCAGAGCAGCCCGTTTGGCTACAATCCACAAAGACCAAAGTGCATTTGTTTCCTTAAACCAATCTGGAAATGGGAAAAAAAAGTAGGATTCTTGGAAGCTAAACCAAGAGTTTGAAGGTTTAAACCCTTGACAAATTCAAGGGTTTGGTAGGTAAGCCAGAAATACCATAAGAACAGATTTAATCATGCTACTTATTACTCCTTTCAGACAAATAACTCCCTTTAGTGCTTTTTTATTTGAAAGTATTCCTCATTTTTGTGATCCTGTGTGAATGTCACACATTTTTGGCATGTGAGGTGGATGTTTGGGTTAGAGTACAATAAAATTCAAAATGTGTAAGATTTCCATTATGGTGCCATTTAAATTCCATTTAGAACTAAGTCTTCTAACTGTCCAGGATTTCTTTCAGGAAACAGAACAAAACAGAAAATCTGTTTCTTCTTAATGTAGTCTAAGCAACCAGTACTTCACAGTGCCATTTTACTTTCTCCTGTCCCTCTAAGAAATTAAGCTTTGGTTCTTAAATACCTTGATATTAACTGGTGCTCTGTTCTGGCAAAATTTTCACTTATTGTTGCCTCACATAGGAGAAAATGGAAGACAAACGTTTTTGTAAGAAGCAAACTTCCAGAACTAGATAGTTCTTTGAAGGTATGCCCTGTTTCATAGCTATCTAAGAAGAACTCAAATCCTTCAGATGTTTCTCTATGTTTGATTTCCTAGGAAGTGTTGAAAACCACCCTGCTGAGGAGAAAGAAAATGACAGGGAAGGGTCATCAGCAAAATTAAAATTGCACCACTGAACAGATTCCACAGCAAGCCTTCTATATGCCATCCAATGTGTTTCAGTGATGTTTGAAGTCGAACGCTGCAGAGAACATTGCATGAGGTATCAAATTGTGTAAATTTCTCTATAAAGTACCAAACACAAAGATTACCGAAATAATCATAAGAACTGCCATAGACTTGAGCCTTTAGTTAATTTTGAAAGAAGAGCATCATAAAGAACACATGCTGAGGAGACTAGAAACCTTAAGTTATTTTGCAGTTCTATACATTCTTCATTTTTTATTGTATTTTATTTTATTCAGCAGCAAGGCTTGCAATGCAATCTACTATACTAAATTATAATTTAGGTTTAAGAATTCTTATTTGCCAAAATATAACAGGCTCTTTCATGCTATATATGTTTAAAAAGTATCCCCTCATAAAGTCAAACAGGCAATTTAGCTAAAAATTGCTGTTTGAGTTTGCCGTTGATTTTCAGCAAGTGAATTCTCAAGAAGTGAATTCACTCTGAATGTGAATTCAAATTATCTTTTCTTTATGATTGTTGCAGTACTTCCTCTCCCCTCTTTTTTTAAAGTTATCCATTATCATGGATAGAGATTAAAATAGTTATTTGTAATTCATTCTTCCATCCTGTCAGAGTTTTTCATTACTTTTTTAAAATCTGCTCTGGGTTGACCTGTTTGTACTACTCTGGGTGTACTTATTGTCATGGTACTGAAGTGCTTTTCAAGTTTCTTCAAGACTGGAGGAATATTTTCTAAATCAGCTCTGTTTGTTCAGTCCTTAGTGAATCTGAAAGAGAGCCAGGTCCCTCATCAGCATGAACGAGCAATTCAAAATTTATAATGTAGACATTTTTCCAGCAGGCACTGAACTGAGGCTGTAAATTTCTCCTATCTGCAACCTATCAAACAGTTATCAGACACTGACTATAACAATTTGAGATTGGATTTAAACCAGAGGCCTAGGATGAAAAGATCTTTAGTGTGCTACTGTAAAGCTTTTTGTATTGTGCAGCTTTCTGTTATTTGCCATCTTTTATTCTACAGATGTATTAAAAAAAACTTTATTGTGTCAGACTGCCCTAGATTTTAAAAATCACTCAACATCAAGAACTGAACAGAAATTACAAGTATCTAAAGCAAATGTCTAGACTGCAAGCACAGCATACCACCTGATCAACTCTGTCTGGGCAAGGCAGAACATTAGAAAATTTGCTGACCTATTTGCTTGCCTAAACATATGGAACTAAAAGTGTCTTCCAAAACTGAGCCCTATGTTTTGTAATTAAATTTCTCTGAAGGCTATCAAGTCCCTTCAGTTAGCCTAAGTCATTGTTACATCTTATATTCCTGTAAGCAGAATAAGAGTGAGAAGCAAGTTTATCATTCCAAGAAATAATTTGCTATTAAAAAATAGAGATTCCCATTTGCCTTAATAATGCTGCAATGTGAACAGACACAGCAGTGAGCCAGTATTTACATTACCAAAATAATGAAAAAAAAAAAGCAAACCGGGTGATTCTAGAAAGGTTCTTTGGAAAATGAAACTATTAGATGCTCCATACTCTGGGGGAATCGAGGTGGATTGTCGTTGACATCAGTTAGTGTGATATTCACGGTGGTGGTCCCTGATAGTCCTCCCATCTGGCCTCCCATGTCTTTGGCCTGGATGACCACTTGATACTGTTCCCTGTTTTCTCTGCTCATGTCCGGTAAAGCAGTCTTGATTATCCCTTGAAGAAGTAAGAAAAAGGAGAGACAGAGTCGTGAAGGAGAAGCACCACCCACTTTGATCTCAGAATTTTTAAAGGGATTCATGTAAGATATACTGTGCAGATGATAATCCATAGCAATCACAACAAGGTATACAGCAATAAGCCTTTCAATCTATAACTGATTTACTGTGATCTTAAGGAGAAAGATAAATAAATGTAACAGAGACGAGTCATTGTTTTTGATGTGCTAAATCAATTTAATTATTCTTTCAATGACAAAAATATCAATATATCTGTTGAATTAATGAAATTTTTCATTTACTAACCCCAGTTATTATTTTAATACATTGTGTTATGTCCAGCTCTGGTGAAGTTTTGATATTATAACACAGGGCTAACTCTAACATGCCTTGTATTCATTATTCGGGGCTGCAATAGATCATAGATTGTAATGTTCAGTGATGGACACTGTATATCAGCTAGGGCTATAGCTAACAAAAAAATTGGACAAGATTGTAAAATTAATGTTGGAAAATCCTTTTTGGGGGGTTCAGTTTCAAAAATTTCATAAATGTAATTTAAATACATCAAGGTCTTGTATGGCACACAAAAAGAATAGGGGCCTCAGGTGAGAAAACCAAAAGACCTTTTCATTAAAGTGGGCATACACATTGTCTTTTAGAAAACCAAGCAGAGCTTTTTTTTTTCTTATTTTTTTCTTATTTTTATTTAGAAGGATGGTGGCTTTGCAGGGCTGGAGTGAGGAGAGTTTTCTCTTGTGAAGTAGAAAAATTTAAATATTGTGTCCTTTTCTGCTTGGCGGATTCCAACCCCTTCCTTTCTCAGAAGAATACTCTTGTTATAGGCAGTTAGATATTACACAAAAAAAACCCCAACAAACAGGAAACAACTCTGGAAAATTTCTACTTCTAGAAAGAGAGAAAAAAACCCTTTGTAGTTTAGTGGTTATGGTATTTACGTCTGATCCAGGATTACCAGGTTCTGATTACCATACCTAGGTTTGTTAGTATAGGTAACATTAAACAGCAAATTGGTTTAAAATGAAAGATAATCCCTGAACCAAAGGTGAGAGCCCAGGTCTGCTGCAAAACGACTGCCTGCCTAACCGCCTGCTACCATGAGTTATTGTCCATGTGCTACTGGTCCTGTTTCCCTGATCATGCTTGTTAAGATGTTTGAGTAAGGGACTGGAGAAAAGAGAAAAAGGAGAGAAATTGAAAGAAGTGGGAAAAAGCCAAACAATTTTATCCAAGGTAAAGTCGTTTTGTTCCCTTTTAAAACTGTAGACTTGTGACTCATCTTTTTCATACCCTTGCTGTATTCTAAAAGGAAATTGTTTCAAAAGGATGTTAGCCATCTTCTGAGCATGCTCAATGGATTAGGAACTTCAGGGGTTCTGGGCAAAGTAGCTCTTAAATTCTCAGTTCTCAAACTAGAACAATTTTGATAACATGCAGGAACAAGCTAATGCAATTCCTGCTGAGTCTTGAGTCCCTTAGGACTCCTCCGGAGGAGAGGCTGTGGTTGAATGTTTCTTTTTTGAACCCTAATTTTGAATTATAGATATCCAAAGTTCACACATTTTTTTAAATTTTTGTTTGTTTCTTATACAATTTTCTGCATAACAGTGAGAAAGACTTCCATTCATGCTTTACAACATCCATGCTCCAGCCACCCCTCGACTCACACTGGCTCCGCGCCAGTGCCGTGTCTGCCCACCGTTTGCAGCCCCCTGGCTGGCCGATCGGGCACTGCGCCGCCGCCTCTCCCTGGTAGTGGGTGGGGGGCGCAGTCTTAACTCAGCATCCTGGCCCAGCTACAAAGCCGCGCCAGGTCCCACTGAGTTAGGACCGGGGGAAACCCCACCACCCCGGCCCGCCGTTTAACACATGCCGTCTCAACTCATGACTGCCTCTCTTCCAGCCTTGCCATTAAAATTAGCCACTTCTCTTCCGGTTCTGTGAGTATGTAATTTCTGCAGGGGGCACCAAGTTTTTTAATTGGCCCAGTATTAAAAACACTACCCCTGGGTAGACTATCACCAGCCCCACGGGGGGAAAGGTTTTTTCCAAACCACCACATTCTTGCTTCATTCTAATAAGTATTGGAATTAGAATACAGTTTCAAAAAGCATCTTGAGTTAAAAATTGTCAGTGGTCAGGAATCTATTCCAAACTTTTAGAAATAATTACCTATGAGATTTTTCTTATGTTTTTACCCTCTAATGTGAATTTGTTCATCTCCTATTTCCTTTTCTTAAGGACAAACACATGAAATTCCCAGAAATTGGTGTAAAATAGACTCATTTTGAAGGTTCTTTTTGACCTTTTACAGTTAACAGTCATCTTCTGGAAATCTTATTCATACCATTTAAAACAGTTCTTCTTCAATAATTTCATTTTGACAGAAAAAGTGTACTTTTATTGTGATTCCAGTTTTCATTAAATTGTATCAGCTTTGTGTCAAGTCATATGATGCCATACACCTATTCCAGTATTGAAATGGAAGCAAAAAGTGTCTTGGTCCCCGCATCCTGTCTCTGTTATTCCAAAAAGTAAGACTGAATGATTTACTAACCTGTTTCTGGATCCACTGAGAAATATGGCTGTCCCTGGAGGATGCTGTACACCACTTTGGCACTGTTTCCATAGTTGGCATCATCAGCATCTGTGGCTGTCACCTGAATAACAGATGTACCTAAATGGGTACCAAACAAGGAATCAGCAGATTTTAAGAAGGCATCTGCTTCTTGTAAACCACATACAATTGTGGCAGTACTGAATTCAGTAAGAAGTCAAACAGTATCCAGTGGACAAATCCAGAGTTACCCTACCCAAGAAACAGTAAAATAAAAGCAAATCTCATCTTCCTTATGACTAAACCTAAAATCATTATCACTTAAGATTCATGCTTCAATTAAACATGAGTAAACACATAGGAACTGACATATCTTTGAAACCCAATACAGCATTAGGTTTTTTGGTGATCAAACAGATGTGAGTATTGTTCTCTGGTACATGACCTCAGCTGAAACTGTTCACTTAAAGGTTTGCCTTAACCAATAAATTAACCAAAAGTAAATTTTCCTATACACATTTTCTGCCTAGATGACAAACTCCAAATATCTGAAATCAGACTGAATGTAAAATTTTGTCTCATTCTAACTGATTTTAAAGATGCTCTTAAAAAATAGCTTGATTTTGCAATGAGAAATTGAGTTTGTGGGGTTTGTTTGTTTATTTTTTTCTCTCTTTGTCAAAGTTATCCATCTATTCAGCAAATAAATGTCATTAAATGATAACTAATTTTTTTCAGCATTCACTTATTTTGTGTGACAATAGCTTACCCATGTCCTGTGATCATAATGAATACACTAAGGCTATATGGGATTAAGAGCACCGTGAGTCAATACATTTGGTATAGTTTATGGATTAAAAGTAAATGAAAGTCTGTAAAGACTTTTTTATAAGATATATAAAAGGACAAAGCTGTTCTTCGCAAGCTTTTATTTCTTAGTACATTTCAAGATGTCAGAATGCATTTTGCTAACAAAATTTTGAGCTGACAAATGTCTAGATAAATGCAGGCAGTCCAATAGCTAGAAGTGTAAAGGTCCTCCGCTTCTTGCCAGGGGAAGAAGTCTGACTGAGTAGAAGATCTTTGCCCTATTTTTGGCTAGGTATTTTTTATGTATCTCATTTTCCTTGAAAGAAAAAGGTCTATTGAGTACTGTTCAATTAAGTGAACATCATTCCCTATTCTTTTTTTCAGATCCTCAACCTCTCTAGATTGAAGTTTACCCAAATGACTTGCAACTTGACTATAAATTTAGAAGATGCTCATTTACCTGGGACTAATGGAATTGAAATGAATCATCTCTACTGTTGCTTTTCAGCATATACCAGGGATGGAGAAAAATAGAAACCCAGAGTAATCAAAACAGATTTCATATTAGTATGAGATCCTGTTAAATGTAACTATTTTTTTTCATAGTACATAATATAGCTTTACAAATAATAATTTTACCTATATAACAGCAACAATTTCCACTATTTCAGGTTATCTGAAAAGCATGTAAAGAGGGGAGGAATACTTCTTTCTCTGCAACAAACCAGCAGAACAAAGTTGTAAAAATGATCTGTCACAAGTCATCAAACTCTAAAGAGGATTTTTGCCATCAGCTATCTAGATTACTTTTTTGCCTGGTTAAACAGTTGGAGGTCATCTGTGTGCAAAGCTTAGCTGCAAAGATAATCCCAAAGAAATTAATATTTAAGGACATTTTTATCACTAACTGTTCAGCAGAACTGCTCATCTGGACAAAAAATGAAGGCAGCTTTTTAAGAATGGTAAAGTTCCATTAGTCTTATCTATTTTCAGAAAAGCAAGTAAGTTGAAACCCATGCCTCCTCAAGACTAACGGGGAGAGTCAATATCCCTTACTAGCCTAAAAAAACCCATAAAGGTAATCAGTAGACTCAAATGCTTATACTGTCTGCCATTATGGCATCTAGAAGTTAAGAATCAAGAGAAATGTATGTATGAACGTCCATCCCACCCTCCCACCTTGCCCCTCTAAAATAAACAAATAAGAAAACCAACCAAAATACCTTCATCATGACAAGTTTTTGGTGTGGTCTCCTGATCTAGACACTGTCATGGGACTGACACAGAAGTTTGAGTATGGTTGTAACAAATAAATGCACATTAACGTTCTTTCTTTCTTTTCCTAGTGTACTGTTTTGATGAAAAAAGTTGCTGAATCTCTGAATTTCTTTTGAGTTGGGTTTTTTGTTTTTTGTTTCTTTGAGGTTTTTTTTGTTGGTTTGTTTTTTGTTTTTTAAGACAGGTATATTACAGAGCTCCGGACAGTCTTTGGGAAATTTCTGTCTTTGTCTCATTGGAATGTCTATCTTTCTTTCCTGAGGCTCAAGTGCCATATAATTATGGTTGCTGAGAAGAGTATAGAAGATGTAACCCTACAGAAACTTTTGAGATGGTGAAAAAACAGTGTTACAAAGCTCCTTCTTTCTAGGAAACTAATTGTACAACTGTGGAAAATGATTAACAAAAGTATATCCTCAGAAAATTCAGTGTCAGCCTGCAGTTAACTTTCTTCTCTGACAATAGTCTGATGTGTCATAAAGGAGGATACTCACAAAAGATAAGCAATACTTGTGAAAGGTTCTTTCATGAGGAAAGAAACTTCTCTTAGTTTTTTGGGTTTGAAATGGGAGTGAAAAAAAGGCTGTGAAATAATGGAATTCAACACTAATTATGAAATAATTGGCAATGAGGCAAAAACAGTTTGGAACTTTTTAATTAAAGTATGTCTTTTCTTTACCCCACTTGAATGGTAACCACAGAATTATCTATTTATTCCTTTGTTCATTTATAGTCTAGATTACTTCACAAGCAGCCTCTTAGCACCTGTATTGATGAATACAGCAGGAACAAAGGGAGGAATTGGAGCCCGGGAAGAACTGGGGGTGAAGGAAGGTATTTTAGTGTTTATCTTTTTTCTTACCATCCAACTATTTTTAGTGGGCAATAAATTAAATTGATTTTCCCAAGTGAATTCTGTTTTGGCCATGATAGTAATTGATAAGCAATCAGTCTGTATTTTAACTCATGAGCTTTTCCATCTTCTTTTCTCTCCCTGTTTTTTTTCAGCAGAAGGAGATAGCTGGGTGGGCTTCCGGCAGCCGGTCAAGATCAAATACAACACAGGAGCAAACTGGTGTGAAAGATCACCAAGAAAATGTGAGAATGACTACAGTAGCAGTCTAAGCAGTGTTAACTCCACTCCTCTGCAAAACAAAGTCCACTTCAACCCAACCCAAACTAGCCAGGCTATTCCATCTCAGGATGAAAAATAAATCTCAGAATTCCCAAGAGCTGTGTACTTTTTCTTTTTCTTTTTCTTTTTCTTTTTCTTTTTCTTTTTCTTTT